>NC_077246.1:65574920-65897420 GCF_947179165.1 Solanum dulcamara | reverse complement strand
TGGCTCTAAGGAACTCACCCCACAACGTTGGTTTAGCTCTAAAGATCCACCATTGCTTTAACTGGAGAGATTTGCACACATCTATAGTTCTCCTTAACCCAATACCTCCTTCGTCATAAGGGTAACAAAGTTTTTTCCATGAAGCCCAATGGTATTTTTTTTTGTTATCCTTCCACCCCCAGAAAAAATCAGCAGTGACTCTCTCAATCTGTTTGAGAGTGGTACGGGGGGGGAGTAATGGCCGAAAGAAGGTGAATGGGGAGCGACTGAAGTACGTATTTCACGAGTGTAGCTCTACCGCCGTAGCTGAGGATTTTGGAGTGCCACCCTCTAATTATGTTGACAACCTTAGAGACCATGTCCGTGTAGTACATGACTCTCTGCCTGCCAATGTACAGAGGGCATCCTAAGTAGGTAATGGGACTATGCTTCTGAGTGAAACCCGTAACCTGTTTCACCGTTTCCACATTGTCTTGGAGCGCACTGTGATGCATCATGAAGTGGCTTTTATTCTTGTTTATAAGCTGCCCCGATGTCTTTTCATACAGAGTCAAGGTCTTCATGATAATTTGAAGAATTTCCCTCCTTCCGGAGGAAAAGATGATAATGTCATCCGCAAAACTCAAATGATTAATCTGTGGGCCTCTTTTCTCCATATGAAAACCACGGTAGAAGTGGTAACAATGAAGACTATTCAACATTCTTGACAGCACCTCCGCTCCCAAAATAAATAAGGCGGGAGAAAGAGGATCACCCTGTTTGAGCCCTCTGGTGGAGTGGAAAAAACCATGTCTAGACCCATTAACGATAACAGAGTACCAGTTGTTAGACATGATTCGCCAAATCATATCAATAAAGGTCTCACCGAAGCCCATCCTTCTCAGTACCAGACAAGTATAGGACCAGGAGACTCTATCATATGCTTTGGCCATGTCTAACTTGATAACCACGTTGTCGCCAATAACAGGCTTTCGGATATCGTGGATAATCTCCTGTGCTAGCATGATATTTTCGGAGATGCTTCTTCCTTTTACAAACCCGGACTGATTAGGAGAAATAAGACCGGGGAGAATCGGAGCAAGCCTGAGGCAAATGAGTTTTGATATGATCTTATTGGTGAAGTTACTGAGACTAATGGGTCTATAGTCAGAGAGTGTGTTGGGGTGATATACCTTTGGGAGCAGGATCAAACAGGCATGAGAAAAGAACTTAGGCATAGCATACCCCCCAAAGAAAGAAGTAACCACTGCTAGTAGGTCTTCCGAAATAATCTCCCAACAAGCTTGGAAGAATTTTCCATTCATACCATCCGGACCAGCTGCAGAATTAGGATTCATGGAGAAGACTACCTGTTTCAACTCCTCTATAGTAGGCGTGGCTTGAAGGTTTTCATTCTGAGCATCTGTGATCATTCTAGGAACGTAATTCAAGATGTTCTCCGGAATCGGAGACTCATCGCTTGTAAATATTTTCTGAAAATGATCGCATGCTGCTCTAGCAATATGTTCGTCGCCTTGAATCCACTCCCCCTCTTCGTTGGTAACCTTGTGAATGAACAGTCTCCTTCTCCTACCACGGATTAGAGCATGGAAATACTTGGTGTTAGCATCTCCATCCTTGAACCAATGTAGCTGACTTTTTTGTTTGAGAATGTTCTCTTCAATTTTAAGAAATCTGATGTATTCGGCGTTGAGAGCATGCAATTGCATCCTGTTCTCTTCATTATTGGACACTATCAGATTTTCTTCGGCACTTTTCACCAATTCTTCATATTCCTTAACCCTGGCAAAAATGTCGTCGAATTCCACTCGCGACCATTTACTAAGGGTGGAGGAAAGTCTTTTCATTTTATGGTAGAAGGACAACATTGGATTCCCTGTCATGGGTCTGCTCCAGCAGGACTCTACTGTTTCGAGAAAAGTAGGGTTATCCACCCAACAATTCAAGAATTTAAAATATTTAATCGCGGAATCCTGCCTAGCATTCATCTCTATTAGTAAAGGGTTATGGTCAGAACCAGTAGAGGGAAGATGGGTAATTGAAGTGTGAGGCATAACGGCTAACCAATTATCTGACACCATAGCTCTATCGAGTCGCTTCCAAATTCTTTTATGCATATCTCGTTGATTACACCAAGTGTAGTCTGAGCCATGATACCCTAAATCTGTAAGGCCGCAAGCTTCAATAACGCTGATAAACTCGAAGCTTTTTCGCATGTTATAAGGGATTCCACCTAGTTTCTCATTAGTGGAGGTAATGACATTGAAGTCTCCAACTGTGCACCAAGGAAGGTTAGTGGGAGCGTGGTGAAGGAGCCTATCCCAGAGCGGCCTTCTAAGAGTATCTTTGCATTTTCCATAAATAAATGTCATAAGAAATGCATTTTGATGCTCTACATGTTTCACATCGCAAGTGATCTGTTGGTCGTCAACATCAATAACATTACAATCGACATCTTGAGTCCAGAAGATCCAAATCTTGCCATTAGGATTACAAGCGGACCCATCCATACCAAGGTTGATTCTAAAGCTTTGTAGATAAGCATTGTTAGAAAAAGGTTCTAGGATGGAAATTATGGACGTTTGATGGATATGTTTGAGAGAGTTTAGTCTATCTATGACTCCTTTGGTATTGATACCTCTTGCATTCCATACAATTGTGTTAATCATTGATGGGATCTAAGGTTGTGGAGCCTAGTGTTTGGTCTGCTAATAGAAGCACGAATAGTTGTAAATTTTGAATTGTGATGAATGCCTCTAGGTGATAAGCCTTGCTCACTAGCTAGTTGGTTCATCTCGTCATTCGTGACCTTAGTAGTGGTCTTGGATGGAGCAGCTGTTTTAATGGACTGTTCAGTAGTCTCTCCTTCATCCTCAAATTCAACCTCACCTTGAAAGTCTTGGTCATATTCATCCTCCGAATGAATAACACCATATTCATCATCACTAGCAGGAGTTGAAGTTTGAGCCTCATTGTTAGTGCATAGGATGTTGGTGGCATTTTCAGGTTGCATAAAAGGAGCTGGCTGAATATTCAAAGGGGTAAGATTAAGAGGATCTTCACAACCAAAATCTGGACTTCTTATTGGAGTGGTCTGATCTAGGAGAACATACTGTGAGCAAGAGGTTGAAACCACCTCACCATTGTTATCTTTTTCACTTGTATGAACAGTCGTTGTAGGGGTGGAGGCTGCAACTTCTGGTTGCTTTTCTAGTTTCTTCTTTCTAGCTCTCTTTCTCCTTAGAGTTTTAGAGGTAGCAGGCTGATTAGAGTTGCTAGGGGTAGCTGAGAATTTCATATCATTAATGTTGTAAGTGTCTTGTTGTTTGGAGTTTGAATCTTGCACTTGGTGGGAGCAAGGACTAGACACTTGGTCACTTAGGATTGTGCTGAAACTGCAGCCAGTAGCTTGGTCATTTTCAGCCCTCTCAATGTGACCAAAACTTTGCCTTTGGTGCTGAAATGATGTAAGTGTAGGAGCCATAGCTTGCACATTTTTTTCTTTCAAACTAGGGGCTGAACTAGCACCCAAAACCTGCAAATTTTCATCCAAATCTGCAGTTGAGGCATGCCCCAAAACCTGCAGTTTTTGAGACTGCATATGGGCTGAATAACCTCCCAAACCTGAAGCTGCAATTTGACCAAATTCAATAGCAGTACCAGCAGGTCTGAAATCATGCACCTGAACAACCTGTTGAGGTTGTTTTGGGGGCTGATTTGCTCCCACATCTGCACTCACAGTAGGGGTCAGTTTGGAAGCCATTCTTTGAGCATTAATAAGGTCCATTTTGTCACTTTGCTGGGAAGAAGGATGCTGAAACATATTTGTAGTGGTAGCAGGGGCTCTAAAGTCATTCCTAGGGTCAACCAAAAGATTCTCATGCAAAACATGAGACAAAACCCCCCCTCTGGACACCCCATCCTGCAGGTTAGTTGGCTTCTCCTGAATACCATCCTTACCTCCATCAGCTTCAGAATCAGACAATACAGTTAAAATATTGTTCGGGGAGCCATGGGGGATTGGGAGCATTGAGTCAATACCTGGTTGTCGACCGCTTTGTCCTGTTTGCATTTTACTAACAATATCACAATTAAGATGGGGACAGGGGTCTGGGAGTACTGAGTCAATACCTGTAGTCTTGGCTTGAGTGGGTTTATAGACCTGTTGAGTGTTACTTTGTATCTTTTGGGTGTTTTGCACAGCTTGAGTCTTACCTTTGAATTTTCTTCGCTAGGAATGAGTACACATTTCTGGTAATACGCCTTGAGTGCTGCCTCAAATCTTGGGTGTTTTGCACAGCTTGAGTCTTAACTTCTCTCCTAAACACTCACTTGGTATTTTTTTTCTTTTTATGCCTATAAATATAGGCAAGATGTTATCAATTGGATGCACGCTGATACAAAAATACTACACAACATTTCTCTCTTTTCTCCTCTGTTTCTACTTTCTCTTCTCAATATATCTCTTTTAATTATTTTGCTACTTGCTAAATTAAGTTAATTTATAACACATTATCAGCACGAGGCTCCGGCTATTTTTTTTAAGGTAACAAAAAGCGGTAAGAGTTTTATTTAATTTTATTTTCATAAAATGACAAATATTTCAAAACTTGAATTTATGGCTCTGCACATTTCTTAAAAAGGCTACTCCTCGTAAGCACTAGATGCCGAAATTCATCTAGAATCGATGGGTCTGGCAGATACCATCAAAGATAATAACACGACATCAAAAGTTATGATTTTTCTCCGTCACCATCTTGACGAGGGCTCAAATTATAATATCTTACATTAAAGGATCCCCTGAAATTGTGAAAAAATTTAAAAGAAAGATATGACCACCTGAAGTTGGTCATGCTTCCACAAACACGTCATGACTGGTTAAATCTGAGACTAATGGACTTCAAAAATATAACTGAATATAATTCTGCCTTATTTAGAATTATAGCTCAGTTAAATTTATGCTGAGACGAAATCACTGACAAAGATAAACTCAAAAAAATATACTCCACATTTGCACCCGTGAATATACTCCTGCAGCAGCAATATCGCAAAAAAAGTTATACAAAATATTCTGAATTACTATCTCACTTTCTTATTGCTGAAAGACATAATGAATTATTAATGAAAAATCATGATAGTCGATCCGTTGGTTCTTTGCTACTCACTGAAGTGAATCAGGCAAATTATAACCAACGAGAAAGAGGTCATGGCCCAGTCGTGGTCGTGGTAATGGGCGAAAAAGAAATTATAATCATAATACTCGGTTGGCACCGAGAAATGATCAGCAATATAAAAGGCAGGGTAAAAAGTCAGAAGCTTTACCGAAGAAAAAATTAGAAAGTGTATGTCATAGATGTGGAGGTGTGGGGCACTGGTCGCGGACTTGCCGATCGTCAAAACGCTTGGTTCAGCTATATCAGGCATCTTTGAAAAGGGCAGAAAATAATCCAGAGATAAATTTTATCTCTGAAGATAATATTGAGCCCATGCATTTGGATGTAGCTGATTTTTTTAATTTTTCAGACGAAAATATGAATATTGATAGGACTAATAATATGTAAATATTTTTTTTTATCTGTATTAAATATTATGTTTGTATTTTCCTAGTCCATGTAAAAAAATAAAATTTGTGTAATGTACCATGTGTTAATACTTATTTTATTTCTTATTGAAGAAAATATGGAAATGCCTCAAATCTTGTTTGGATCGATGATCAATCAAAAGGATATTTGTGTAATTGATAGTGGAACAACTCATGTTATTTTTAAAGACGAGAAATATTTTTCCAATTTGCTTAGAAGAAAAGCTAATGTTACTACAATATCTGGTAATTCAAAAATAATTGAAGACTCCGAAAGAGCTACTATAATTCTGTATAAGGGGACAAAAATTGTTATAGAAGATGCACTATTTTCTTCTAAATCCCTAAGAAAATTGTTAAGTTTTAAAGATATTTGCAGAAATGAATATCATGTTGAGATACTAAATGAAATAAATATTGAATATCTTGGTATAACCAAGAGTGTCTCAAGCTATAAATATATTTTGAAAAAATTATCAACTTTGTCATCTGGCCTATATTATGCAAAATTTAATGCAATTGAAGCACATATGATCGTAAATCAAAAGTTTACTGATCTAAATACATTTGTGCAATGGCATGATCGAATAGGTCATCCTGGATCAATAATGATGAGACGAATTCTTGAAAATTCAACTGGACACCCGTTAAAGAACCAAAATATTCAGATCTCGCCTAACTCAGTGTACTCTTGAGCCTTTCACAAAGAGAATTTTTTCTTCTGTTGATATAACCCGTCGAATGATTCGCTAGCAGAAGAAGAGAAAGCATGAATTTTCATGTGCTGCTTGTTATCAAGATAAATTAATTGCTAGACCATCGACCCTGAAGGTTGTCAACGAATCTCCTGACTTTTTAGAGTGTATACATGGAGATATATGTGAACCTATCCATCCACCTAGTGGATTGTTTAGATATTTTATGGTCCTAATAGATGCATCATCTAGATGGTCTCATGTGTGCTCTTATCATCCCGCAACCTGGCATTTGCGAAGTTATTAGCACAAATAATAAGATTGAGAGCGCAATTCTCAGATTATCCAATTAAGGCCATTCGTCTTGATAATGCTGGCGAATTTACATCCCAAGCTTTTAATGATTATTGCTTATCAATTGGGATAAAAATTGAACGTCCTGTTGCTCATGTTCATACTCAAAATGGACTTGCAGAGTCATTTATAAAGCGCCTACAATTGATAGCAAGACCTCTACTAATAAAAATAAAATTGTCAATTATTGTTTGGGGACATGCTATCTTACATGCAGCAGCACTTGTACGTCTCAGACCGACACATTATAATAAATATTCTTAGTCACAATTAGTATTTGGTCATGAACCAAATATAGCCCATGTACGCATTTTTGCTTGTGCAGTATATGTGCCTGTAGCACCACCACAATGTACAAAGATGAGCCCTCAACGAAGGTTGGGCATCTATGTTGGGTTTGACTCACCCTCCATAATTCGATACCTTGAACCGTTGATTGGAGACTTATTCATTGCTCGCTTTGCAGATTGTCGGTTTGATGAAATAATTTTTCCGTCATTAAGGGGAGAGAAAAAGGAATCCGAAAAAGAAATTACATGAAAAGTTTTATCACTATCTCATTTTGATCCACGTACCCGCACATATGAGCAGGAGGTCCAGAAGATCATCCACTTGCAGAAAATAGCAAATCAAATGTCAGATGCATTTACTGATTTGAAACGAATAACTAAATCACATATCCCTGCAGTGAATGTGTCTATCCGGATTGATGTCCCAAAAGGACCATCTACTAGTATCATAGCCTCTGAATCTCAAACACGCCTGAAGTGTGGTTGACCATTGGGTTCAAAGGATAAAAATCCTAGAAAGAGAAGCGTGAGAAATAATAAAAATGATACTACACAAGAACCTCCTGAAAAAGGTCAAGATTTGAGTAATCCCGATATTCCTGAAGAAATTAGTGAACCCTAGACTCAAGTGAATGAAAAACTTTCAATAAGTTCTATCGGTGATGAGATAAATTTAGACCGATCAAAAATTACGGTGGATAATATTTTTGCATATAATATTGTAATTAACCTCATGCAAGATAGTGAAAGTCTTGAGCCTAAATTCGTCCAAGAATGTCGACGTAGATGTGATTGGCCAGAATGGCAAAAGGCAATTCAATCAGAATTAGACTCACTTACTAAACATGAGGTTTTTGGACCTGTAGTCCAAACCCCTGAAAGTATAAAACCTGTTGACTACAAATGGGTTTTGTGCGAAAATGAAATGAGAGAACTGAAATTGTAAGATACAAGGCACACTTTGTTGCAGAAGAATTCTCTCAAAGACTCGGAGTCAACTATGAAAAAATATATTCACCTGTTATGGATGAAATAACTTTTTGATATCTCATCAGTTTAGCTATACATAAAAATCTTGAAATACATCTAATGGATGTAGCTACAGCTTACTTTTATGGTTCACTTGATAATGATATTTACATGAAATTTCCAGAAGGATTAAAATTGCCTAAAGCATGTAAAAAGTCTCGGAAAATATACTCAATAAAATCGCAAAGATCATTATATGATGTGAAACAATCAGGGCGTATATGGTATAATCGCTTTGGTGAGTACTTAATAAATGAAGGCTATATAAATGATGTCATTTGTCCATGTGTTTTTATTAAAAAAACGGAATCAGAATTTGTTATACTCACCATTTATGTTGATGACATAAATCTCATTGGAACCCCTGAACAGGTCCAAAGGGCGATTGAATATCTAAAGAAAGAATTTAAGATGAAAGATCTTGGAAAGACAAAACTTTGTCTAGGTCTGCAAATTGAACATTTAGCAGACGGGGTTTTTGTCCATCAATCTGCCTACACTGAGAATATTTTAAAAAGATTTTACATGGACAAAGCACATTCATTAAGTTCTTCAATGGTTGTTCGATCACTTGAGGTTGAAAAAGATCCATTTCGACCTCTAGAAGAGAATGAAGAACTTCTTGGTCCTGAAGTACCATATCTCAGTGCTATTGATTTGGGTTTGTTTTATACTAACAAAGATAGTGCAGACCTTATTGGTTATGCAGATGCAGGGTATTTATCAGACCCACATAAAGCTCAATCTCAGACAGGCTATCTATTTACACACGAAGGAACTGCTATATCATGGCGATCTACAAAGCAGTCTATTATTGCTACTTCTTCAAATCATGCTGAAATAATAGCAATTCATGAAGCAAGTAGAGAATGTGTGTGGTTAAGATCGATGATACAGTTCATCAAAGAAAGATGTGGCCTGAAAAGTGATGTCAAAGTATCCATAATTATATTCGAAGACAATGCTGCGTGCATAGCTCAATTGAAAGGTAGCTTCATAAAAGGAGACAAAACGAAACATATTTCACCAAAATTATTCTTCACACATGATCTACAGAAGAATGGTGATATAGATGTACAACAAGTTTGTTCAATTGATAATCTTGCAGATTTATTCACAAAGGCATTACCAACATCAACTTTTGAGAAGCTAAGATATAAGATTAGAATGCGCCGTCTCTAAAACATCAAATTAAGTTTTCATCAGGGGGAGAAAAATACGCGCTACACTCTTTTTTCCTTAATCAAGGTTTTGTCCCATTGGTTTTCCTGGGATGAAAGTAGCCGAGATAAGAATATTGAGATGGATGTGTGGGCATACCAGGAGCGACAAGATTGGAAATGAAGCTATTCGGGACAAGGTAGGAGTGGCCTCAGTAGAAGTTGCGGGAAATGCGACTTAGGTGGTTTGGGCATGTGAAGAGGAGAGACACAGATGCCCCAGTGAGGAGGTGTGAGAGGTTGGCCATAGATGGTTTCAGAAGAGGTAGGGGTAGGCCGAAGAAATATTGGGGAGAGGTGATTAGACAAGACATGGCGCAGTTACAGCTTACCGAGGATATGACCTTAGATAGGAGTGTGTGGAGGACTCACATTAGGGTAGAAGGCTAGTACATAGTCACGTTATCATACCCTATTAGTAGGCGCATTAGCGCACTATAATTTCCTTTGTGGAGGACTCAGATTAGGATAAAAGGCTAGGTGATTCATCATTTGCACCATAGTAGTTGTAGTTCTGCCCATTGTTTATTGCCTTTTGATTTCTGCATTGTATTGCTGTTTATAGTTGTGGCGCCGTTGTACTTTGACTGTCTTATCTATCTTATCTTATCTTATTTATTTATAGTAGTTAATGCCTCTTTCTTCCCATACCACTCTACCACGACTTTCCCTTTTGCTATTCATGTTTTCATCTTGTTCTCTATATGTTTGCCCCTATCTGACCTTTTATCTTGTCCTCTCTTAAAGCCGAGGGTCTTTCGGAAACAGCCGCCCTACCTTTCAAGGTGGGGGTTAGGTCTGTGTACACTCTACCATCCCCAGACCCCACATTGTGGGATTATACTGGGTTTGTTGTTGTTGTTGTTGTTGGGTTTTCCTGGTAAGGTTTTTAATGAGGCAGCACTCAAGGCGTATTACCAGAAATGTGTACTCTTTTTCCTTCACTAGGTTTTTTCCCACTGAATTTTTTCTAGTAAGGTTTTAATGAGGCATAACATCTAAGAATGTTTAAATAACTATATATATTTATTCTTTACTAGATTTTTTTTTTGACATCCAAGGGGGAGTATTAGGTATTAGATGTAATTATCCAAGTGGGCCCCACTTGTAAGTGGGCAAGTTGCCCACTTAGTATTTTCTTCTTTCTATGCCTATAAATATAGGCAAGATGTTATGAATTGGATGCACACTGATACAAAAATACTACACGACATTTCTCTCTTTTCTCCTCTATTTCTACTTTCTCTTCTCAATATATCTCTTTTAATTATTTTGCTATTTGCTAAGTTAAGTTAATTTCTAACAATTTTGACTTTCTACTTTATCCTTGCAAATGCTACATAGAGTTATAGATACAGTTCACTTAAACAAAATTGGTCAAATATTGAATCACCTTATTATTATTTTTCTAATACAATTAACAAACGGAGAAACAAATGTTGACAACGTTAATAAATTTCACAGTTTGCTAACATAAACGAATAATCCGTTTAGATACATATTTTTGAGGAACATACCTTTTTAATATATTGGGGTTAAAAAATATTTTTAGCCATGAATTAAGTTATGTATATGTCAACATATTTGAGATAAAAAAAACAATAATTTTCGGTTAATGGACTTCACTGTCACGACCCAAGCCTAGGGCCTAGACGTGACATGGCGAATGAGGAACCCGAAAGTACCTCAAACAAGCCTCTTAGCATTCTTTTAGCCTTTCATAGGTAATGATGATAAATAGACAAGCGGAAATCATAATAATAATAAATCTTCAACTTACATATGTCCAACAATACCTCTAACTATTAGATTTAATGGGGCTAAGACAAGTTCCTATCTCACCCTCAATCATAATAGAAGAAATGTCATAATAAAATATCTTAACATATCATAAGCTAGAAAGACAAAGGAGTATTGTTCCCGGAACATGGGAACTCACCAAAAGTAGTCTTCAATGGAATATCAACTAGCCACGTGGAGGAGAACGAGGAGGAGCACCGATCCCTACATGGTGATATCATGTAGGCAAAAGAGTATGCGTTAGTACTTTGAATGTACTAAGTATGTAAGGATGCATGAACATTGAGAAAATATTATAACATTTATGTAATATGAAACATAATGTAATACATGCATAATAAATCATATGGATATCCTTTAAAACATTCATTTTGTGGGAAGCTAACCATAACCGACATTTAAGACCATGCGAGCTATTACATGGAATCCAACATAACCCCCTACGTTGGCCGGGGAGACTACTTGCCAGGTAGAACTCCGTCAACTTCATTCATTTCTTTAACTTTAACTTTAAGGGCTATTTATGGATCCATTAGCCTAAGCCTACAAAGGCTCCTATGTTGGCACATAGTTAATGAGACAAGGGGTTGCTACTAGGATTCCCTTACCGAATCCCACCTCAATGCCTCATTCGGTGCTAAGTCAATCCCACGGAATAATTTAATACTTCAAAATATTCGAGCATATAACTTGAGAATTCAAATATCATATTCGGTAGAATAGCTCATTAAAACATTTGATAATTCAAATATGCAAGAATTGTCCTTATTGCATAAAGAATCCATCATTCATATCATTTCATCATTCTTTCATTTCATAAGACTCTCTTTTTGATCATAGATATTGATTTCATAAACATTTATTTGGAGTCAAAGCTTTCGAGTCAAACTTTATTAAAAATATAGTAAAACTAGGTGGGTTCAAATTACTTCAACTTGCAAATATATATGTAAATGAATATACATAAATACTTTGAAATCCATTAAAAATCATGCTTTAAACAACCCACCATGAATTTCAAGAACCTTTAAATAGATAAATAGAGAAATTACTTGCAAACTATCAATTCATATATATGAAATTATGTTGCATCAAAATAGATCAATAATCATTAATTTAACCATAATTCATACTATTAAGTAAAAAATAAGAATTACTATAAGAAAATATTACTTGAAATCAAGAGACTTAATTGAAAGAGTTTTTGGACTATATGGATGGAAGAACTCATGGATAAACACCAACATAACTTAGAGTAAAGCTTAAAAAAAATAACTATAATTTATCATATAATCAAAATAATTTAGACATGAGAGTGGAAGGAATACTCTCATTGAAGCCTTACATACCTGGAAACCGAAGCTTTAGTTGGTACCGGAAGACTTAATGAACACTCTTGAGTCCTAACTTCTCTCCTTGCCGGAACGTTTTGTGTACTACCCGGAATATATGAATCACCGGAATAGTATTTCTTCACTACTAAGAACTAAAACTATATTTGAGAATGTGTATAGAGAGAAGATTTGCTTGAGAAAGCTTGATGAATAAAATGAGGAAATAAGGTGGGTATTTATAGGTGGGAAAAATGACCTAACAATAAATAAAATAATTATAAAATAAAAATCTGAAAATTTAGTGGAATATATTGATGTCATGGATGATGTTAAATGGAGGACAATTTATGTCATGAGTGATATCAAATGTATCTAGATCTTTCTATGGTAGGTGAAATGAGTTATCTTTGACAAAATACTCTTTTTGGGAGCTGCGTTTGAATAAGATAAATTCCTTATTAGGATTTAGTGTCTTCATAAGAATTGTAGATATGGAAGTCTAGTTTCATATAGTTCAAGAATCAACCAATTTGGATAAACCTACAGTGAGATATGATTTTTCTTCTATAAATACTCATTTCCGTAACAGCATCCTACCTTACAAAGATTAATTTTTTTGACCTACTTAACCTCCGAATCTTAAAATATGGTCTTAATAAAAGTTGTAGGTAATGATCTTGTGGTTACTCAGAAATTTGAATCACTCAATTTGGATATTGCTATGAAAAGTTATGACCAAAATACAAAGGATGTATCATATTTAGGCAAAAATTGAAACATCGTATACAACGTTTTTAGGGGATATTACATTCACAAATAATTTATTTTGATATGTATTTTTAGGAACATACATTTTTAATGTATTTGATTAAAAATTCATGTTTTATAGCCACAAATTGAGTTATGCATATGTCAACACGTATGAGTCCAAAATAGGACCTTCTTGATATTGACGACATTTAATAAATTTCATTATTCGCGTGATATTGACGAATAATTCATTTTGATACATAATTTTAGGAACATGTATTTTTGGTGTATTGAGTTAAAAATCATGTCTTTTTTAACTATGAATTGAGCTATTCATATGTCAACATATCAAAGTCCAAAAATAAGACCTTTTTGATGTTGACGATGTTAATGAATTTCATAATTCGTGTGACATTGACGAATAATCTATTTTAATACACCTTTTTAAGACTATACATCTTTGATGTATTGGATTAAAATTATGCAATTTTAAATTACGGACTAAGTTATTTATATGTCAAAACATCTAAATTTAAAAATAAGACTTTTTTTAAGTTGACGACGTTATTGAATTTCACAATTCATGTGACACTGACGAATAATCCTTTTTGGTACATACATTTTTGTGTATTGGATTAAAAAATTTATCTTTTTAGTCATGGAACTGAGTTATGCCTATGTCAACACATCTAAGTCCAAAATTTAGACATTTTTGGTGTTGACGACGTTAATGAATTTTACAATTCGCATGACACTGACGAATAATCCTTTTTGGTACATATTTTTAAGAACATATATTTTTGGTGTATTAAATAAAAAAATATGTATTTTGTAGTCACGGACAAAGTTATGCATATGTCAAAATATCTAAGTCCAAAAATAATATTTTTGGTGTTGACGACGTTAATGAATTTCACAATTCGTGTGATATTGACGAATAATTTATTTTGATACATATTTTTAGGAACATATATTTTTGGTGTATTAAATTAAAAATGATGTTTTTTAAACCACGAATTGAGTTATTCATATGGCAACACATCTAAGTCCACAAGTAAGACATTTCTGGTGTTGACGATGTTAATGAATTTCACAATTTGACATTAATGAATAATTTATTTTGGTACAGATTTTTAAGAACATATATTTTTGGTGTATTGGATTAAAAATTATGTTTTTTTAATCACGGATTAAGTTGTGCATATGTCAACATATCTGAGTTAAAATAAGACTTTTTTAGTGTTGTCGTTGTTAATGAATTTCACAATTTGCATGATATTGACGAATAATCCAATTTGGTACATATTTTTAGGAACATACATTTTTGATGTATTTGATTAAAAAATTATACTTTTTAGCAATGGATGTATTTGATTAAAAAATTATACTTTTTAGCAATGGGACTAAGTTATGCATACATCAACACATCTAAGTCAATAAATAATACTACCTTTTTTATGTTGACGATGTTAATGAATTTCACAATTTGCGTGACATTGAATTATTCATTTTGATACATATTTTTAGAAACATACATTTTTGATGTATTGGATTAAACATTATGCCTTTTTAGCCAAGAAATTGAGTAATGCATATGTCAACATATCTAAGTTCAAAAATAAGACCTTTTCGGTGTTGACGATGCTAATGAATTTTATAATTTGAGTGATAATGACGAATAATCTATTTTGGTACATATTTTTAGGAACATACATTTTTGATGTACTGAATTAAAAATTATGCCCTTTTTAGCCATAACTGAGTTATGCATATGTCAACACATCTATGTCTAAAAATAAAATATTTTTGATGTTGACAACGTTAATGAATATCACAATTCGCGCTACATTGATGAATAATCCATTTTGGTACATATTTTTAGGGACATATATTTTTGGTGTGGTGAATTAAAATTTATGCCTTTTTTAGTCACGGATTGAGTTATGCACATGTCAACACATTTGAGTTTAAAAATAGAGTAAATACATCAAATCCCTTCTGAATTTGGCATCAAAACTTACTTTAGTGTTTTAACTACACGGCGCTTATATACCCCCTTTAATAGTTTTCAAGTGATTTAAATATACCCTTAAGGGGGGACGTGGTAGAGAAAGTAAGTATACTCTCCTATAAGCGAGTGAAAAAAGAGGAAAAAAAAGTGAACTTATAAAATCGCACACCTGGCATTTTTTTTATTGACCAATATATAACTAATATTTTTAATAAAAAATTTTCTTGATATATTAAACTTTTAAAAATATGTAAAAAAAAATTATTTAAAATACTGTGGGCCCCTTTTTAAAAAAAATATTTTTTTTCTCTTTATTTTGTTATCTTCCCCAATACATCTCTTCCTCCATTGAAGTTTTTCTTCCTCCATCTTCACCCCACCTCTATTCACTATTTTCACTCCACTATTTTTTTAGTAATCCGCAAAGTTCAACACCATCACAATATTATTGATGTCGATTTCATAAATGTAAACTTTCTTGAATTTTGAGTGACCCATTTTGATTTTTTATATTTATGATGCAAAAAAAATGTGGGCTATCAACTTTCTTATATAACCTTCATTTTCATTTAAATTTTCAAGAAAAAATGACTTCTAAGAAAATTGATGGTTATGATATGGCAGGTGAGAGTGGTGTTACAATCTTAGGGTGTATTTAATTCACTTGAAATTGTTACGGAGAGTATTTAAACGTCCGTGTAGTTAAAGTGCTAAAATAATTATGCTGTCAAGTGCAAAAATAAGTTATGCTCCCAAGTTCAGGGGGATTTGATATATTTTCTATTAAAAATAAGATTTTTTTTATATTGACGACGTTAATGAATTTCACAATTAGCGCGACATTGACGAATAATTCATTTTGATACATACTTTTAGGAACATACATTTTTGGTGTATTGAATTAAAAATTATGCCTTTTTTAACCACAGATTGACTTATTCATATGTCAATGCATCGAGTTCAAAAATAAGAGTTTTCTAGGGTTGGCGACATTAATGAATATCACAATTCGCGTGCCCTTGACGAATAATCTACTTTGGTACATATTTTTAAAAACATACATTTTTGATGTATTGAATTAAAAATTATGCATTTTTAATCACGGACTAAGTTATGCATATGTCTGAGTCCAAATATAAGACTTTTTTGTGTTGATGATGTTAGTGAATTTCACAGTTCACGTGACAATGATGAATAATTTATTTTGGTACATATTTTAGAAACATGCATTTTTGATATATTCGATTAAAAACTATGTCTTTTTAGCCGCATGACTCAATTATGCATATGTCAACACATCTGAATCCAAAAGAAAGATATTTCTTGTATTGACGAGGTTAATAAATTTCACAATTCGCGTAACATTGATGAATAATTCATTTTGATACATATATTTAGGAACATACATTTTTGGTGTATTGAATTAAAAATTATACATTTTTTAATCACGGACTAAGTTATGCATATGTTAACAGTTGACTTGTTAGAATTTTCTTTCTTGAAAGTCAAACAATATAAATTTTGACTAACGTTTTAAGATGCATTTTATCATCATATTGATATGAACAAAATTACAATTTATATTACTTTTCGTATAGTTTTAAATATTAAAAATTAAATTAATATAATTTAATTTAATTTTAAAAATTAATCAAATAAATTTTTGAAAAATGCCATATGACAACTAAAAAATATAACGAAGGCGGTATCTTTTTTGTGTTAACGGATTTCACAGTTCGCGTGACATTAACAAATATTCCATTGTAATACATATTTTTAGGAACTCACATTTTTGGTATATAAAATTGAAAAGTATGCCTTTTAAAGCCACCAAACTCTAGTTATAAATATGTCAACATAACTAAACCCAAAAATTTTAAAAATAAAATAAAATAAAATAAATAGGATCTTCTCTAGAAAAAAAAAAACTTCCCAATTTCCAGGATAAACAAAACCTCCTAAAACTCCTATTACCAACAGTTATGAATCACTCAAAACATCAAAATACTTGCAAAAACCCTAACGTGCAGCAACAGCAGCAGCAGCAGAAGGAGATGGAGAAGTTGAGAGAAGTAATCTTGAAACTTTCCAACAGTGAACCAAATGTACCATTGTCAGAGACCCAAAACGCTATTCTTCAACAACACCTTAACAATTTCCTCTCTCGTCTTCATATTACTCCTGATCATCCTCCCTATACTTGGGTAACTCATTTCTTCATATAAAGTTTCTATCTTTCACTATAATTTAATTGATGTAACTGATTTATATGAAGTTTTTTACTTCACCCCATTAATCTTTTTTTGAAAAAAAAAACTGGGTTGATTGTAGTTTGTCAATGTGGGTTAAAAAAATGAATTCTTGGGATTATAGTTTTCATTTTGAGTGTTTGAGTAACTCAGATTCTTCATGTAAGTTTTGTATCTTTCAGTATAATTTATTGTTGTAACTGATTTGTATGAAGTTTTACTTATAAATTAGGGTTGGTTGTAGTTTATCATGTGGGTCTGCTGGAAAAAAATGAATTCTGAGGATGGTTCTTTCGAAAACAGCCTTTCTACATCTACACGAGGTAGTGATAAGGCGTGGGTATAGTCTACACTCCCCAGACTCTACTTGTGGGATTTCATTGGGTATGTTGGTGTTGTTGCTGGGTTACTCATCTCTTTATGTAAATTTTGTATCTTTTGTTATGATAAATTGTTGTACTGATTTGTAGGAAGTTAACCTTATTTTTGGAAAAAATAGAAGGGAGGGGGATATTGAGATTGTGCCCTATTAGGGATTTTTAGTAGCAAATCAAAGTATGCAGGAAGTTCAATTTATTGGGTTTGTTGGTAAAAAATGAATTCTTGGATTATAGTTTTAGTTTTGACTGCTTGGGAAGTTAGCCTCCTAAAAATGTGTTTGTCATATTCTTGTTGATTCTGTTAATTTCGTGTTATTGGTTTTGTATGTATTGAGGAAAAGTGTGATTGCTTTTGTTATTACAATGATAGTACCTTCCTCAGACACTAGCCGGAAAGATTTGCTTTTGAAAGTTCTTTTCTTTATGAGAGCTTGATTAGTCGAAGTAGCATTTTCAAGTTCAGACCTCGGAGACTTGATTAGCTATTTCTCGTTTTCCCATTATTGCTTAAGGAGTAACAGTGAATACTTTGGAAATCTCGCTATTTGGATTTTTTCAAGTTTCCACATAGCTGAAGTGAGTTTATGGTCTAATCCAGTGTTTTCTTTTGTTATAGATGATTGAAAAGGCCTTGCAGGAATTGAATGAAGAAGGAGGTTCCAGTGAAGACTCAATATCTGAGTTTATCAAGAAAGAACATGACAGTTTGCCGTGCGCTCATATGACCGTGCTGAAACATCATCTACAGAAGATGACTGAAAAGGGAGAAATCCTTATGAATGATGGGCGGTTTTTGCTTCCTGGTGACAGCAAAAGCGTGAATCCAAAGAGAAAAAGAAAGAGGAAATGTGTAAAGAGGAAGAAAAAGGGGAATTCGGAAATTAAACAAAAGAAGTCGGGGCAGAAGAAAAAGGAGGAGGACAAGCAGGTGCAGCATGATGATATAGAAGTTGTTAGAGAACAGAAGGATCTGGATGAACAACAAAATGACGTCACTGTTGATGGAAATCGTGGGCAAGAAAATCGAATACATGAAGAATATTGGGCGTTGAATGAGCATCATAATGAACCGAGCACAGATAAAGGAAATGCGCAATTAAGTGGCCAGCAAAAAGATGTAACTGGAACTAAAGTTTTTAGTAGAAGAGTTCTGAGGAGTACAGTACATAAACAGAAAGGGAAAGAACAAGTTGATGCTACTGAAGGATCACTGCAATCCTCCGTAGATATTGGGAGTGGTATAGGTTGTAATACAGGGTCTGTGCCTATTGAACCTCCCGGCTTTATGATGACAGAAGAGATTGAGCATTTGCAGGATTCAGAGTTGCAGCAATCGCAGCTTAGTCTCAGCACAGTTGAGGAAACAGCTGATATTAGTAATTTATATCCACAAGAAATTCTGGAAAATGAACAACCTGGAGATGACCTGCCTCAACTTTTAAGTCCTGAAGCACCTCCAGGTTTTGAGTTTCTGGTGGTGGAGGATGCCACAGCAAATAAAGCACATACCTCTTCGTCAGTAGATTTGGACTTACTGAAAGAACACACCTCTTTGTCAGTAGGTTTGGATTTACCGAAAGAAGACTGTTTTATGCATCAGAGTTCTGACAGACCCAGTGTAGAGGAGGCTCTATTGAAGAGTAAGAAGCAGCAAAAGAAGCACCATAGCTGGCAGCAAACAAATAGGCCAATGACTAGGGCGCAAAGGAAAGGAACAGTAACTCCAAATGAGCAACCTATTTCAGGTAGGAACAGAACACAAGTACAGTTAGCAATGGAGAGGTCATCAGAACCTAAGCAGCCTTCCATTGAGAATTCATCTGAAACAGATCGTGCACAAAGACAACAGAAACGCTGGAGCAAAAACCTGGTTGAACCTAAATCAGTAAGTACCTTTAAAGTGGAACGATTGGCATTGTGTGACTCAGCGGATCAACAGTTAGTACTTATGGAAGAGCCTTTAAGCATCTCTAAACCATTATGTGCCTCAGCGAATCAACATTTAGTTCAAATGGAAGAGCCGTTGGCATTGGCAACAGGGGAGGAGGCATTGAATTTGACTGATCCTCAACATGAGGTGCACTTGAAGCAACCAAAAGATAAGCGTCGTGGGAGGGCTCTTAAGGGCAAGGATGATGGGGCTATTCCAGATACTACACTTTTGAAGGATGTGAGATTATCTAAGAAGCTAACAAAGAAACAAAATGATCGAGGTGGAGGAAGGCGTAGGAATGCACAGTAAAGTGAGCCTTGCAGTTTGTTGATTCTTTCTCTTATGAGGGCAAAAGGTATAAATAAACCTCAGAAGTTCAAATGTTAGTAAATAAATATTTGTTGCTTGTCTTTCTCTTATGTTTTCAAACTTCGCCCCGTACAGTAGAGGTACAATAGAGTAATTCGAACTAATAGCTCGACTGACATACTTATATGAAAGAAGCTATAAAACTAATTGCTTGTAGTTTTTGGTCAGGTTACGATAGAGTAATCCAGCAATGATATACTAATATGTGAAAAGGAAGTTGGTGCTTGATTAGCATTTTGGTGTAAAATTAAAAATCTTCCTGAAGTAGAGACCTTGATAGAATTTTGTGAACTCTCTACAGACGTAGCCTGTTAAGTGCTGTGAATATTTATAAAATGTTTTCTTTATCGATCGAAAAATTAATTCTGCATACCTCTGTAATCATGGAGTTAGTGTGGAAAATGAAGACTTTGATTGTTTAGGTTTATTGTATTATACTGGAGTTTCTGGATCAACTAACTATAACCAAATCTGTCTGAGTTTTGCAGGTCTATACTGGAGTGATGTGTGTATACGAAGATCCTGAGAATGAAGAAATTGTTGGTGGAAACGCGAAACTAGATTAGTCGGGTTAGTGAATACCAGAAACTAGATGGTTATACCAAAAAGCAAAGTTGATATGAAGCTCTCTCTTGGATAGATTTCATTTCTGAAATCATTCTTCTGTACTCAATTGGAATTTCAGTTAGCTAGGATAATTTAGTTATATTAGAACCTGGACATTTTCTTCATACTGTAGAAAAGCTAGACTTATTTCTTTCAGGTATTATATTGTTTAAACTTGGATTTCTTATAACATGGTCTTCTTGAGATATTACCCTGTTCATGTTTCATGTGTGGACTCATCTTTCCATTTTTGCTTTTATATTTCATAATATTTAAAAACAATAGGAAGTAGCTAAGAAAATACTATACAATTACCCTCACTTTTTCCCATCTAAACAAAAGCAAAAAAATAGAATAAAGAAGTTTACCAAATGATTGAGACATTTCAACCAAGTATAGCAAAAATGGGAGGATATCATGATGTTCTATTGAACTACTTTTTCTTGGTATTCAATATTTGTTTTGTAATCCGATTAAATTTATATTTAAGTTAAGAAGATTTAAACTAAACGACTAAATATAAAGTATTTTCTAATTAAGGCAATTTCATATTAAAAATTCGAACACGAGATTTATAATTAAAAATGAAAATAGTTATTTCCTTTTGTACTTTTACAAAAAGCTAGATCATGAAGGTATATTTATAAAAAAAGATAATGATTAAAAGATTTACTTTTTTTTACAAGTTTATTACCTAAACTATCAAGTGTTTGTGTTTTCTATTTGAACTATCAACAACTATTTATCAAAACTCACCTCAACTAATATCTAATGGTGCATGGTGTAGACTTTTTTTTTGTTTAAAAATGGTGTCAAATAGTTATTTACTTATTAGATTACTTCTTATTTGATACTTCAATATATGAGCTCATCTTGATAATTTTTAAAATTTTAATTTTTGGTTTAAAAGCTCAACTTGGTATTTGGTCAAAGCTTGTTCAGGATTTTATCTTTTTAATTCATTTACTTTTTTGTAAAAAAAATGGTTTGATTAAAGCTCGACTTTTTTGACTGAACATGTCATCGATTCAATTAAGTCGTAATCCCTCCGTTATGTCATCGTTTTAGATTTCACATCTATTAAAAAATTAGAAAAATTTACTATTATATCTCTATTTAGTAAATAAACATGAATTAATTTATTTTAGTTAATTAATTTGACCAATGAATATTACTTAATTTTTCTATATTGGTCAAATACATATTTTTAAGGATAATAACTCTTAAAGGATAAAATAGAAAGAATAGTGACACTTATACATTGGTTTTCTGAAATAACAAATATTTAAAAATATCTATTTTTAGTAAGGACGATATATAAATAGAAACGGAGTGAATATGAATACTAACCTAAAAATAAAATTAGTCTTTTGGGTTCAAGTATGAAGTAATTTATTGGGTGGGCACGAAAATGTTTTTCATCAAAACTATCTTTCAGAAAAGTAAACGAGTGTTTTTCTTACTTTTATTTTTTTATATTTGATAAGTAAGTAAAAAAATTCTAAACATTAAAATAAAAATAAAATAATTAACTAATAATTAAAATTCATATAAAAAATAAAATAATAACGTAATCACACTAAATTGATCCCAAATATGATGATTTGTTTTGGGTTACTTAACAACGGATTTAAGCCATTAGCTGTATTTTTGTCTTTCTTTATACAAAACATGTTTTTTGAGTCATAATCAGCAAATAAGGGATAATAGTTTTACATTAAACAAGTCTACATGAATCAAGGACCCCACAAACTTTGATTCTCAATTAGCAAAAGTAGACAAGTTGGATGAGCTAATTATGTATTAGCCTTTTAATTTTTAGTTTGGATTCACACATCACATATTAATAAGATATAAAAAGTACTTATTACTATTAAGTTTATTTTATCTCTATTTTAATTTGTTTGATATTTATATATGAAATTTAAAAAGAAAGAAAGATTTTCAAAATTTATAATTGAATAAATAATATAATAAATATTTATGTGGTCGTAAATTATTTTTTATTAATAAAAAGTGAGAACTTAAAGTTTTATTTTTTTAAATACATAAAAAAAATCATTCTTTTTGAAACTATTTAAAAAGAAAAATATATATAAAAAGTGGAACAAAGAAATTGGAGTACTTTTTAAGATTTATAGACACTAAGAAAATATTTAATAATTTTAATCATAGAAATATTTATCTAAATTAACTTTTATTTTCTATTAAACTCTCATTTAATTAATGATCTACTTGCTAGAATAGTAAGGGCAAAAAATAATCCTTTCCTATTTTTTGAATCGTCAAATGTTTTAAAATAAAATCAATCTCACCCAATGATTAAAATTTTGGAAACGGATGTGATATGAACTAATTTCATAGTAAAATATTTTAAAGAAAATTAAATAATAATCTTTCTATGAATTAGATGTAAATATGACTTATCAATTATCATTAACATACTTTTTGTGTCACATCAGCAACTAATGGATAATGATTTTAACTTTTGAACAAATCTAAGTAGGTCATAGATTAGGCCCCCCACAATTTTTAATGTCTAATTGTCAAATGTTGTCAAATGTTGACAAGTTGGACTAACAATAACAATAACATATTCTATAAATTCTACAAAATATGTATGAAAAGAGTTAAATATATGCATATTTTATTTCTATTTTGGTATTCTATGGAGATAAAGAGCTTATTTTTGAAAGATCATCAACTCAAATAAACCATATTAAATATTAATGAAAAAGAAAAACGATAATGAAAAAAAATGACAACTAATAAAAAAAATGTGCAGAACAAACATATAGGAAATAATAACAGCAATAAAATAGTGTGATCAAACATAATAAATAATAGATG
Organism: Solanum dulcamara; assembly: GCF_947179165.1. Taxonomy (NCBI): domain Eukaryota; kingdom Viridiplantae; phylum Streptophyta; class Magnoliopsida; order Solanales; family Solanaceae; genus Solanum; species Solanum dulcamara. Next base: position 65,873,969 of record NC_077246.1, on the reverse strand, counting down.
ATTACAAATAACAAAAACAAGAAACGATATGAATAAGTCTAATACTATCGTCAGTTCCAATCCCGTCGAAAAATAAGACGACACTCAACTACCTATTAATTTTCTACCCTAATTCACGACCTCAGTACCCTCCAATCTAAGCTCGTGTACTCAAAAAGCTAAAGTTACGTCATGTCTTATCCAGACACCTCTCCAAATACTTCTCCGACCTACCTCGACCTCTCATCGTTCTTTATTATATCTAACCTCACATCCCTCCTTATTTGGGGCATCTGTTTATCTCTTTTCCAATGTCCAAACCATTTAAACTATTTTTTATCCTAATAAAATGATTTTAAAATTACACAATATTTATAATTTGTTTTAAGATCATGAATTTTAAAAGTCTTTTTCTAATTTTAAATTTTGTGTCTAATCAACATTGTTCCATAATAAAAAACGGAGGGAGGATCTTTTAAGATTTATAATATAATTTTTAAAGTATTAATAGCCTTAATTGTATAAATATTAGCCTAACTTACTTTTATTTCTCTAAGAATATATCACTTAATTAATAATTTAATAATTAAAATTGTAAGGAAAAATAATAATAAATGATTTTTAAAATTTTAGATTACCAAATAAAATAAATTCAGGTTGACCCAATGACTAAAAAATGAGACAATATTAATAATAACATATCAGTGTAACCTCATAAGTAGAGTTTGGAAAGGATAGTGTGTACACAACCTTATTCTTATATTATGAAAGATAGAAAGATTATCTTTGATAGACTCTGATTCAAATAAAGTATATTATAATAATTTTTTTAGAGAAAAGTACGTTAGTGAAGCAATCATATAAAAGTAATAAAGAAACAATAGTAACAACAAACAATACAACAACTAAAATAAAAGAAATAACATATAATAATAAAATTGAAGCATAAGACAATGATAATTAAGGTAAATCAAATAATGCTCGACTGTCTACAGACTTTCTATTTTGATCATCGATTTTCATATCCTCTTGTCCATAGTCATGTCCGGTAAGCTGTCACAATACTTCTTTGGTTTACCTCTACCTCTCATGAGACCCACCATAACCTCTCTCACAGCTCTTTATTGAGGCATTAGTGCATCTCCTTCTTATATGCCTGAATCATCTCAGTCTCGCCTCTCTCATTTTTTTTCTACACAGAGGTCACTCCCATATTGTCCTAAATATTTTTGTTCCTAATGTTATCTCTCAAAGTATGCACACGCATCTATCTCAAAAATCATTATTCTACTTTCATCTTTTGAACATGAGTTCTTGATCGACTAACACTTTGTCTGATACAACATAATTGGTCTAACAACCATTTTGTAAAACTTACATTTAAATCTTGTTGACATATTCTTATCAAATAGGACAACATATGTGAGTCTCGATTTCATCCACCCCACTCTAATATGATATATGTAATATCATCATCAATTTTTCATTTTCTTAGATTATCAACCCAAGACACTTGAAACTTCCTCTGTTGAAGATGACTTATGTATCGATCTTCACTTTCACATCTGTCTCATAAATTACGTAATTGAACTTACACTTCAAATATTACGCCTTAGACCTACTCAACCTAAACTTTCATACACTACGAGTTGTCTCCTAACCTCCAAATCATCGTGAACTCTACCACATTTATAGTCAATTAACTGTATCATTTGCAAAGAGCGTACTCTATGATAACTCTCTATAGATATGTCGCGTCAATTCATCCATCACCAATATAAATAATTGTGGGCTAAGGGTTGATTCCTGGTGCAATCCCATAACAATTAGAAAGTGCTTTGAGTCTCCTTCTACTATCCTCACTTGAATCTTTGCTCCATCATTCATCTTATTAATCGCTTTAATGTAAGATACAAGTGCACCTCTAACCTCTAAACATTTTCATAGATCTCCCTAGGGACTTTTTCATATGCGTTTTTAGGTCAATGAACACTATATATAAGTCCCTCTTTATATTCATATATTTCTCCATCAATCTCTTTATGAGATGAATGATTGAACATCCCGATATGAATTCAAATTGATTCTCGGTAACAAATAAACTCCTCCTCGCTCTCAACTCCATCACCCTCTCTCAAATTTTCATAGTGTAGCTTAGCAGTTTATTACCCCTATAGTTTGCAATTCTAAATATCACACTTGTTTTTTGTATAACGAGATTATTATACTCCACCTACATTCTTTAGGCATTTTCGACATCTAAAATGATGTCAAACAATTTAGTTAGTCACTTCATATATGTTTCATCCGTGCTTTAAAATATTTCATCGAGATTTCATCGAGCTCGATCACCTTTCACTTTTCCATATTACGAGTTACCTTTTTAAGGCCTTCAAACTTTATACCTCTACTATATTCTAAATCTTGATAATTCTTGAAATGCTCTATATCGCCCAGCACAATATGCTTGTCCCCCTCTTCATTGAAGAGTTTATGAAAGTATATTTACTATCTTTGTTTAATGTGTGCCTCTTCTATCAATACTTTGCTTTCTTCATCTTTGATGCACTTGGTCCAAGTATCGAGTCCTCCTCTTTCTCGCTTTGGCAAGCCTTAACAAGTTTTTTTCTCTACCTTTGTCATGTAGTTTTCATACAAGCATTCAAACACTAGCGTCTTTACTGCGCTAACTTCGTTTCCTTCTTCGCCACCTTATTCCTTTTCTTATTTGCCCTCCTTTCCCCATCATTTTTACTCTCTACCAACTCTTTGTAAGCCACCTTCTTGACTTTTACTTTCCTTTAGAACGCTCCATTTCACCATTAATTCCCTTGACATCGACATTACCTCTCGAGATCCTAGCACCTCTCTCTCTAGCTACTTTCCTTATGCAATTAGCTATGTCATCAACATAATGTTAGCATCCCGGTACTCTCCCAAGCCTTCATTGCCATCAACTTCTTCCTCATCTTCTAAACTTTGACAATACTCATTTGATCCTCAGTAGGTCATAAACGGTCCTTTTCTTTCTCCTCCTTTTAATTTCAAAATTCATTTTCAAGATGTTATGTTGAATTTTAAGATGCTCAACTGAAATAACCTTACAATCTTTATATATACTTTCATCACATTTTTGAAAGAGTAAATAACTTATTTGAGTCTTAGCCATCAAACTACGAAAGGTCACTAAGTAACTTTTGGTTCACTATACTAAAAGTAAATAATCACTTTTACCTGTTTAATTTGAAAAATTAAAAGATAATTACTTAAATCCTAATTTATTTTTATTATTAGCTATAGGTATTTTTGAAAACATTAAAGTTATTATCCCTCTGCTTGTACTTATCCCTCTTGAGATTTTCTTATTTCTAATAAAAGGTTGTTAGACGCCTGTCTAGTGATAAATTTGGCAAAAAAATAAAAAATAAAAAATTATACCTAATCAATAAACAAAAAATTTGCCTTCGTACTAGACTTCAAACACTATTTCAATTATGATACATTCCTATTTTATTAAATCACTTAAATATAATAAAATTCAAATTGACATGCAAATAAGTATTTACCATGTCATTGTGAGTCAGAAATTAAAAGAATTGTGTCATCTTGGTCCAATGATCAAATCGTCGTTCCCAATTTCCATTGCTGCCTCTATTTATTAGCCTAGCTCACATTTACAATTTTTTTTTCTCATTAGTATCAATACAACATTAAAGTTCGATCAATTTAAATTTATATTGTCAAGTGAAAATAATTTTTTCATCGAGAATTTTTTCATAACTCGAATCCGATATTATTTGTTATTGAGAGAGCAGTAGCTCATTTACTGTATCAGATTTTGGACGGTGAATTTCACAAAACTGTTCAGACGCGTTATTATTCTTTTGAACTTTCAACTTTATCAGACCCTTTTTTCTGTCGGATCTGAATGCAATTCAATTTTCTCTCTCATTTGTGGATGTAGACGCCAGAAATAGAGATAAGATAAGGTTCGCCATTCAAAGTTTGTCCCCTTCTCACTGTTTACGCATTCAATTGTCTTCTACCTAATAAAAATTATACATATAGTATATGCATCGGATCCCTATTCTTTCATTATTTATCAATCAATTCCCCCTTTCCATTTATTATATTTTAATTAATCCATGTGTATGTTTTTTAAACATTTTCCTATCAATATTATTGTTTTTTAAAATAAAATCTCAGTAGCGGGATAAAGATTTTTTGCTTCATATTAAATATTTTTTAATTATATATAAATAATATAATTTTTCGTAAATTAATTCTTTTGGCCCTACTTGTCTCGGCGTCTGATGTATGTACGCCCATTTCTTTGTTTCTTTTATTTAAAAAGCAGCTAGTGGAAGATAGTGATAAAGACATAGCTGATATATTCAATTTAGGCTGTTGCTTCAACTTTAATTTTTAATATTTTTTTAATTAATTAACAGGTGGTTTATAAATATAATAATAAATATAAAGTGTATCAACTGGGGTTGGTTTTACCTTGTCAATTCTGGAGTTATAAGCAAGTAGAGGAAGTTGTCATTTGTCAATCCCATAAAGCTGGGAACTTGCAAAAGAGAGAATCAATCAATTATTGTCTCTAAGAGCTGTTTTATTTCTTTCTTTTCAGAGACCCATTATTGTTGAGGTAATCTTTTGATTCAAGATATGATTTTTTTCTTTTTTTTTTTTGCTTATTAGTATTGTTGAGTTTTAGATATTAGATCTTTGATGCAGTTGGATGATGAGGTATTCTTTGATTCAAGATCTAATTTTTCTTTTTTCTAGTTGATTATATTGAGGTTTATTTGGAATGTAATCTGTTTTTTTTTGATAACTTTGATGTCCGAGCCGCTTTCGTGACTAATTCTACCGGATACCTGTAACTTCCCGTCAGTATATCATATAACTCTGTCTATCAATCTTACTACAGATGAGAAGAAATATTTGGAATGTAGTTGAATGTGTGGAATATAAAGGTTCATGGTTGAACACAAGAAGAATAATCTGGGGTGGATGTTTGTATATATATATATATATATATATATATATGCATGTCTGGTATTAGAGATCTGTTAAGTGTTCATTAGAGATCTCCCATCTTTCATAAAATGTGGAATTTTGAGTTATTAACACTCAGGTTCTTTTAATCAGTGAGTAATTAGCACCTACATGTTATTTAGTTCTGATTATCGATGTATTGCAGGTGCTGAAAGTGATTCAGACGGTGTCCATCTTATTTAGAAGTCCAAGTACCAAAAATGGTAACTTTTCTTCTTCTTATTACTATTTGTTATCATCTAATTGTAACTTTCTTTTTCCATTTGGGCGGTGGGGGGATGGGGAATCGGGAGATGAGGAGGGAGGAGATGTTTGAATTGATTTGTAGTGTATCAATGTAGCACTTTGTAGTGTTTTCATTCTAGTGTCTTTAGTTATATCCAGATTTATTCAGCTCTTATATTGTTTATACTTGCAAAACTATGAAAAGCTTACTGGTGACCTGCATTTTTGTTGAGACAATTGGACACCATTATTATTTTTATAGGATAAAAGCAAAATTCTCCCTACTCTTGTTTAATTCATAAATTCCATCCAAAATTTTGAAATATAGATATTCTTCCCTGCTTGGATTTGTTGACACGCCATTTAGGCGAAAAGACTGATATCAGCCAATTTCTTACTTAACTATTTTTCTATCAGAGCTTTTAAGCAATCAAATTCTTCCCATTTTCCGATTTTAGCATCTCTACTGTTTTATCCAGAATAATGTTAGGATTTATGTCTTATTGTCTTAATTAACTTATGCTTAAGAAATGAAACACAAGATGTTAATTATCGATCCTATTTTAGACTTGAATGTTTCAGCATTTTCGATATGAATACTACCTTAATCACCTTCCACTATTTACTTTCACAGTATTCCATCATTGTCACCTTTCACCATCACCTTGAAAGGTTCCATTGATATCAGAAGCTAGTTTACTTTCTGCTATATTTAAGTCAAATATTCAGTTTCAAAAAAATATATTTGGGTAATTATTGCAATCTGCTGGTAGACTTGTGCATCCAGTACTGTCAAAGAGTTAGATCAGTTTTTCTAGCTTACATCTGGTTCTGTATCCTGAATGCTCCTAGGATCCTTTTCATGTCCTTTGGTTATATCTGTTTCATGTCCTTTTTGTGAGCCGAGGAAGAATGCTCAGTAAATATTAGATTTCTTGCACTGGAAAATATATGTTGTTTAATGTGTGAGGTAGAGTTTGACATTTAGACCATAGTTGCGGGACGAAAAGAGAGAATTTCACTCCAGATCTATATTTTACAGTTATACAGAAAATGTGGGATTTTGATATCCTTCTGCATCTTTTTTGGACCTTGCCTCTTTGTGTGAAGAGGAATTATAATACTATCCCATATTACTGCAGGTAATGGATTTCAAAGAATTCTTCACTGAATATGGCGAAGCCCATCAATATGAAATCCAAGAGGTCGTTGGCAAGGGAAGTTATGGTGTTGTTGCAGCAGCAATTGATACTCATACTGGAGAGAAGGTAGCAATAAAGAAGATCAATGATGTTTTTGAGCATGTCTGTGAAGCCACTCGCATCCTTAGAGAAATAAAGCTCCTTCGGTTGCTTCGACACCCAGATATCGTAGAAATCAAGCATATATTGTTGCCTCCATGTCCGAGGGAATTCAAGGATATTTATGTTGTTTTCGAGTTGATGGAATGTGATCTTCAGCATGTAATTAAAGCAAATGACAGTCTTACTGCTGAACATTATCAATTCTTTATGTATCAGCTTCTTCGAGGTTTAAAGTATATGCATACAGGTTGCCATTTCTCTTTCTGTTTTCTGGTAATTGAAGAACCTTCTGTTATACATATGTTCTGATGACTCATTCCCACATTTGTTGATTTAACAGCAAACGTGTTCCATCGGGATTTGAAGCCAAAGAACATTCTAGCAAATGCAGATTGCAAGCTGAAAATTTGTGATTTTGGGCTTGCTCGGGTATCACTTGGCGATACCCCATCTGCCGTTTTCTGGACTGTATGCTTCATCTCTTTACTTTAAAGTTTTCTTAGTCTATCATTACTACAATAGCCACTCAAAATATCTCAAGGCCGACATTGAAGTGTTAAGTTAGTACACCGGTCATAGAAGTGCCTGATTCTTTGTGCACTGATATATCCAACCCATTCTTAAGTTGTTAATTTGTTACACCTGTAATTCTAAGTAAAATACTTCATCCTTTTTCTCTAAAGGACTACGTGGCAACTCGCTGGTACCGTGCTCCAGAACTCTGTGGTTCCTTTTTTTCCAAAGTAAGTATGATGGTATACAGGTAAATAGGCATGCTTATATACATTTATTTCTCATTCTGTACTTATATGATTGCTAGTACTGTTCAGGTGCATGTTCTCATGTTAAAGTTGGAAAAGAAACTTAAATTTCATAGTGTGAGACTTTTTACTTAGCATGGGATTTTGCTTTTACAATATTCTTTCATCTAATGAACTAGTGACATTGTTCCTTCGCTTCCTCAGTTCTTATTTGCATTCTTCATTTTGCTGGTATCAAAAATTTATGGAAGTTATTTTGAGTAATTAATGATCAGTTAGTTGTTGGAATTGATGCATCAAGATGTCATACCATTACAGAAGACCTTTTCTCCAACTGTTTAGGGCAAAGTACTTTATCCATAGTTTAATTTTACTATATTTTCGGATGTTTTATACTCGATTTATTGTTCTATATGCAAAAATGATGTGAAGACATCTAGGTTCTTACTTTTGTCTTATTTGGTTGTCCTTTACTTCTGAATCCTCTTTATTGCATAAAGGTTTTCTCCATGCAATGGCTAAAACTCTTGTCATATAGCAATTGCTTAACGCTGAGACCATATTAGGCCCGAGGAGTGTCTATTATTATGGAATGAGTATTCATCTCCTCTAGTTCCTTAACCATTGTGTGGGCTGTTATTCTTTTGATTTGTAACAGCTTTTGAGAAGTTGGTAACCTCTCGATGTTTCAAAAGATACTGTCTTCCCTTGATAAAGCACTCGAAAAGGGTACTTTGGGTGCTGTCTCAACAATTTGATCTCGATTACTAGCATCATCCTCTTCAATTCCACAATGACATATAATCCTAGTTTGTCCATAAGATTAGATGTGAGACTGCAACGCTCTGATTATGAAGAAGAGATCCTCTTTTCTCTCCCTTTTCTCTGAATCACCTCCAAATAACAACCTTCAAGTCTTTTCATTTATTTCTTTTCCTTGAACTGATGGGGGATGCATAGCAATAGGTTGAACTACTATAAAAATAGTCATAGACTTCTTAGTCGAGTAAGAATCTCTTTGCTCTCTGCCTCTCTTTTATATCTCTATTCTTAATTTACTATCACTCTACCATATCCACTTTTGTCTGTCACAGCCATAGCCCCTCTACCTTGAATCAGCTTCGTCTCTCTGTTCACTATCACTGGCATTTTTTGATAGTGAAATAAAGTGCATAATTTGGGCTGAGATCATCATTCTTGTACTCTATTCAATCAACAAACTCCTGGAAATTTGACACTTACTGATGAAACAAAAATGCTGACTCGTTAGTTCTATCAAAATTGATCTTACTGCTGAAGTGTGTTGAAATTACGTCTGTTTTAATCCCTAAAAATTTGTCCTGCTTCCTACTTGGTTGTCTTTACCCCTTTAAGGACATAACTTATAAAGCAGTCTGATGGAAAAATCACATCCTTGTTTAAATTTGAATTGTTGAAAGAATTGAAATTTTGAAAGAAATAACAATCATGTAGAACACTATTAGTTGAGATGAGTCAAAACATATTGGGATGTCCCTACATGCAAATTGTGTCAGGGGAATAGGAAGCTAGGCTCATTTGAACTGTAAATTTGGGACACTAGAGAAAAAATATCCTGTCCTCAATTATTTTCTCTTTATTTGAGAAATTTACCCTGGAAACTGAAACATGCATTCTATGCAAAAGGAAAAGATCAGCTTAATGAAAATTGTACTGGTGGATGGCACACTTGGCAAGATTGTAACTGCTTAGTTTAATGATATTATGCAGATGTTTCAAGAGCTCACTTAGTGCGAGATCTAGGAGCTTCTAGTATGCTCCTCAGTGATATATTTTAATTAAGATTGTCTGCTTCAATGAATGCCTGATATTTGGTGCACTGAGAGGTTGAGTGAGTTTTTTTTTTTTTTTTTTTTGGGGGGGGGGGGAGAGGGGTGGTGGTTAGATATATTATCATATGTGTTTTGGTTATCTCTGCCGCTCTACATATGCCATGTAGTAGGACCTTTACTCCTAATCTTGGACGAGTTCCGGATAGTTCTCAGTTTCTATGGCATTCCTTGTCATAAGTGGAAAAAAGTGAAGTGCTAAAATGTTACAAAAACTTCTGCAGAATAGTTGGCATATGTGATATGCCTAATGAGATGGTGTGTAAGCCATTATTGTTTCTCACTTGTGGTAACTTAATCATGCAAATGATCTTTCAGAAATTTGTACAAATTCTAAACCAAAAGATTTAATTACAGTACACCCCAGCAGTTGATATCTGGAGTCTAGGATGTATATTTGCAGAAATGCTTACAGGAAAACCATTATTTCCGGGGAAGAATGCGGTTCACCAATTGGACCTAATAACTGACTTGCTTGGTACACCGTCCACTGAAGCCATTTCAAGGGTTTGTGCTTTCTATCAATCTGTTACAGTTGAAAAACGCATCATCTAGTAACAAATTTTGAATATATCTTGTTCCCAATTTTCCTGATATCTGCAGATTAAAAATGAAAAAGCAAGAAGATATTTAAGCAGCATGAAGAAGAAGGCACTTATCCCTCTCTCACAGAAATTCCCACACGTTGATCCATTAGCTTTAAGATTACTTGAGCGTTTGATTGCATTTGATCCCAAAGATCGGCCTTCTGCTGAAGAGGTAGAATGAAGCAGTGGTCATTAGGCCTTTGTGTTTAGTTTGTATAAAACATATTTTTTCCTAATACTAGCGATTCATTAATCCACTCAGGCTCTAGCACATCCATATTTCCGTGGTTTGGCCAACAAGGAACAGGAACCATCATCTCAGACTATCTCAAAATTCGAATTCGACTTTGAACGAAGAAAACTTGGGAAAGAGGATATTAGGGAGCTCATCTACCGAGAGGTATATCTTTTAACAACCATTCTCATCTTTGCTTGATCTTCTTTTTGCACCTTTTTCTACTACTTATAGTGTACATTGTTCTCAACTGTGGGCAGATTCTGGAATATCACCCTCAGATGCTGCAGGAGCATCTTCTTGGCACTGATCACACTCACTTTATGTATCCAAGGTAATGCAAACTTCTTCCTAAATAGTTCATATTTGTTGCTGCTGTGAACGCCTTTTCATCTGATGATTTAACTCATTTTTCCATGGTCTTTGTGAAGTTTTTCTCCACCCCGCCTAACATCATCCTAGAGAACTTATTGTAATACTTGTGTTGTCATTCATTAACAAGAAATTTCATGATTCATGTATTGTATTAGTTGAACCTTTTAGGATAAGGACTGGCAGACCTATGGTAGTAGAAGTCATGAACCTTGTAATGATTCATATCCTTCTGTCTACAATCTACATCATTTGCTTTAATATTCTCATACAAAATTTATTCTTCATGTGCATACTTAACATAAAATTCTTACATTCACACTTCATTTCCTCCTGATGCTTGATGCATATAATATGATATATTTCTAATGGATACTTCATGGTGATAAGAAAGGAAAAATCTGCTGCTAATGAGAGTCACAAGTGTTTCTACATTCTGATATCATTCAACACAAGTATTGACCTTTTGTGATATGTAGATGGGATGGACTTATGGAATGATTGTGATTTGTGAGAGAAATATCCAGATTTTTGAATGAATGGATAATAGTTCATTGCGTAAAATGGGCCATTTGTATTTCAAGTATAGGACAAGTAGATCTGCGATGATGTTTCTCTGGAAGTAAGACTTACCATTAGTTAGGCTAGGTTGAGAATTCTTGCCTGTTTTGAGCTTCAAATCAATAGTAGTGGTGGAATCTGTGAAGTACTGTCCTAAATTTGAGTCATAATGCATCTAATACTTGTAAATGGAAAGATATTCTAGGACTAATTTTACCAGTTCTGATCATTGAAGCAAATTGATGTTTCCATTGCACATAATTGAAAAGCTGGATTCTGACGAGTTATCACTTACACAAATTGTGATTAAGATTTGATCTTTCCCCCTTACATATCCAGTGAGTTGCTATGTCTGCAAGTGATGCAGGCCATAGGCCGAGGATTCATGCTCAAACCTGTGTATTTTCAGTTCTTAACACTCTGTTTTCTCCTTTTACTTGAAAGGTTTCTATTTTCTACATTTCACCTGCATTTTGCTTCTGAAGTCCTCTCTGTTTCTGGTGCATGCACTGCGGTTCATGTTGACCTACTGTGCTAATTGAAACCTACATTTTTAGTGGGGTTGATTGCTTCAAACAACAATTTGACCATCTCGAGGGGCACAGTGGTAGAGGTGGAAGTACTCTCTTCCCAAGACGATATGCCTCTTTGCCCAGGTGATATGTCCTTGATGTTCTCTTTTGTGTCAAATAGTAAATAGTCGTAATCAATTTCTCTTAGCTGAATAGCCTCATAATATCTGCAGAGAACGAGTCTGTGCTTCCACAGATGAGGAAGCTGATAAGGATGGTGAATTTGAAAGGCATGTTGTAGCTTCTATGGCTCAGAGATGCCTTCCAAGCCCCCCGAATTCCCCTAAGGTCAAGAAACCGGATACTGTTAATACAGTTGAAGGTCCTACAGAGGCTGGTCATAGTACACCAAAGAATACCGAACGCTGCATGCTTAGAAGTTCTAGTATTAGTTTTTCCAAATGTGTTGGGGCCATATGGGACTGCGAGGTAAGTGTTTTCTGAACTGTAGCCTATAAGAAGAAAAACACAATATCAATCAATCAACTATGCCCCAATCTATAGTTGGGCGTACAAAAGCCTGTATTGTAAATTTGTAGTACTCCAGATGACTCAGCCAAAGTATAGGAAATAGACCTAACACACTTGCAAATCACTTCACATTTTTCTTTGTTTCAACTAACAATAGATAGGAAATAGACCTCTTTTTTTTTTTTTTTTTTTTAACTTATTAAATATCCTAGTAGTCTCATCCTATGTTGCTCGGACTCTCCAAAAATGTTGCCTCACCCATGTTGGATTCTTCAAAAATACACTATTTTTGGAGTATCCAACACACCCGTCGATATTTTTGAAGAGTCCAAGTAACATAGGTCCCAGCTTTGTCCCCCTCCCCTCCTTATGGGTCGCATGAAGGCTATAGACAGATGGCATAAAATCTTGGGTACTGTGTGTTTCCTTTAGCAGTGCGCACTCCTTCCTGTTTTCTCCAAATTCATCCTTTCAACTCTAGTTATTTTCGAGAGTGGTTTTTTCTTGAGCCCAAGGACTTCCAGAAACAACCTCTCTACTTTAGAGTTGAGGTAAGGTGTGCGTACACTTTACCTTCTCCAGACCCCACTTTGTGGGACTTCACGGGGTATGTTGTTGTAACTTTAATTATTTGCAAGTTAATTGAGTAAGATGCATAAGAGAAAGGGTATTGTAAACAAATATTTTTATGATCAAGGCTATTAAATATTTGTATTAAGAAGGGGTGTGCAAAAGACCTGGATGGAAGATAGTATTATTATTTTGTGCTTTCCTCATATATTGCAAATAAAAGGTGCGTATGATAATACGACACTGTAGAATTTGCTTTTACCGTAATACCTGCATTTCCCTCAGGATACAACCTGCAAGCCATATCAAAATGGGATTAGTAAATCATCGAAGACAGCTTTATATGCTTGAACATTTTTAATCTGGATGGATAAAGAATTGCATGATTTCTGGTAAGTGACACTGATTGCAATGTAATTGCTCATGTACTCAAATGGAGTCTTGGTTGGTTGTATTGTAAACTATAAACAGTTTCGCTTTGACATCATTACTACATTATTTGTTCGACTTCAGTTGTCGTTACTATTATACTGATTTCATTAAAGCAGTAGGTTATTCTGATTGGATTTCGAACATCGTCCTCATGCCCAAAGAGGGATTTGCTCATTTGTTTTGTTTTATTTCCAGCCACTTCAACTATATTATGCTGTGGTTCAGATGTAATGATCATAATCAGTTGAGCTACTTTTATTATATAGCCCCCCCCCCCCCCCCCCATGTTTCGTCCACCTTGACAGCACAACGATGATAACCACGCCAATCCAAGCAAGTTGGGGTTGCCTATGTGAATACTTGGGTCCTCTTAGTCCAGAACTCCATGACAGTTTAATTGAACCCAACTCAATCTAATTTTTTTTGGAAAAATAATAATGTGAAATTGATTAAGATGGTGCTTGGCTATGCTAGTTAAATTGGCTTATACGTACTTTTTTTTTAAAAAAAGAAGCTTTATCTATGCGTTTGATAAGTATGTAAGTTTCTTTGAAATTGGTCATTCCTAAATTAAGACTCTTCAGCATATAATAAGCAATTTTTATTTGACAGGTTTTAAAATATTTTATCTTTAATATTCGTTCTAGTTTTCAATTGTTAAAAACAAGCAACACCTTACTTCCTATTCATTTTGTATTCATTGTTTATATATATTAATATATATATATATGTATAAAGATACTTATGGATTTTTCTTTACACAAGAAATTTAAAGAATATTTTAGTCATTTTAATAAAAGAACAACTTATTTATTTCTTTTTTTAACTAAACCATCAACTGCTTATTAGAACTTTCAAGTATCATCACCAATATTCAAAATAAATAAATTGATTTCATCACTTATAATTTATCACTTATTTACGATTAGCTACTTTAAATGGGCTCTAAGACACCTTACCAAGAGATACTAAGGAGTTTTGTGCAAAATTTAACTATTTTTGAGGTAGGGGTGTAAAAAAACTGAAAAATCAAATAAAACTGATGAAAAAATTGACACTTTTTTTTATGGATTAGGTTTGATGATGGTTTTTAATTTTTAAAAATTGGCATAGTTAGGTTTGGTTTCGATTCTAAGTGTAAAATAATCAAAAAATTGAATCAAGTTGATTTTATATATATATAATCTTTTTGGTTGTAATCTTGGTGTTTATCTTTATATGAATTTAATTTTAAAAAGTCTTTTTGGTTTTAATCTAGGTGTTTTAAAAATAAAATAAAATTAAAATCTTTTTGGTTGTAATCTAGGTGTTTATCTTTGTATCAATTTAATTTTTTAACTTTACTATATTCAAGACTTTTGACTCCAATTAAATGGAAAATGTGGAAATTGAGTTGCACAAGTTCATGTAGGTAAATAAAAAAAAGTCGTCAATGAATGATATTTTTTTCATTCATTTCACTTGTTTATTATTTTTTAAAAATATTTTTCACTTCAATTTATTCATTTTAGCAAATTAAAAGAATTTTATTTTCTTATTTTCAAATCATTCTCAAAACTATTGATACTATTCACTAATTATAATGGATATTATAATAAAATACAACATTTGATTCAATCATCTAGAAGGGATTTTAACCATCGTTAAAGCAATGGATATCTATTTCCATATTCAATTTTTCTGAACTATATAGGTATAGTGCACCTTATCTACTCTTGGAAAATTACCCAAGACTTGCCTTAACGGCGATTCGTCACCACAAATTCCTACGAATCGATTATATGATTTGTGACAAAATCATGGTGATCACCATAATATGTAGAAATTCATCAATCGTGTTTTTGCTTTAGAAAAATTATCAAAAATCAACTCCAAATGACCTTAAATTCGATATACAACTTTCTAATACCAATTATAATAATTTTCAATGGTTAGATTCAACATAAACCTTCTTAAATTAATACATTCACTTTGTTAACTTCAATTGTTATTTTTCAAGCTCAAGAAAATCCAATAATTGTGATCTCAATTTCTTCCAACCAAACCAATCCAAATTAGTAAGGATAGACAGTATAAGCTCAATGGAACATTACTCAGTCAGTCTGACCACAAATAAGCAATGAATTTCAGATTTCCTGTAACAACATATTCCACCGTTGTGTGCTCGTGGAAGAAGAAGGAAAGGGAGGACGGAGAAAGAGGAGGAGAAAATGTTCTGGCGGGAAGGCTAAAAATGTTAGAATTTTATTAACGGACAAAATTTAACAAGTGTATGGAGAGGAGCCAAATCCAGGAATCTATTTCTTCAAAATAATCACTCATAACAACTCATCATATTGATATGAGATAAGATAGGTTAATATATGTTCAACAAGTTACAAAAACTGTTAGTTCAATTTCTATCAACAAATCCACAGCGGCATAATTAACTTCTTGTATTGATATAAACCTGTTCAAGATGCAGATGATAGGTGCCTAATCGTCGGTTTGCTGCTGCTACTGAGCTTCCGCTAGCCACTTCCATCTAGCTGTCCATGAGAAGCGAGGTGTGCCATGTATTGCTGAACCATCACACACACGAAAAGTTATAAATATATAAACTTGTGCAAGACATGAAGTTAGAACATTGTAACCAAGTTACAAATCGAGATAATAAGCTTCGTCCTCTTGACCTTTCACATGTCTTAGAAAATGCAGAAGTGCAAATTTCAAACATCCTACACTTTGTAGACATGAATAAATTGCAATGTCTCGTTCTATATCTCTCAAACAACTGATTTACTTGTTAGAACTAGAATATGAGGAGATTTCGCTTTATGTATGACAGGAAAGGAACACTGGTATCGCATTAAGTGAAAAGGAATACAAAGTATAGTGAAAAATGTAAAATAAGGAACAATGCAAATATCCCATAATCAACTTACAGCATGATATGCGTATGGTGATTTTCCTTGACGTTCAAAATGTTTAGCCAGGACGCACCATTCGACTGGTCCCCATTCTTCCTCTTCAAAAACATTCCCTAAGGCTGCTTTATATAACTAAGAATGAAAAGAAAAGTCAAATTCCATAAAAATCAGTAAACGGAAAGAAAGTGAACTCCATGATAAGTGAAACTTTTCCATCATCATGCAATCGTACAGACCTTAGCTGTGTCAGTAAGGAGCTCTGTTCCAGCTGGATAAGAAGCATAGAATTGGTCAGCTCTCGAGTACCCCGCTCTAGTCCTACAATACCCAAATCGACATAGTGAATAGAAACAACATATCTCTAAGTACAGCTAGATGAATGCCAGATGTTTGTACAAAGAAGATTTGGAAATCAGACGCTAATTGCAGAGGATGATTATAACCAGCTATACAGATTAAAACTATTGAACACTATATCTATTCTAGAAACTCTCCAAAAATCAGAAAGCTACCACGTTTGACTTCTTATTGTGATGATTAGAAATAACTAATAAGAAACTCATAAAACACTCACGTGTTGTTGGTGTATGCATATGTGATGACTGTAGCGAAGCAATAGAATCCAGTATAGGACACAATTCTCCGGAACTTTTGGATCTTCAGAATCTCGTTGCATCCTTCATACAGCCGCCACATTTTATATGGATCCGCTGAGCACGGAAATACCTTCAACAAAAAGAAGCTAGTAGCTACATGAATGTTAGACTGAACATGACCTGCCCACTTCCCACCTTCATTAGGATTGAGGAATTTTGATCTCAGAAGGAGTCTAAAAGAAGTTTTATCAAATGAGAGCTACCAAACCATGAATACACAAAATGACAAATATCGAGAAAAAACTGTCAAGGGTGATTAAAGAACAAGATTGTCTATAAGGACCATAACCATATCAGTCAAGAAGTGTGCGCTCAAGGGTATGGTCTAGTAGTCAACGAAATGGGTTAATAACCATGAGATCTCAGGTTCAAATCCTAGCAGAGACAAAAAACGCTAGGTGATTTCTTCTCATCTGTCCAAGCCTTGGTGAACAGAGTTACTTGGTACCATTGCTGTGGGAGGTGTGAAGTGTGTGAAAGTTGGCACGGACACCAGGATCATAAAGAATCAGAAGGATCAAAACTAGAGGCGTATTCAGGATTTCGAGATGATGGGTGCACTATTACAAAAAGGTCGATCTAAGATATAAAATTGATCGGTTTGACATTTAAGTTCTTATCACTGAAAATCGTTAAAAATTTAAAATACCAAAAAAGCTACCAATAACCACTTAGAGAAGTGTTACCTAATTTTAGAAAGAAAAATAAAACAAAAAAGAAATAATATTTCAAATTTCTAACCTCACTTAGAGAGGTGCACCCAATTTTCATCGCATTATATAATACTCCGAGTGTGGATTCACACATCTATATTTCAATATTTTAAAAAAAATATAACACTACTATATATGATCTCGGGAGGGGGAGCATGGGTTCACGTGAACCCGGTGACCCCCCCCCCCTCCTGCATACGTCCCTGATCAAAACCACATTCGTAGGCTGACAATTTTTCTGGATAGGTCGAACTATTGGAAGAAAATAGAAAAGGAAGACCGAGTGGGATCAAAGAAACTAGGGGATTGATCACTGAATAGATACAAATAGGTGCAAATTCTGACATCACCACAAAATTTTATATTAGTTTAACAACAATTGATTGTTAAACTACTGTAAGTTGTTGGTTTGAATTTGCCAGTTCGTACGGGACCAAGTACTTTATATGACTATAAAGCTAGGATTTGGAGCTCGGATAGACATTTCCCCTATTTCTTTCTTTCCTATTGGTAGGAGAAAGACATATACAGTTTGGATTAGTACAATTATTGGTAGCATTATAATCAGTATTCTAAGAAATGCTAGCCTTTTTGATTGTTCCCGATGCATGTAACGTAATCGAGTACTACACCTTTTTGAGGTGCGCATACATAAAGAAAATTCCTTTCTTGTCCAATACGAAATTGAATATAAGAAAATACTTTTTCGAATAAACAATTATTTTTCAAAAAGAATTTCTGGCTATGGATTTATGGAACCTCACTTACTAGTTTGAAGCTGAAAACTAGATTTCATGCAAAATTGCACACTAAGAGGTGCACACTAAACAAACATACAACTTTTTGAAGGAAAGGAAGCATATATCATCCATACTGACAACAAGTACTCCCTCCATCGAAAAAAGAATAAAAGATTCAAAGAGTAGCAGTATTTCATTTTTCACCATTAATTTGAACAAGTTTTATGTAGTTAGAAACTATATAGAAGTCCCATACATCAATGATCGGTATTAAAAGAGTAAGGGCTCGTTTGGTTCGAGGGATAAGAGATAACTAATCTTGAAATTAATTTTAGGATGAGTTTGTCCCATATTTAATTGAAATAAAATCACGGTATAACTTATCCCGAGATTGTAATGATATTTTCATCCCACATTCAAGATGAGATAACAATCCTAAAGCAACGGGATCCCCAACCAAACGACACAGGGTGACTACAAGATGTTAGGATATTATCCGTCCTTCTCTATACCCATTCCACCAACTCCAATAAGACATTTCATCGAACAGGTTGTGTGCATAAGTTCCATTTAATTTGTGTCATACATCCGTAAGCTAAAAAAACATATGAAAGAGGGCCAGCTCTCAACTACCCAAGAGTCTCCACTACCCATAAACAAAATTGGGAAAACTTCATGGATAACCGATAACTATATGCATCAAAAATTCAAACAAAAATAACAGCGTGGGCATTCTAATTCCAAAAAAAATATTGATTTTTACTATCATAACGTATCTAAAAAATGTTTTTAATTCAAATTCCCAGGTTTTATGTTTCTTCGGATAATTTCAAGCTTCATATTTGTTTAGCCCATGTTGTTGAACGAAACAATTTATGCAATGAAATTAGCAATGCCCCAATATTCATAGTTGAGAGAAATTATTGAAGAAATGAGAAGAAGAGTAGAAAGCTTACGGATTTTCAGCTACGGCGAAGGGAAGCGACGCGGCAGATGACAGCACTCAGTATTTCTCCTCTTCTTGAGGAGTTAAAAGTACGCTTAGCTGAATAGCTTCTACACTTTTTTTTTTTTTTTTTTTTGAGGGGGGGGGTGTTTGGAGATTAAGAATGACACAATACAAGAATTTTTAGGTATCAGATGAACGAGTTGAGTTGAAATTAAAGATATTAAAATGAGTTGAAATAAAAATTGGGTCTGAGTTATGATTTGTTTAAATTTATTAGAGAAAAGAATACTTGTATGATTGTATCCAAAAAAGGAAAACTATTTATAAGCAGCTAGCTCCTTACTTTCATATATCATATTTTAAACTAATAATTCACGTTTATTTGTTTGATACTATTGGAGTGTGTGTATATATATATACTTTGATGGTATCAAAGTGGAAGAAACAGTGCTTTAGTGAAAACAAAGTATTTTAGTGGAAAGATTGCTCAATTATTACTTAATACCATCAAAGTATATATAGATATCATCAGAGTATATAGATACCATTATAAAATTGAAGAAACAATGGTTTAGTGAATAGAACAAGGGGACAGGTAAATAGTTTGGATCGTGGATCCTATCAGGATAAATAGTTTAGATTGGATCAATATTTTATCTAAGAGAAAATTTTCAAAACAACAATATTTTAGCATTTAATAAGACTCTTTAGCTACACTTTCAATATTTATTGAAAATAGTTATATTTTCACTTGCTATGAGGCTGATTTATGTATTATTATTTTTTTGGTTTAACTTATTAGAATACAACTAAGAATTAACGACTTAGAGAAAATCATGGAGAAAATCTTTCAAATTAGGTAAATACAATTGAAAATAATTAATTACTTATGTTACTTTTTAGGAGTCAAAAATATTGACAATTGACAATTACATGTATCAATTTGGTCGTCTTCCTCATCCTCCCTAACGAGTTTGTATTCTCCATTGTTGATCCTTCTACAAAACATGTTTGATAAACTTTTTGGCCAAAAAAAAAGAGATCGATACAGTGAAGATTCAATCGGAAAAACTTGATGAAAAACATAATGTAAATTATGATGAATCGTGAATTTGTTTTAGATTAGTTTCGAATTCAATTTGTTTCGAACATCAAGTAATTGATAGTTTTCTGTCAAATTCTATATGCTTTGGATGCAGAAATTCAAAATTTTAAGCTTATATGTTTCGAATTATAATTCTTATGTGTTTATTTGTTCTTTGATGCAGAATTTGTTTGGGTATTTGATTTGAATACATATTTTGGACATAAAAATATAATTTAAAGAATACATGTTTGTATGTGTAAAACTTTCGAATTTGTATTCTTATTTGGTTGTTTGTTCTTTGATTCAGAGTTTGTATGCTTATGTATTTTGAATACATAATTGCACTTAAAAAAATACAAATTTGAGGATAGAATGGTTGAATGGTTTGTATTTCTTGTATGTCATATATTTGAAATACAAAATAATTTTGAACACAAAAAGACGGAATACAATATGTTTGTAATACAATTGTTTTGGATCTTATTATGATACTAAATTTTGTATTTGTGAATGATTGAATTTTTTGTTTTATTTTTGGAATACAATTTGTATGCTTATCTGTTTGGAATAAATAGTTACACCTAAAAAAAAATACAATTTGGAGGATAGAATGGTTGAATGATTTGTATTTTTTGTATGATATATATTTGAAATACAAAATAATTTTGAATATAATAAGTTGTTGTTCCATAAATTCTTTGTTGATTATAATCTATTTCTAGAATACATAACAATATTAATGAATACATATTTTTTAACGTGGAATGCAATGTGTTCCTAATACAATTATTTTTGAATCTTATTATGATACTAAATTTTATATTTTTGAATGATTTAAATACATTTATTAATAGGTATCAGTTGAGGAAAATTAGGAAATAAATTAGGAAAAGGGAATAGGGAAGAGAGAGAATGTGGGAGGGAGAGGGAATTGGGAGGAGAGAGAATGCGGGCAATAATTTTTGTTTTAATTTTGCCCCCCAAAATGGGTATCAGTTCAGGAAAATTAGGGAATAAATTAGGATACTTTAATTTGCTATAAAAGTATAATGTAGTTGTTTTTAATAATATTTTTAAACTGTAATTATTTTCAATAAATAAGTTAGAAATTTTGACTAGTTCTATAATTTTTCCTTTTTCTAATGGTCCACTATGTGCCATTTTCTCAATTTATTTTGGGCTCAAATTAGTTGGGCTTTAATGAGCTAACAATCGGATTAGGTCATGACCCGCTCAATTCGATTCGCTTAATTTCAATAATTTTAACACATTGTTATTTATCTTTTATAACAACAATTTGAATTTCAACTTAAGAAATAAAAAAAAGTAAGTTACAAATCGATAGATAAGTACTAGAAGATATAAAATAAATAATAATTCATACCTTTAATATGAGAACATACATATTACCAATGCAATTAAAGAGTGTTAATATGGATTGAAATTGAATATTAAATTGAGTTCAATTGAAGATTCTTTTAAAATGAGTTAAGACTTGAATAGGTTGAGATTGGTTCGATTCAAATTATCTCGAGCTCAATCCATAAAATTCTGAGCGAGTTGGGCAGATTACCTATGTTTGGACTCATTTTGACACTCATACATAATGTCATTTAACTTATTTCAATTGATATTTGTGTACTCCAATTTTGAGTGTGGACAAGTAACCACATAATACACCTAGGAGCCATGTAGGATGTAAATTACCATGTAAGACACGTCAAGTAGGACACCAATTATGATATATTTGTCTACTTGTTCACACCTAAAGATGGAGAGCATACATATCAGATGAGGCCAAGTTAAAAAATATATTTTTGTATTATGCCATTAAAAATTAAGGGCTCAATTGGTACGCGGATAAATGATAACTAATTTTGTTAGATGAGTTTATTTGTATTTGGTTAAGGTAAAATTAATGGATAAATTATTTTGATATTAATTATCTCAGAATTGTATTATTATTATTATTATTATTCGACATTGATAATAAAATAATAATCTGAATAACTAATTCCAAAATAATTAATCTTGGGATAATTTTTCCCAACCAAATGAGCTAGAAATATTGAGAAAAGAAAAATTAAGGCTTAACTTTTGAGAAAAGTTAATATATAAATAAATAAAAAATGGTGTATTAATTATTTCCTACATCTAGAAAAGAATGACAAAAGTATAAAGGTCAATAAGCTAATTTTTTAAGAGTGAATTTAGATATAGATTTTTATGTTTTGAGATCATTTTTAAAACTTTTGCTATATTTTTTTATGTCCTTTTTCAAATTATTTTAAAATGTTTTATTTAAGTCGAGGGTGTATCAAAATCAAACTCTCGAGTATTTTGTTGTTGTATTGCTTGTAACTTTTTTAAAGAAATGAAGTGAAAAGAAAAAGAAAGTATTTAACTTCTTTATTAATGATATTGTGATTCTTTTAGTCAGAGCGAAATGGACATTTTTCATCAATTTGTTATTGTATGAAGGAAGGTCGTCTTCTAAATAGCTTTTTTTTTTAAAAAAAAAACACAATTTCTTCATTAATTTTTAAAAACTATTTTTAATCTTATAAATTGTAAGTTATTTGAATTTTTATCTAGTTTATAATCATGTAATGTTATTTAAAAAAACAAGAAATAATCAATGTCTAAATTGAAAGTGAAAATTTAGAAAGTTAGATTTCTTATAATCCAAATCCCTTCATTCTTTTTAAACGAAATGATCAATTCGAATATATAACTACATAAGATGGACTCATAAATCATTTCATTGAGAAAATAATTCATGTTATTATTTGTCGAAGCCAATTATTAATCCATGTTATTTTGATACGTTACTTTTCTTCAATATTTTTCATTTGTGAGATCTATATGAGTGTATGATAGAAGAAATTATTATCTTATCGCAAAAAAGAATAATATAATATGTTTTGAGAAAGAAAAAAAAAACTTAAAACGAAACATCTCTTTACATTTAAGATCAATTTATTTCTAAGAATCAAAATTCCACTAACGAAATTCAAAAAATAAATATACAAAGAATTCCAAGATGTAATTCAATAAACGAAATCCGAGCCCTACCTCCACTAACACATGTCAATGGAATCAACCACGACCAATGGAGTTCACCTAACTTATCGACACGTCCATCGAAAATAAATATTTGAACAAAAAATTGAGACGTAAAACTATAGTACCAATCAATCTTTTTATGTCTAATTTCAAACTAGTAGTTGGTCTATTTGTTAGAAGTTTCTCATCCAAAAGTGAACACTAAAAAGTTGTTACCCTCATTGAAGGGCTTGGAAGTAGACAAGGGACCTACTTTAGTTTTTTGTAAGACAACTAAAGCTTATTAATGTTGGACATGACTAGACAATTCTATGCATCAAATGACTTGGGGCATGTTATCATATAGCTAGAGATAAGATTCATTTCACTTTGTTCACACGTATAACAACCGTTTTTTCACTCTTTTTTTTTTATTATTATTAAGGGTCAAAAAACCTGTAGGTTTCCAATTTTAAAGCAATTTCCGCCAAGATGACACACCTAAACTATTAGTTTTTAAGTTTCATACTTGAATTATTAAAAGTGTAAGTTTTCTATCTGAATTAGCACACAATGGTTAGCAAAACATGATACCTCGACTAATTTCATATATGTGTGTACACTCTTTCTTTTGTTTAAAAAATTCTATCACGTGACACTTCATGTGGATAACTAATTTCACCGTGGCAAATCTAAATAAATAATTAATATTAAGTTAAAAATTAAGGTTAAAGATTAAAATTATCATCCTATAAATTAATTTATTCCAATTGTGACATTCACCATTGTTTTCTCCACCTTCTTAGCAGGATCTCGTATCTACTGTGACATCTCTATCTCCACCTTAAAAGGGGAGATTTTAGGATTTTTAAAGAAGTCAATTAAAAAAATTAATATCTCAACAAATAGAGTCGTTATGTATGCTAGGTGGACGAAGATTTTATGAACAAACACACTTAGAAGCATTTCTAGACAAGCATTTGGTCTAATCAACATCTACATGTGTTTCGCTAATCATTAGGTGAAAATTTAGGTAGAAAATTCATACTCTCAATAATTCAGGTATGAAACTTACTAAAGTGGAATAGTTTAAATATATTTTTTTCTCTTAACTCTTTTTTTTAAAAAAAATAAATCCTTAAAGTGGAGGGGATGGACCCATAAAAATAGGAGCAAAGTTAGCTTTTATCTCCATTTATCATTATCAACTTACTTCATAATCTGTTTGCTAAAGTTAATATTCACCCCCCCCCCCCCCCCGCCCCCATTTCAACCTTCAATGACTTTTGTGTACTTATCAAATAACTTGTGTACCTTTAATATTTTCTTTAATCTTACTTAGAGATACTAATTCAAATCATTTGTAATTAATGGTTGGTTGTAAAGAGCACTGTTTTAAAAAGCGGGGGCATGAGACGAGGTGTTTTATTTAGTATAGGACGAGGCGTAAGCCTCGAGACGTGGGGCGTAATTATGAATGTTTAAATTTTTAATTTACAATATGATATAATAATATAATAACAAAAAATTATAAAAATACATCAATAATTTGAAATAATTACAAATATAATTAAGGAAACTCATAGAAAATAAAACTTCTAACATGACTAGACACGTATAAATAATCTAATATCTTAACTTTCTAATAATAAAAGAATCATTATTTCTCAAAATAGTTTTAATCATACTATACAATTTACTCCCCTAAAGAAAATAATCAATAAAACTCACTAGTATTATAATAAAAATATCACTTCATCATGAATAAAAATAAAATTAGTTTCAAATAGCTAAATAAAAATATGATAATTTTGAGATATATGACAAAATCATGAAGACCAATGATAAGTGAAAAAGTAAAATTTCGCTGTGTATTTTTAAAAGAAATGTTACGTAATATATAATCACCTTAATAGTCTTATTAAATAGTGAAAATGTGATACTACAACTTGTTATTTGAGTTATTCTCAATCTTCTTATCACTATAGATTAAAAATTATTAAGTATCATTCATTTATTCAAGAATTATGGGGGTCAACAATGTTAACTAAATATTTTAACACATAATTTATGTAAGATCTGTTAGGCAAGCCCCGAGCGTTGGGACAGTCGGACACTTAAGACATAAGTCTTACAAATGTGAGTCTCACACTTAAGTCTTGAGGCGTTTTGCTAAAGCCCCGCCCCAGGATGAGTTCCAACACAGCCTCCTTTTAAAAAATTGATAAAGAGTACAACCCCTAAAATCATTGTGCGACTTTTTGCTGAAAGATGAATAAAAATGCTAGTTAGTAATATTTTAAAAAAATTGATTCTAAAATGTTGAAAGTATTGGTAAGAAAAATATTTATTTTCCAAACCAAAACAATTTATTGTTTCTTTATACTCTCAATATAAACACGCAGGATAATAGCACCTTTGGTTTCTTGTATATATAAATTATAATTTTGTTTTCCTGATATATGATTTAGCTTATTTAATCTTTAATTAATTAAATTGGGCGATTTTGGTCCCTTTATTTAGAAAACATGATATATTTAGACTTTTTAGAAGTATATTACCCTCAAATATAGAGTAATACTACAAATTCAACATACACCATAATTAACTAGTTTAACAGTAATACTTCACAAAAATTGTGGTTATTCACAAAGAAAGTGATCAAAATTAAAAAATACACATTTCAAATATTTAAAAGTCAAATATTTTTAATTGAATATCATAACGATTAAAATCAAAATTTATCAATACCAAAGCAATAAAAAATGTAATTAAACCAAAAACATTGGATTTAATTCATGTGATTAGAGATAATGTTAACAATAAAATCGAGTTGAATATCTCCGTATGAGATATTATTCTTCAAGGTTCTATAAACTAACCAATCCCACAAGGCCCCAACTCATAGGTAGAACTTTATTCTTTTTTACTTCCATATTAATTAATAAAATTTGGAAGGGCTAGTCCTCTCTTAGTTAAACTAATATATATACAACCAAATTTATTTAAAATTTAGACGGAGATATCGAAGAAGATATTTACATGAATTATATAAAATATTTTGAGATAATATTTTTATTTATTATTTAATAATTTAAAAATTATTAATTTATTAATGTTTTTTCAAAAAATATTTTTCGTTGTACCAAAACACATCCATAGAAGGTGAGGATAGGCCCGTGAGGAAGATATTTAGAAGCAAAAAAAGTAAAGGGCAGCCCGGTGCACTTAAACTCCCGCTATGCGCAGGATTCGGGGAAGGGCCCGACCACAAGGGTCTGTTGTACGCAGCCTTACCTTGTATTTCTGCCAGAAGCAAAAAAAGTCTTGTATTTTTATGTATTTTTGGTTTTTTACTCTATATTCGGAGTCTACATTATAACCCCGATTAAATCCGGATCACACACTGTAGGGTTCATTTAGAAGTGGCGATGCTCCTATCAGAATTTTTTTATACCTAGAGTTCGAATTTGAGACCTCTAATTAAGAGTGAAATAATTCCACCACTGCACCACAACCTATGAGTATTGATAATGTTAATCATGGAGTTTCAAAGGGTGATTTGATTATTTTTTTATTTATTTAGGTGCAGAAATGCATGTGTATAAATTTTAATTAGCCAACATGGTTGCTGATTTTGGGTTAATTTATCACTGAATTTAGGGGTTCAATTGGATATCATCCTTCACGTGTCAAGACCTCATTCAATGTTATTAGAGACAAACCAGTAAACAATAAATAAATGCCTACAGGCTACAATTATCTTATTGGATTTATTACTTATATATTAATATTAATAATATGGTGGTTTAATTTGTAACTAACATTTATTAAATTAATTATGTCCGTGAATCTGGTAGGTATGAAACCTATATTCTATAGCTACACATCAAAATAATAATCAATAAATATATATTTTTAAACACAAAATAATGTATGTTTTTTTATATGTATATTTAACTAACCAATAATTATTTTAAATAGGTGACTTGTCCGTTATGTACTTATATTTCCAACCCAACTTGCATAATTGAACAAGTAATTTATTTGAACTATCATAGAGCTAATCTTAAGTTAATTAACAGTTTGCTATATATCATGATTGGAGGAAAATATTTTTAAATTTTTTAATATTTTGTCAATCAAAATATTTTTTTCTAAAATAAATTTCTTAAAATTCAGGAAAGTAACTTTTCTACGGAAGATAAAAGAAACCAGATTCATAAGTGACATTCTAAAATCATTATCTTAAAAATTTATATAACCGATTCAATAATTCTATATACTTGAGAGTTGAGGAGTTCTGTACAAGGTACTAAAATTATCTTTAATATTTTTCCTTCCTAAAAGAAAAAATAACTATCTTATTGTATGATAAATTAGTAAAAGTATGTCAATGACAAACCAAACAATTATCTTTTTACAAAAACTTCTAAACAAAAAGAAATATATAAAAATATTGCCTACAATTTATATTAGATCAACTAAAAGATAACTATATGTATTTTTTCATAAAAAAACATAATTAGTAATCTTAAAAATAAGATGAATTGTTTGCTACAACAAGTTAAAATACACTACTGATGTAAACTTTTAAAAGAGAAAAGAAAGGTGATACTAACATGATTTTTTTCTCCTTATTCAATGTCCGATATTTATATTGAAATTCGGTTAAATTTAGATTTGTATATTATAGGATTATGAGGGGTGATGCACCCAATATAATTTTTTTAAATTCTCAGTAACTCAAAATCAAAATCTCTGATTAAAAATTGATAAATCTCAACCATCCGATCATAATTCAATAACACAATTTGTTTCCTTCCTAAATGTGGATATCAACATCAAATTTTCAAAGTTACAAATATGGGAAAAATATAATAAAAGCAAATTAACACAAGAGAGTGATTGCTACTCCTATTGTGGACCAAAAAGCCTAAATTCACCAAAATTATTGCACGTGAAATATTGTTAGAATAAATAATCCAAACAAATTCCTTAACAAACTTCTAATCTTTGATTTCCCTCTCAATTTTTGACCAATTATTGAATTTATTGGCCAATATCATTTTCAGAGTCTACTTTATTATTCAATAATTTGCAGGTTGAGGACCCCTTCTCTCACTTTACAGCACTCATTATACCAAACTTTGACCTGAAATGAAAAAAAAGGGGAAAAAGAAAGAAAAAGGCAACTTAATATGTTTATGGTAGGTTAAAAAAAATTAAATATATACTTAATACGATGTGATATTGTTGATTGATCCACATAAATATCTTTTTTTAAGTTATCATTATACTATTGTCATCATTATTAAAAGTAATGTCAAATATAGCCATTCAAAAATTACTATTTTCGAATAATGTCAGATTCATTCGAATTATTTACTTAATGCTTAATCTTGTAGAAAAAAATATTAGATTATTGTTTAACATTTACAATAACATATAAATTTAGATTGGAATCTAATGTTTATATATCACGATTCAATCCATCGGGCCATGCGGACATCTACTTTAACATCTAAGCAGGAGAACCATTAATTCCCTAAAAAGAATTAACAATGCGGAAGTTGAAGAGAGTACAATAATGAGCCTGAAAAGTTATAAAGATGTTTGCATTAATTTAAAGACTCAAGTCTAATCAAAAATCATCTAACACCCCCCCATAATACTAGTTTAAAATAAGTACAAGAGCTTCTACAGAGGCAGATCATAAATAAAATAAATGACACAATTCCAAACATAAGGAAGGGAGGATAGAAGTTGTTAGAGGTTCGCCTTCGTATTCACCTAAGAAACATCACTAACCTGCAACCAGACTATACCAAGTGGCATAGCAAGAGTAGTATCAATACAAACAACGCGTATTGGTAGGCATCATTAGTTAACTCGATACCCACAATATAATATATAGGAAATAACAGGAAGAACATAAGCAACAAGGAGTTACACCACCGACCCCCCCCCCCATTAATTCACATTCACCTCCTCCCACAAACTCTTGTAATAAGTCACTCCTTTATTAGCTATTGGTCCATTTCGATCTCCAACCGTACCTCCAAATATGCTTGTTATAGCATAGGTGAGTCTTACGAAACTACCTTACCACTAAGTCCACTGTTCTAGACTTACACACTCATAAGACCATATGACAACACCCTATCCCTAACATATTCCTACTAGTAAACAAGACCTTACCAACCATTCTAGATCGGCTACTTGCTCCCTATACAGAACTTGGTCACCCTACAATCCCAACTCTTGGACAGTTCTGATCCTCACTTGCCAGTTACATTCTGCTACCACCTGGAGTTTATATTCTAAGTAGCCGACCCCCAATGTAATAAAACAACCTCTACTCATATGCATGATCTCAATGGGAGACTATCGACACTACAACCTGGTCACCTAATTTATATACTCGTAATCCTAGAGGGTACTATACTTCCTCCCAATCCTAAACTCAAATCCATCACCGAACATGTGAGATTGTTTACAATAATATCAACATCTCAGCCTCTATACATATAAGCACACTATTCGACAGAATGACAGATAATAACTGGTCCTCTCACAGGACTGTCAACACACACTCTTGGCCATCTAATGGGACCTAAACTCAAACTAACAGCGTGTCAAAATATGACATCCAATTTAATTATGTGTCGAAATGTGAGATCCGATCCAGTAATGTATCGAAATGTGACATTCAATTCAAGAATGTGTTGGAACGTGACACTTGATCCCAACAAGCATAACCAATCTATAATTACAGTTACAATAAGTAGATTGAACAATCACAATTATCCAGCATAAATACCTTGCACAAAATCACATTAATGGTCATCTTAGATGATTTATTTCATGCTTTCTCATCTCCTCACCAATATACATACGATTTGAGGCAAATACAAGCACATATAACACAATACGAAAAGACAAGACCATTACTTACCCTAAATTCATCAGAAAGTCCTTGCCTACCCAGGTCACATCATATTTAATCACTAAGATTACCCGTATTTCTACCCATAGTGTGTGCTCGAAGGCCTAACCATGAAACCTTCCATTAATATCTCTTATACTATGCAATGGGCACACATTTAAACTACTTAGAGAAGGAAACCTAGCCTACTTGGGTGCCAAGTAGCTTATCGTGGCTCCAATTCTAGATTCCAGTTGTTAGACGGGCGAAGATAGGCTTGAATTCCACTGGTTGGAGCCTTTCTTGTGCTAAAATCCCTTCCTTCTCCTTCCCAAGTCTAGAGCAACCTTTTTGAGAGTTCCTGGGGTAACCCTATCCTCTAACTTGCACTTAGGAAAAAGAGGGGAAATAAGAATTTGCGACTTAAATCTCGCTAGAGCAGTGCCACCGTGGCAGAATTTATCCCACTCTAACAGGATGGTGGGTTCCGATTGGCATAATTTTCCTACGAATTCTCCTTTTCTAATTAATGATAGTTCGAATCATTACATTGCAATAAATTACAAATTTTGGACCATCATCTAACATTTTCTCATAAGATTTTTAGATTGCTTAATAGGGATTTCTAGACTATGGTCTAAAAGATTTATAAGTTGCAAGAAACAAAGAAAGGATCATTTATTAAACAATTGTCTCAAAATGGGACAATAGGTGAAAATTACATGACAGAAACTGTTTTGGATCAAACTCGCACGATTTTCTTCAAAATATCTCAGCCCATTAACGTTATGAACTATACCCAGTTTAATTTTTATTTCAACTATTACTATAGGTCTTTATTGCTTATCCTATAATCTTCTATGGATCGGCCCGTTGTTGGGTAAAGACTCTAATCAGAGTCCCACACCATCAATTTGCTAGCTCCATAAACGCTTCGCTGAGGCTAAGTCATTAACATTGAAATTAATAGTTAGGCTAAATTAGTCCAATAATATTTTCAATATAATGTAATATTATCTGTCTTGGGCTAAATTTATTTTAAAAAACTTCACACAAGTAGGAGTAACAACTACACTGTATATATAGTTATTGTTATTTTATTTTAATTATAAATATAAGAATTTATTCGTATGTCTAACGTATTGACAAATGTAGTCGTAATATTTTTTTTAAAGCTTAAGTCTCAAATTTATCAGTAGTTATGTAACTACCTATTCCCGTCGGTATGAATAGGCCAATGGAGAATGATTTTAAGCCAAAACAATTTGGGCAGTAACTTCAAAAAAATTTAGCCTAGGCCAGACTTGGACGAATTTTGAGTCAGGTAAGGTCTAGGGTGACCTTGTGAATGGTGGGGGATCGAATATCTAATTTTATTGGGTAAGATTATATCCAAAACAATACGGAGCATTTAAGGCTTCGCGAAATCATATTCGGATGAGTAAAACTCCCAAAATTGGACTTGGCTTGAAAGGTATTATTTAATACTTCTTTAAGAAGGGTATGTGTTGTGATATGGGGGTTTGGAGATCAAACTCCAATCCCAATGTTTCCGCATATCCCGCCAGAGCTGAATAGTCGCGACTTAAGTTAGAAAAAATCCCAAAAATGGTCTATTTCTGCAAAAACAGTTTCTAGAACGATAGGAGGCGACCTAGGGCGATTTTCATTAATTTTCGACGCTTAAGGTAAGGATTTTACTCCCTAAACTCATGTTTCAATTCCTAATGCTTGTAAACCAAGATGGGTGATCATTGTAGGAGGGTTTTGGCCTGTGGGCAAGGGTAGGAAATAGCCTTAGGGTGGGATTATGATCATGGGTTTGGCCTAGGAGGAGAATTGTGTTATTTTTCATGTGAATTAGGCCAGTGTATTGATCCTTTGTGTATATGTAACTTACTTTAGACTAAGAACACGAGGAATGAATCCGAAAAGGAAAAGCTCTTGAACTTTAGAGTTCTTGAAGCTCGAATTCGAGGTAGGTGATGGTTATGTTTTCCGTATGTATTTCATGTACTTGTTAAATTTCTTCGTGATAGGCATGTGTGTATGTGAATAAGAAAATATGCTAGATTGTGTGAAATGAACACTTGTTGGCTTGCTTTGTGATGAACATGTTCTTGGTGAAATAATGTTGACTATGGTTGTGAAATTGTGATTGCTTGTATGTTTGGATTGGAGTCACGTTCCGACACATAATTGAATTGAGTGTCACATTCCGACACATAGTTGGATTGGATGTCACATGCCGACACAAGTCTTGAATCAGATATCACGTTCCAAAATAGATTAAGTGTTTGGAGGTCCTCTGAGTGGACCCTTATGTGAAGTTCTATGATATTGAGGTTATGAACTATGATCTTGCTAAGTGATGTTGAGGGGATATGAGTTAGTTGTTATGTATATATGTATTTATTGCTGAGTTTACTTGTTCATGATCCACTTACTGGTTAACCGCGTGATCCTACCAGTACACTATTGCTTTTGTGTACTGATACTACACTTGCTCTGTCTTTTATTGAGTACAAGGCATATTCAGTCGGCTGCGGAGAGACCTCACCTAGAGGAGTAGTTGTGTTCGAGTTCAAGGGTGAGTTGTTCTTTCAAGCTGCTGGAACTCTCTCTCTTTTGTTCTAGTCCTTTTTTCTAGGACTTAGACGTTCAAACAATGGTTAGTTTGTTAATAATTTTCTGTTGGGAGTTGCACTCCCTTTTCAGACTTGTTAGTTTTAGAGTTTTGGTACGATGACTTTCAAGTCCTAGGATATTTTCGCATGTTGAGATCATTGACTGGATTGTTTTTCTAAGTTTATGAGAATTCAGTATTTCTTATTGATTTAAACCTGCTTTCGTATCTTTAAGTGGTTTATATTTTGCAAGTATTGTTAGTTTAAGCTGTAAAGATGGTTCTCCCATCGAAAAGTTAGTGTGGGTGTCAGTCACGGCGGATCGGGATCGTGACAAGTTAGAACATAGTATGAGTTGTCAAAGTGGCTGACAAATAAGTTGGAGAAGATTTGAATTTGATTATCCAATAAGTAAATCTGGAATAAGAAGAAATTTGGCATTTAATTTTTAACGAATGCAGAAATTCAATTTTGTCGTATTAGAAGGAATTTGGCATTTAATTAATTAATTATAATGAATGTGATATTTTTCTTTTTAGTTTATATAAAAATAATTTTTATAATTTACTTTTAAAACTTTTATTTTATCTTTAATGAAATGATTTATAGTTACATAAATTTTTAGGACTTATTTTAGACTATAAATTTGTAAGAAAAAATTTCCTTTCCTTAATTAATGCCATGATAGTATGTATAGTAAGCAACACCAGTAGTTAATATTATTCCTTATGAATCAAAACTTCTTGTTTTTGATCAACCATTAGTACTAAAAGAGTGTTAATTCTTCGACATAATCGAATTTCCCTTCCAAGGAATTTTAATCCTAACGTAGGCGAACTTGGTAAGGAAGATGCAAAAATAAAACTTTAAAATGCATTACGTGTTCAGAAATAATCAAATATTATCACATAAATTATGATGAAAAGAATAATATCATCTACGTGAATAATGAATTGATTAAATAATTTTTTTTATATACATAAAATTATACAATCCTTATAAAAGATGTTACTATGTCAACAGACAACCCATGCCAATCTAACACCTGCTACTATCATTTCCCATGCCAAATCTGTTCATTCTATTTTTATTTCTAAAAAAGGGCAAGTTCCAAAGTTCGAGAAACACCTTCTCAAGCTTTTTAATATAAATTTGATATTTTAAAAGAATATAATTATTACATTTTATAGTTAAATATATTTTTGAAAAAAAATTGTAGTAAGTAAAAACAATTTTTTAGTTCATCCCATATTAATGACTAAACAAAGTGGGATTGAGTATTAATTTTTACTTTTATATACTAATAATATAATATTACAAAGTGGGATTGAGTATTAATTTTTACTTTTATATACTAATAATATAATATTTTTCGTTTAATATTTTATTTAGTCATCTAAAAGATAATAATAATAATAATAATAATAATAATAAGAATAATAATAATAATAATAATAATAATAATAATAGATAGCTAGCTAGCTAGTTAGCTAGCTAGCTTTATAAAAGTTGAATTATTAATAATATGAAAACTGAAAAGCAAGACATGTTATATGCTATAACGTGTATATAAACTAAGCTAAATCTTCTTTTTCTTTGTCCACATCCAATTTTAATTTCAATTGGTCCCCACTTTGTCCCAAATTTTCAGTTCAATCACCCCACTTCCCATTCTTAGAATTGTAAAATATGAAAAACAAAAACCAAATGTGTCCAAAGAATTTTTAATCTTGTAATTTTAAATATGTTATGTAAAAAATAAAAAATTATTGAGCTGCTAAAAAGTAAAAGAGACATTATTTTTAAAATATATTAAAAAAAAATAGAACAAATAAATTTAAACAAAAGGAGTAGTACGTAATTTTTAAATTAAAAATGATATTATAAAATTGAAATTGTAATTGGATAATAACATAAATTGGAATTGGTTTTAAATTCTTGTGATTAATTTGAAGAAAATATTATGAAAAATAGTATTTTTTATTTGGAAATTTTCAAATTCAAAAAAAATTCAGAATTCAAGTTCAAGTTGAATGCCGAAAAATTATATAACTCTACGTCCAAATAATTTACTAGAGAAAAGTAAAAATTATCTACGATCAAATATGCACTAATTTTAATTTTGTTTGATAATTTTTCACTCGTTGTTCAATATTTGCATTGAATCCGACTAAATTTAAATTTGCACCATAAATTCCTATATTAAGGAGTAAAATACTCCTTAATAAATGTAATTTCACACTTTAAATTCAAATTCAAAATCTCGATCAAGAATAAAAGAATGATTATCACTCTTGGTTCTTCACACTCACACTTGGAAATGATATTTTTAAAATTAAAATTGTAATTGGATATTAATATAAATTAAAATTGTTTTGAAGTGAAAGTTATAAAAAAAAAAAATATTTCGAATTCCAAAAAATTTAAGTGATTTTCAAAAAATTATAATAAATTTTATGTCCGAATAATTTTTTGATTTTTTTTTTTTACAGAATTATCCATGACCAAACAAACCTTAATTTTTAAAATTCTTTTTAATGATTTCTCTCTTGGTGTCCAATACTTGTATTGGGCCAGTGTCGGAGCTAAAAATTTGATTTAGAAAATTCAAAATTTGAAAAAGTGGACATATGAGCTTGCCGAAGGTGATTCGAAATCTACTACGTATACATAAATAATTATTTTTACCATGTATAAATAATATCATTTTTCGATGAATGAGCCTCGGATGAACCCCCTTAGTAATAAGTGGCTCCGCCCCTAATTTGGGGCTGACTAAATTTGAATTGCACCTTACATTAAGGGGTAACATACTCCTTAATAAATGTGATTTCATATCTAAAATTTAAATTCTAAATTTGCGATCATTAATGAAGGAGTGATTATCGCCCCACCAGATCCTTCACACTCACTCTTGCCTATATAAATATAAGTCTTCTTACATATACATTCTTATGTAACTTCACTCTCTCCCTTCTCCTTTCTATTTCCTCATTCTTACCAAAAACAAACTTTCTTTGTGTCCAAGAGCAAAATGATAACTTGGCATGATCTTTATGTTGTCTTGACAGCAGTTGTCCCTCTATATGTTGCCATGATCTTGGCGTATGGCTCGGTCCGGTGGTGGAAAATCTTCTCACCGGACCAATGCTCCGGGATCAACCGTTTTGTCGCGATTTTCGCGGTCCCTCTATTGTCATTCCACTTCATTTCTATGAACAACCCTTATGAAATGAACTTTCGTTTCATTGCTGCTGATACACTACAAAAAGTTATTATGTTAGTAGTGTTATGTATATGGGCTAACGTGACTAAAAATGGTAGTCTTGAATGGAGCATAACAATTTTTTCACTTTCGACACTTCCAAATACACTTGTTATGGGAATTCCTTTATTGATTGCTATGTATGGTGAGTATTCTGGTAGTTTAATGGTACAAGTTGTGGTGTTACAATGTATTATTTGGTACACACTTTTGTTATTTTTATTCGAATACCGCGGTGCTAAGATGTTGATCATGGAACAATTCCCCGAAACAGCAGGGGAAATTGTTTCGTTTAAGGTTGAATCCGATGTTGTTTCGTTGGATGGACAAGATTTTCTTGAAACGGATGCTGAACTTGGACAAGATGGGAAACTTCATGTTACGGTCAGAAAATCGAATGTGTCTAGGAGGTCATTTGCTATGACACCTAGACCGTCAAATCTTACTGGGGCTGAAATATATAGCATGAGTTCATCAAGAAATCCGACTCCACGAGGGTCGAATTTCAACCACACTGATTTCTACGCGATGATGGGGTTTCCAGGGAGGTTATCGAATTTTGGTCCCGCTGATACAACTCCCAGACCATCTAACTTCGAAGAAAACTGTGCTCAGGGAGCTCTAACGAGCTCCCCTAAATTCGGGTTTTACCCTGCACAGTCTAATTTGCCGACTTCTTATCCGGCCCCAAACCCGGAAATTGCTTCTACAGTTTCCAAGAACACGAAAAATCAACAACAATTACAAGTACATTCACAGCAGCAGCAACAGAATGCTAAAGCTAATCATGATGCTAAGGAGCTCCACATGTTTGTGTGGAGCTCTAGTGCTTCACCAGTGTCGGAGGCCGCAGGCCTCCATGTGTTTGGTGGCACAGATTTTAGTGTCAACGAACAATCTTGTCGGTCTGATGGTGCTAAAGAAATCAGAATGTTGGTCTCTGATCACCCTCAAAATGGGGATAACAAAGGTATAATTTTTTTATATTTTGTTTACCGTACTTTATTGACCGTCAACTTAGCATAACCCTTCTAATATTATTCGAATTTTATTTTTGAAGTCATTTCCCAAGTTGGTGATTTTGGTGGCGAAGAATTCACCTTTGGTGGTGCTAATGGTGGGGGTGGTGGTAAGAATAACGACGAAAAGAAGGAAGAGAAAGAGGGTCTCACCGGACTACACACTCGGGCTACCGGACTTCAAGATTCCGGTACCGGAAAACAGATGCCTCCGGCAAGTGTCATGACCCGTTTGATTTTAATTATGGTTTGGCGCAAGCTTATCCGAAACCCGAACACGTATTCGAGCCTCATTGGTTTGATTTGGTCCCTAATCTCGTACCGGTAAATTAATCAATGGAATTAAGAAAATGATTAATTGTCTCAAATTCTTGAAACATTTTTTAATTGAATAGGGAAAATATTTTAGATTTTTGAAATTGATTAATTAGGTTTTGTTTTGTCCTGTTTTTGTAGGTGGCATGTGCATATGCCTAAAATCCTAGAGGAATCAATCTCTATTCTCTCTGACGCTGGCCTTGGAATGGCTATGTTTAGCTTAGGTGAGTAGTCAAACTTGGGAATTGGTATTATATATGGTAATGTATAAAAGTTTGGAGATCTAGTAACTCAACTGGATGACTCTTTGAATTTTTACTTTTTTGGCGAGTATTTTATCTTCTACTTTGTAATATGCTTCTTCTTATTTTTCTTTTTTCTACTCCTAATATAAAGATATTTATGATTTGAGTAAAAATCAATTCAAATCATAAAATCAAACCAAATCAATTAATTTTTGATTTGGTTTGATTTTACATTTTTAAAAATCGATAATATTTGATTTGATTTTGATTTTATTCAAAAAAATCAAAGAAATAATCGAACCGTACCGACAAATTATATATATATATATAATATTATTTTTTATGAACACTTTTTTATGCAAAAAATACAGCACACTAATTTAAAATAGTAAGGTATGATACGTCTTTTATTTGCACAACTATCTCATTATCATATGCATTATTCAGTAAGTTTATGTTGTTTAGTACATTGGATTAGCTAACAATATAAACAGAAAGTTAAAAATAATTAAAGTTTTGGTGTAATAATTATAACATTCAAAATGGCACAAAGACAATTTATTTTTTTTGAATGAATTATTTTCTTTTCTTCTATTTCGAATTAATAGTTTCTTTTATTTTTGTGTATGGTTAATAACCGAATAATCGAATCAAATCAAACCAAAATCGATAACAACCAAACCAATAAATGTATATTTTAATTGGTTTGATTTGATTTTAATAAATTTAAAACCGATTAAATTAATTTGATTATGATTTTTACCAATAACTGATCCAAACCGATCCGTGAACACCCCTACCCCTATGTAATAAGATTATTTTCTTTAAAAAAAAGAGTATAAAAGTTAAGTTCACTAGTGAATCATAATGCTTAAGTCGATCAAATGGAATTAGTAAAAGTAGTTGAAATTATCATTAACGCTTGTGGTGTAGTAAGTAATAACTAATAAGTATTACTTTATTTTTAACTAAATATATAAAAATTGAGCCATGGATATGAATTTGTATTTGGTAGGGGATATTTTTACAATAATTTTAAATTTTTCGACCTGAATTTAAATATTTGAGCATAAATTTAAATGAATTGTGACATGTTATATGTGGTAGGTCTGTTTATGGCTCTTCAACCGAAGATAATAGCATGTGGGAACACGGTGGCTGCTTTTGCAATGGCAGTGAGATTTCTGACTGGCCCAGCAGTTATGGCTGCCGCTTCTATTGTCGTTGGACTTCGCGGTACCCTCCTCCATGTCGCCATTGTCCAGGTAACTAACTAATCATGTTTAATTTGAAAAAAAAATTATTAGATAAAATATGACAAAATTCTACTTCCTTTTTTAATGATCGATGCACGATTTCGATGAGGGTGTAATGTAGAATTTTGAAATTAAAAATTATTTTTATATTAAAATTAATATGTCATGTATCAGATATTCTACTATTGAAGAGTCATTTGATATTGGTATCAACATATGTGCTTCATGTTCATTATCAATTTATGTAGTCTATTGTTAAAAATAAAATAAAAAAAAGATACTACACTTCATTCTGAGTTTGAAGAAATTGTATTCTCCTTTTTTTTTCTT
This sequence comes from Solanum dulcamara, assembly GCF_947179165.1. Lineage (NCBI taxonomy): Eukaryota > Viridiplantae > Streptophyta > Magnoliopsida > Solanales > Solanaceae > Solanum > Solanum dulcamara. The sequence continues at coordinate 65,834,878 of NC_077246.1, read as the reverse complement.
TCTATTTTTATAATAATTGTTTACAATTGTTTCTGAAATTCTTTCAAATGTCATATGTTGATTAGGCTGCATTGCCACAAGGGATTGTTCCATTTGTGTTTGCTAAGGAGTACAATGTTCATCCAGCTATTCTTAGTACTGCGTAAGTAAAATGTCCCCTAGTTTCTTGAATCTTAATTCTATTTTTACTTCCTAAATAATAGAGATTTTATCTTTTTGGAATTTCAGGGTTATTTTTGGAATGTTGATAGCATTACCAATCACATTAGTCTACTATATTATTCTTGGATTATAATTCAGGATCAAGCTATTATCAATTTTTTGATTAATCGAGTCAAGACATAGTGTGAACTACGCGATGAACATGGTCAAGCTAGCACCGATCTCCTAATTCGCAATTTGATCGCATATTCCGAAACAAGAGGGATTTTGAGTAGAAGAGTTCATGTCAATATGGAATTAGATAGAAACTACCTTATCTATGAAGAGTATTCCCAAGCATTTGGAGCTTAGACAACATGTTTGACTAGTTAGTTTGAGATCCTTGATTTAAGGATATTTTGATTCCATTTGAAGAAATTATGAAAACATTTCATCCAAATAGTCAAAATTGGAGGAAAAGCAAATTGGGATTAGTCTAGTATGAAGGGGACAAGGAGGCAAAGTTGATGATAATAGTTGGCCTATGTAAAAAGAAGAAAGTCCAAAACAATTTGTATGTACAGTTGAGATTGATTTTGAGCTTTTGACTTTTTTAATGTAGAGCAATGGTTGATTTTCATTTATTTTTTTTGATATGTTTTCTTTCTTCTTTATTTAACTCCTCCCTATTAGTTTAATCATTAATGTAAGTCATTATAGTACATATATAGTACAAAAAAATTATATGTATAATGATGTTTTGAAAAAAAGAGTTCTAGCATTCAAAGTTAAAAACTTGCCAATAATTGATTTGAAAAGATATCAAGTTGAAAACACTCTTTAATTCGTCGTGAATTATTGGTTTTATTTTTGAACTATTAATAGTCTTAAAAAATTCTTCTTTAGATGGTTAACTGAACTTAAATACATCCTTGATCTTACAACATGAATGGAATACACCTCTAAATTCTCCTCAAATTTAGAAGTGTTTTCAACACTTCTCTCGATTTTTATTAAGAGTCTTATGCTCCTCAAGAGTTTGAGACCACTTAATATGTCATATGCCAAATCGGTGGTGCATCAAAGTTTAGTTAATCAAGTAAATATGTGTTTTAAAGTTTGGCAATAATTTGGGGACGAAATTAATAATTTACGCCAAATTCAAAGGTGTTCTCAATACTTCTATATAAAAGTACTTCCTCTTTTTCAAAAAGAATAGTCTAGTTTGACTTGACATCAGTTTAAAAAAATAAAGAAACTTTTTCATCTTATAGTCCTAGACTAAAGTTATATCAAATGTACTAAAATACCCTTTAATCTTGTAGCCTTAAACATGCCACGTAAAAAGTTAAACTTAAAATTTTACCAAAAAAAGAAAAAAGATCATTCTTTTTGGAATAGATTAAAAAGAAAAAGAGGTCATTCTTTTTTAAATAAAGGGAGTAATAAACATGCAAAAAGTAAAGGAACAAATATGGATACGAAAGAAAAGCAAAAATGAAAAATATATCTTTATTAGAGAGAAGTGGAAGAGTAGAGAGAAGTGGAAGAGCAAGTGGCTATCCACTTTAGTTGCTACTTTATTTTTGTGTGGAGCTCACTTAAAGTGGGCAAGTTGCCCACAATTTTCTTCTCCCTATGGCTATAAATTGTCATTTTTTGGCAATGAAAACACATATATACAGAAGAACACGAAATTCTCTCAATTTCTTCCTTTCTTTTACTATCTCTCTTTCTTATTAAATTATTAAGTTAGTTTATTTTATAACACGTTATCATCACGAGGTTCCATCGCTTTGACCTATTTTAAGAAGGTAACAAAAGGGTAAGAATTTTATTTTCTTAAAATGTCGAATATCTTTAAACTTGAATTTGTTGCTCTTGATATATCTGAAAAAGGCTACTCATCATGGGCACTAGATGCCGAAATACATTTAGAATCGATGGATCTGGCAAAACCATCAAAGATGACAATATGACATCTAGTCCAGACCGTGCCAAAACCATGATATTTTCCTGCCACCATCTTGACGAGAGATTAAAATTATAACACCTTACATTAAAAGATCCCCTTAAATTGTGGAAGAATCTAAAAGAAAGATATGACCACCTGAAGTTGATCTTCCTTCCACGGGCACATCATGATTGGCTTAATCTGAGATTAATGGATTTTAAAAATATAACTGAATATAATTCTTTCTTATTTAGAATTATAACTCAGTTAAATTTATGCGAAAAAAAAATCACTGAGCAAGACAATCTTGAAAATGCTCCTACAGCAGCAATATTGCGAAAAGAATCTTAAAAAATATTCTGAATTACTTTCTCAACTTCTTATTGCTGAACGCCACAACAAACTATTAATAAAAAATTATGATATTCGGCCCGTTGGATCTTTGCCACTCCCTGAAGTGAATCATACAAACTATAACCAACGAGAAAGAGGTCATGGACCTAGTCGTGGTCGTGATCCTAGTCAAAGAAGAAATTATAATCATGATGATCGGCTGACACTGAGAAATGATCAGCAATATAAAAAGAAGAGTGAAAAGCCAAAAGCTAAACCAAAGAAAAATTCAGAAAGTATGTGTCATGGATGTAAAGGTATGGGGCACTGATCACGGACCTGTCGTTTATCAAAACGTCTGGTTCATCTATATCAAGCATCCTTGAAGAGGGAAGAAAATAATTCAGAGACAAACTTTATCTCTCAAGATAATATTGAGCTTATGCATCTGAATATAGTTGATTTCTTCAATTTTCAGAAGAAAATATGAATATCGATAATCCAGATAATATTTAAATAATTTCCTTTTTATTTTTCTGTACTAAATAATATGTTTGTATTTTTCTAATTCATATAAATAAATAAAATTTGTATAATGGGCCATGTTTTAATTATAATGTTTACCTTATTTCTTTTTGAAGAAAAATATGGATATGCCTCAAATTTTATTGGGATCAATAATCAATCACGAGGATATTTGTATAATAGTGGAACTATTCATTCCATTTTTAAAGACGCGAAATATTTTTCTAACTTACTTAGAAGAAAAAATATTACTACAATTTCTGATAAATGAAAAATTATTGAACGCTCCGAAAGAGCCACTATATTTCTACCTAAGAGGACAAAGATTGTTATAGAAAATGCACTATTTTCTTCTAAATCCCCAAGAAACTTGTTAAGTTTTAAAGATATCCGCAGAAATGGATATCATGTTGAGACAATAAATGAAATGAATACTGAATATCTTGGTATAACCAAGAGTGTATTAAGCCAGAAATATATTTTGGAAAAATTACCAATTTTGTCGTCTGGCCTATACTATGCAAAAATTAGTGGAATTAAAGCACATTTGATCATAAATCAAAAGTTTACTAATCTAAATACATTTGTGCTATGGCATGATCGAATAAGTCATCCTGAATCAATAACAATTAGATGAATTCTTGAAAATTCAACTGGACATCCGTTAAAGAACTTGAAGATTCTTAATAATGATGAATTTTCATGTGCTGCTTGTTATCAAGGCAAATTAATTGCCAGATCATCAATCCTAATGGTTGGCATCGAATCCTCTGCCTTTTTAGAGCATATGCATGGGAATATATATGACCTATTCATCCACCTAGTAGATTATTTAGATATTTTATGGTTCTAATAGATGCATCATCAAGATGGTCTTATGTGTGCCTCTTATCATCTCGCAACCTGGTATTTGCGAAGTTGTTGGCACAAATAATAAGATTAAGGGCGCAATTCCCAAATTATCTAATTAAAGCTATTCACCTTGATAATGCTGGAGAATTTATATCCCAACCTTTTGATGATTATTGCTTATCAATTGGGATAAAAATTGAACATCATGTTGCTCATGTTCATATACTCAAAATGGCCCTGCAGAGTCATTTATTAAGCGCCTACAATTAATAGCAAAACCACTACTTATGAAAATAAAATTGCCAATTACTGTTTAGGATCATGCTATCTTACATGCAGCAGCACTTGTACGTCTCAGACCAACAAATTATAATAAATACTCTCTGTCACAATTAGTATTTAGTCATTAGCCAAATATAACCCATCTACGAATTTTTGGTTGTACGGTATATGTGCCTGTATCACCACCACAACATACAAAGATGGGCCCTCAACGAAAGTTGGGCACTTATGTTGGGTTTGACTCACCCTTCATAATTTGCTACCTTTAACCGTTGACAGGTTTGTTGCTCAATTTGCAGATTGTCGGTTTGATGAAATAACTTTTTCGCAATTAGGAGGAGAGAAAAAGGAACCCGAAAGAGAAATTGCATGGAAAGTTTCATCGCTATCTTATTTTGATCCACGTACCAGATATGTGAGCAGGAGGTCCAGAAGAGAATCCACTTACAGAAAATACCAACTCAAATGCGAGATGCATTTACTAATTTGCAATGGATAACTAAGTCACATATCTCTACAGTGAATGTGCCTATCCGTATTGATATCCTAAAAGAACTATCTACTAGTATCATAGCTTCTGAATCCCAAACACGTCTGAAGAAAGAGAAATTGCATGAAAAGTTTCATTACTATCTCATTTTGATTCACGTACCCGCACATGTGAGCAGGAGGTCCAAAGGATCATTCACTTACAGAAAATAGCAAATCAAATGCCCGATGCACTTACTGATTACTAAGTCACATATCTCTGCACTGAATGTGCCTATTCGGATTGATGTCTCAAAAGGACCATCTATTAGTATCATAACTTCTGAATCTCAAACACGCCTGAAGTGTGGTAGATCATTGGGTTCAAAGGATAAAAATCCTAAAAAAAGCGTGAGGAATAATAAAGATGATACTATAAAAGAACCTCCTGCAGAAGGTCAAGATTTGAGTAATTTTGATATTCTTGAAGAAATCAATGAACCTGAGACTCAAGTGAATGAAGAACTTTCAATAAGTTCTACCGGTGATGAGATAAATTAGATCAATAGAAAATCATGATTGATAATGTTTTTGCATATAATGTTGTACTTAACCTCATGAAAGATAGTGGAAGTCTTAAGCCTAAATCTGTCGAAGAATGTCAACGTAGTCGTGATTGGCCAGAATGGCAAAAGGCAATTCAATCAGAACTAGACTCACTTAGTAAACGTGAGGTTTTTGGATCTGTAGTCCAAACCCTTGAAGGACTAAAATCAGTTGGCTATAAATGGGTTTTTATGTGAAAACGAAATGAGAGAAATAAAATTGTAAGATACAAGGCACGCCTTGTTGCACAAGGATTCTCTCATAGACCTGGGGTTAACTATGAAGAAACATATTCACCTGTTATGGATGGAATAACTTTTCGATATCTCATCAGTTTAGTTGTACAGAAAAATTGTGAAATACATCTAATGGATGTAGTTACAGCTTACCTTTATGGTTCACTTGGTAATGAAATTTACATGAAAATCCAGAAAAATTAAAATTGCCTGAAGTATGTACTAAATCTCGAGAGATGTACTCAATGAAATTGCAAAGATCATTATATGGTCTAAACAATCAGGGCGTATGTGGTATAATCGCCTTAGAGAGTACTTGATAAATGAAGGTTGTATAAATGATGTCATTTGTCCATGTGTTTTTATTAAAAAAATGAAATCAGAGTTTGTTATACTCGTTGTTTATGTTGATGACATAAATCTCATTGGAACCCTTGAAGAGATCCAAAAGGTGATTGAATAGCTAAAAAAAGAATTTGAGATGAAAGACCTTAGAAAGATAAAATTTTGTCTAGGTCTGCAAATTGAACATTTAGCAGACGGGGTCTTTGTGTGCCTACACTGAGAAAATCTTAAAAAGATTTTACATGGACAAAGCACATCCATTAAGTACTCCAATGGTTGTTCGATCACTTGAGGTTGAAAAAGATCCATTTCAACCTCCAGAAGAGAATGAAGAACTTCTTGGTCTTGAAGTACCATATCTCAGTGTTATTGGTGCACTTATGTATCTTGCTAACGCAACCAGACCCGATATAACATTTTATGTTAATTTGTTGGCAAGATATAATTCATCCCCAATACGAAGGCATTGGAACGGTATCAAACATATTTTGCGATACCTAAAGGGTATTATTGATATGGGTTTGTTTTATACTAACAAAGATAGTGTGCAGACCTTATTGATTATGCAGATGCAAGGTATTTATCAGACCTACATAAAGCTCGATCTCAGACAAGCTATCTATTTACATACGGAGAAACTGCTATATCATGGCGATCTATAAAGTAGTCTATTGTTGCTACTTCTTCAAATTATGCTGAAATAATAGCAATTCATAAAAAAAATAGAGAATGTATGTGGTTGAGATCGATGATACAGTTCATCAAAAAAAGATGCGGCCTGAAAAATGATATCAAAGTACCCTGTTATATTCGAAGACAATGCCGCGTGTATAACTCAATTGAAAGGTGGCTTCATAAAATGAGACAAAACGAAACATATTTCATCAAAATTATCCTTCACACATGATCTCTAGAAGAATAGTGATATTGATGTACAACCAGTTCGTTCGACTGATAATCTTGTAGATTTACTCACAAAGGCATGACCAACATCATTTTTTGAGAAGCTAAGATAAAAGATTGGAATGCGTCGTCTCCAAAATATCAAATGAAGTTTTCATTAGGGGAGTAAAATATACGCTGCACTCTTTTTTCCTTAACTAAGGTTTTGTCCCACTAGATTTTTGTAGTAAGTTTTTTAATGAGGCAACACTCAAGGCGTATTACTAGATGTGTGTACTTTTTTTCCTTCACTAGACTTTTTTCCACTTGATTTTTCCTAGTAAGGTTTTAATGAGACAAAATATTTATAAATGTTTATGATAACTATGTATATTATTTTTTGTAAAATTTTTAATGAGACATATTTCACGTGAACATTCAAGGAGGAGTGTTAGAGAGCAAGTGGCTGTCCACTTTAGTTGCTACTTTATTTTTTTGTGGAGCCCACTTTAAGTGGGCAAGTTTCCCACAATTTTCTTCTTCCTCTAGATATAAGTTGCCATTTTCCGGCAATGAAAACACATATACACAGAAGAACGCGAAATTCTCTCAATTTCTTCCTTTCTTTTACTATCTCTCGTTGTTATTAAATTGCTAAGTTAGTTTATTTTATAACATTTTTTACTTTTTAGTGGATCATTTAATACCTTTTCTTCCGTGAAAATGGTCCTTTATGTTTAGATAGGTTAAAAATAATCTTTCAAATATATTTTTGAGCAGTTTTAATCCTTTAATTTTATCAAAATTAGACTTTTGGAACCATCAAATATTTAAAAAAATTTCTGTTAGATTTGAGGAAAACTGTGATTCTTTTTTTTTAAAAGGAAACTGATCTTTAGATAATGGAGGTGCATTTTTTTTAATTTCTGAAGCTTCTTCTCTTTTCTGCTGGCGTTGGCTCACGTTGCAGCCCGATTATCCAATTTCGCTCCAACAGACAAGCAGCGCTTGCACTATATTGTCTGATGATAATCTTGCCTGACCGCTTCCTCTCTGACTGAGCTGACGCAATCTTTTTAAGATATAATTTTTTAAAAATTTATAAACTACCTATTGATGAAGGGTTAGATATAGACCCCGACTTGTAAATTTCATTGCAAACTTGAGAGTACAAGAGGTGACTTTTTGGCCTAATGAAATTTCATAGCTAAATATTAAAAATTTTATGCTAATTTTATATACCTATGGATTAGCGACAGATTATAAGAAAATTCAATTAGTTGGGAGATTTTCAACGATGAATTAACTAGAAATTTCCAAACTAATTCCGTAGCTAATTCCACGTTATTGAAAATTCCCAACAATTTTCAAGTGGGGTTGATGTCCTTATTGATCATGTTAATACCAACTTATCTTCATCCCATAGAAATTGTATACCAGACCATTGCAGAAAATTTTGTAATTTGACGCAATGTAATATTTCATTTGTTTCATATTATCTGTCATATTTTTTTTCACACGCCTTTTAAGAAATTATAAATAAAAAGTGTTTTTTTAACTAAGTTACTCTTAACTCTTTTCAATGCAGTCGATTTTGTTTTACTTTCAAAAGAGTTAATTTCAAGGTTAAAATGACAAAAAGTTTATTAATTTTATCTTCATACACACTACATGTTAAAAGGTTTATTGGTGCAAAATCTGTTTTGCCAATAAAATAACTTCAAACAAATTTCATACACAATAAGAAGTCTATGAAACGAAAGAAGAGTCAAGTTGTCTGAATTCACAGAGTCTCCTTAAGAAAATTACTTCTCTCAAGTATCCGACGTTATGAAATATATCCTTCCAGGTTAAATGACTCACGACAAACTAATACCGGTACCTCAAAATAGTTTTCCTGCGAATCACCCAATGATTTGTAATCACACTTGAAGTTTTTGAAAAGCAAAAACTTTTTCTTACTGTATAGTATTTTTTCTTGTGAACTTCTTTCAAAAAATTCTCCTAAGAAAAACTAATATCAATATCTGAGAAAGATTCAGATATTTATAGCTTATAGGTGAGCTGTAACGATCCATTGGGTCTTTTTGAGTACTAGGACCATTTATTTCATAAAAAACTCATCCCGTAATTTTTTTTAATGGGTACTTTGGACTATTTGATAACTATGGTTATTTAATTGAGGGATAAATTTAAATAATTAATTTAATTAATGGGCTAAGTTGATAATTTATTTAATACTTTATACCAATTATTAAAATAAAAGGATTGAATTTATGAATTGTAATACATAAAGATTAGAAAAGAAAAAAAAGAGGAGGAAGAAACTAACAGAGCGGCGGCCAACCATCAAGTAAGTTTAATTCATGCAATTGTTTATATGCATAGGAGTTCTATGATTATTATTATTATTCTAATGGATAGGTGCATATGCTATTATTATATTGTTAAAGTTAAGGAAAAACTGGATGAAAGAAAACAAAAGAAGTCAAATTTGTTTAAGTGGGAATTGGTTCTTTCAGAGAAGAGTGTTAGTGGTCATGCTAATGATTAGCTAATAATTGTTTGAAGATGAAAAGAAAAATAAAAATCGAGAGGTGTATATATATACATGATTAAAGTGTTAGATTAGGTAGCATTCTACAATTTGGTACCTCTAGTTTTAAATTTATTCTTTTAATTATCATATTATGATTTAAGTTTTGATATATTAAGATAGGTAATTAAAGATTAGGTGTTTTATTATGTAAATACCATCAAATTTGTGATATTAGAGGAATAAAGACTTAATCCTAGACTTGAGATTTAAGAAATTGATTATAGGATTGAGTGAGTAATATGGGTTCTACGGACTCGATTACTTACGAATATTGTATATTTGATAGATTGGAAACGTTTTGAGGCATCGAAGAGAAAAGAAAGACATTGGTGAATTAGCTTGCTTGGATTCAATTCTTCAGTTGAGGTAGGTTATGGTATATTGTATATCATAGATAAACTCTTAATATCGATTGATAGTCATTGAGTAATGTGTGAAGTTTACCATGCATTTAATTATTGTGGTTTGGATGGTTGGTATGTTGTTGTGATTGGTCTGAAATTCCAAGATCGTGAAATCCATAATCTTGAACTTGTCCTATCAAAAATGATATCTTGAATAAAGAAGGCTTGATGAAATATTGTTAATCAAGTGGAATGTAATAATAAAGAATGATAAATTGATTATATTTGGATCGGATATCACGAGCCAACACTATATGTTTGGATCGGGTGTCATATTCTGGCACGGTATATTTAAATCAGGTGTCACATTCTGGCACGATAATATTAAAAGAAAACAAATTAAAATGACTTAATGCTGCTCAATCTCCAATAACTCATTTTTTAAAAGAGCGTGATGTGGAGGCGTGAGTCCTCATGTGTTAACTTGATATTGTTGACTGGTTATGAAATTGTTCATTGTGTTGTCACTTGATCTTGATCTTGTTGGTTGCCACATGTTAAGTGCTATGGTTGATTTTCCGCTACTACTTTATGCATATTGATTTCTATTTTGAGTCGGCCGATGATATCTACTCAGTACATGTTGTCCTGTACTGACCCTACTTGTAGTTTTCTTTCTTTTATTTTGTGGAGTGCAGCGAGTGTTCCACTGACTTCGACTCGACCTCAGGTCTAGTGAGTCTCCAATTCATAAGATTTCAGGGTGATCTCCAATAGCTCGTGATGAATTCTCTCAGTCATAGCATGATGTCCTTAGCTTTCGGACACATTTTGTTATTTATTTATTCTGGTGTTTGACATTTTCAAACTTTGTTTTAGAATTTAGATGTCCTTATGTGATGACTTTCAGATTTTGGGGAACGTTACGTAATAGATTTTAGTGGCTTTTGTTATGTCTTACTTTAATAAGGTTTGAGCTTCCGCATTATTATCGTGGTTTATAAGCTGAATTGTTAATGTAAGTTGGGGTTTGTATCGTTGGTTCTCCCACCTATGAGGTTAAGTGTGGGTGCCACTCATGGCTCATTTTGAATCGTGACATGAGCACAATGATTCATGCATGATATTTTAAAATGTAGTCTAAAAATACGAAAGGTTGTATTAAAATATGAAATGTTGCATTCATGCACTTTTTTACATTTTTAATTCACCAATCATTATTCTATGTACCATTATTCATTCACACATAATACAATAAATCCAACACTACCCTCCCCAAACCTCAATTATGGGATTACATATGTTTTTATTGTGATTCTATTTTAATTTTGTAAATTGATAAGTATTTTGAGACGAATATTTTTAATAACAGTGACAACTAATATAGAACGGAGGAAGTATTGACATCTTTGTGATACCATATGAAGGCATTCTACCATAGTTATTTTTTTGGTAAAAATAGGTATTTGCAACTCAAGCTACCTAGGTTGCAATCCTAACTAATAACCCATTTAAAACCAACTATCTCTAGCTTATAATGCATCTTCTTTTATCAAGAGACAATCTCTCTAATCAAGATGAAAGAGAGAACAATTTGGACTAAATTATTGACGATAAAAGAATTTTTTTGACCAAATTATCAATTGAAGATATATATATTTTATTTTACATAATTTAAGAATATTTTTATCTTTTTCCACTTAAATAAATCATATAAAGGAAAACACCTCCAGCTGTTATATTCCCTTTCCTCATATTTGTTTGTGTTCCTCTTTAGTGTTTCCTTTGTATTCTCAAAACACATTAATTATTTAAACACTATTTGATATCCTCTGAGGAAATTGCTGGATTTGGTTGTTTTGGACAGGCATTGTAGCATTACTAGCTCTTGTCATTCTGACATCCCAGGGTCCCCTTCCCCATTATGCTTTGCTTTCGTACATCGTCTGTACTAGACAAAATATATAATCACTTAATTTTTTTTAAATGTATGATTTAAATTAAGCATTAAATATTGGGCAAACAACACAAATATCATTATTTTAGGAGCAAATTTTCAATATTACAAATATTATCAGGATTCAAACTTCGGATACATATATCTGGCGCGTTCAGATACATGTATTTCGAATATATGAGGACAAAATTAGGTGAAATATATTTCAGATCCACATATATCTGTCTCTCTCACTCGTGTCTCTCCTATCTCACTCGCTTCTTTTCCTCTCTCGCTCTCCTCTCTCCTTTTGTATCTTTATTTCAAAATATATCAAGATTCTAGTGTGATTCACATGTAGCTGGGATACACAGACTATCTCACTTGCCTCCCTCCTATCTCGCTTACCTCTCTTTCTATGAATTTGTATTTTAGAGTGTATTTGATAGCAAAAATACATATATTTAAGTGCATTTGATTTGAAATTTGGTATGGAATTATTAATTAATGAGACAATATGTAATTTTTCTAACCATAAAAGAATTAATAAATATAATAGAAATATTTATGTAATTAGATAATTTTTTCCTAAATATTCGTATGGCTAAAATTCTCTCTCTGCATTGACATCTCTAGCAATAAAGTAACATAGTTCCACTGGTTGATTAGAAGTGCACATGTGGACATTTTGAGGGCTTACCTAGAATCGACTCTTAGCATTTTGCTAAATTTTAATTTTTTGACATTTAAGTAGTTACAATCTAGTTATTTTTTGGTTGCTTTTGCTTTAGTTTTCAGAGAGTTTCGACCCCAAATTTTATAGTAACTAATTAATTGACATGTCTATTATTTGAAGCTTTTTTCAATTTCTGAGTCTGCCTCCGCAAATAACATGATAAGCAACTAAACGTACAATGTGCATTCTCACTCGTGGGCAAGAGATCAATTAAAGGGGTGGGGGTGAGGGAGGAGCAAAATATTTCATTAAGATAATTCAAAATATAAAAATGTAAATACATAAACTAATCGAAAGGAATTCATATAGTTTTCATTATATATAAATAGTGTAATTGGCTCCTCCCCTAGGTAGGTGGGGGGTGGGGGTACGTTTTCATGTGGCTGCCATGCCATGGACATGTGGGATAAGGATTTAGGGAAGCAATAAAGTGATTGAAGCCAAACAATGCATGGTGTGTGTATGGTATTATTGCAAGTTGTGGGGAAGGCCAGGTCGATATCATGAGAATATGCTAGATTGTGGACAGCCATGGAACCAACAATTTATTTTATAAGTGGTCGTTTGATTCGAGGAATAATGGATTACAATTTTGAGATTAAATATGAGATTAATTTATGGTAATTTTACACAAATTTCATAGTGTTAAGAGTTAATAATATATTATTCCTATTCTTTTCCAAATTACAAAAAATTCTTAAAATTTAAGAATTTCGGATACATCATTCAACATCTAGATATATCGCATCACAGTTTCAGATACATCACTCAATGTCCTCATACCACATTTCAATTTCGGATATATCACTCAACGTTTCGATACATCACGTCCCGATATATTATCTTTGTTGATACAAGACACAATGTCCCGATATTGTGTCTTGATACATTACTTTTGTTGATATAAGACACATCTGGCTCGATACATCATGTACTGATACATCACGTAAGAGTAATGTATCTAAAGCTGAGAGAGTAGGAATTTTGTAATTTTTTTAAATGATAGAAAATTTTAGAGAATATAAAAAAATAAGTAGTGTATACTTGGTTAAATTTTTAATTTCTCAAATTAGTTATACCATAGTTGCATTTGATATTATTTTGTTTCATATATTCAGATGGGATTAAAATTCGAGGATTCGCTAATTAGGGGTAAAAGAAGAAAATGGCACATTTGCCCTTTTCTGAAAAGTTTCTTCCAAACTTTTCAATGAAGGCAAGGTAAAAATTAGAATTAAAAGTTTATAGCACTTTATTAACTTTAGATCAAACACATGTTTTATATTAACCCGTGCATTCGGTTTTTCGATTTGATTTTGTGTTATTCGGTTTTAATTTTTTGGTTTTTATTTTGAAAAAGTGCATGTAATCCAATTCAAATAAAAAAAAATTGGTTTGGTTCGGTTTTTCTCTTTTTGATTTGGTTTGTTTCAGTTCGGCTATTCGGTTATGTCAATAATTAATAGCATAATCAACGTTATATTTGTATGCTTAAAAAAATAAAAACATACAATGAGAAGTAATAATATTAAATCTCTTAAATATATTTTCTAATATAAATTACGAGTAAAACTTTAAAACACAATACTTAGTGAAATAAGAATGACCAGTGAATTGGGCCAAAATATCCTAGTACGGTAAATTACTAATACTTTAATAAAAATCATCTAACTAAAAAAAGGGGGATGAAAGTGATTAATTATAACTTTAATTCTTAACCTAAATATTATATATGTAATTAGTAATATATATATATATATATATATATATAATGATTTGGTTTTTTCGAATTTTTAATTTTTATTTTTCTAAATCCAAAACCAAACAAAAAATTTTAAAAAAGTAAACTTTTAATCCGAAACATATAACAATATAAAATGATTCAATTTTACGATTTTTAGTTTTCTTAATCTGAAACCAAACTATAAAAATAAAATAAAAAAATAAAATTTTAATCCGAAACCAAACCAAAAAATCTATCCAAATTAAAATTCAATTAAACTAGATTTAATTTGATTTGATTTGATTTTTTGATTTAATCTAAATAATGCACACCCCTATATCTAACCTGAGTAAATATCATATACCGAAGAGTTTGAGAAATTCATTATTGTAATTTAATTTTAAAATATGCTCAAGATGATCACTTATTTTTATAATATTTTCATGAAAAAAGACATAAAGTCACTATTGAAGTTGTTTCGTTTTTTTCAAAAAGATATCTTAACTTTGCGAGCGTCCTATGACCCCCTAAACAATTTAAAACTGTTATAAATATTCCATTTTCAGCCAACCTCAATTGCAAAAAAAGAAGTGCTATCACGCACTAATTATTGTAATCGACGTGTTAAATTTATTTCATTTTTTATTTTTATTTTATTGACTTTTTCCTTTTTTTTTTTATTTTCTCTTTCTTTTTCATTCTTCCATTACCTGCTCTCTTCTTTGCTGCCATCCACGTAATTGCCATCGCTGCTAATCCTTTGGCGTAGCCTCTATCTTCGTCACTATTATAATACCACCTCCATCGTTTATATCATTAAATCACTAAACTAACATTAAAATTGAGAGAATTTACTATCAAATTAAAGATTAATAGTCACTTTCAATCTACCATCTCCTTTCCAGCAATATTACTACAATGATGCAGCGGAATTCCATTACGATGGAGGTAATAGAGTTCTATAGTACTCTCTAATGAAGAAATTTCTTAATTGACATGCTAAATATTACAATAATGGAGTTCTGAAGAATACGACACCAGTGGTGTTCCTAAGTACAATGTTAAGTATTACAACAATGATGCAGCAAAACCCCAGTATGATAACTCCATTATATAGTACTTTCTAATTGAAAAAAATGACAAAAAATGGGTAAAGTAAATGGGTCTTCTCAGTTAAAGATAAAGAAAAGGTAATTGGTCTTTTGAGTTTGAATGAAGAAGATAACAAAAAGAAAGAATTAATTTCATTGTTGTCTTAATGATTTGTGTGTAACAAAAAGAAAGAAAAAAAAAACACTTTCTTTCAATGATGAAGCTACGGACGAAGAAGTAGAAAAAAAAAGATAAAGAGAAAAAGAAAGAAAAAAATAAAGATTGAAACAATAAAATAAAGGGTTATAAATATATTTAACAAAAAGTAATATATTTTTTTTAGTTTTCACGCTCTTTAAAAAAGTGATATACACTCTATTGTTAGATGTCGAAAAAAAGATTTAATAATTTAACTTTAAATTAGTTTGAAAATATAATAGGACCCCATAAAATTTAAATGTCTTTTTTAAAAAAACAATCCAACTTCAATAATGACTTTATGTCTTTTCTCTATTTTTCTTCTCCCATGATTAATAACAATATCCTATTTCCTTCATAATATAATGCACATTGTCAATTTCTATTACAATAACAGTTAGTAAAAACACATTAGAAGTAGATAAATATTGAAAATCGTTCCATTTTTTTTTTTAAAAAAAAACAACATATGGTTGTGTCCTCGTGTGCATGGCTTTATTCTCCAACATCCCTTCAAGGAACCACCCCATTAATTTTGCACGTATTTTGACACGCTCATTACGTAAGTAAATTAATCACTTAAAATATATTTTGTTCTTTATTTATATACATCAACATCTATTGAAATAGATTTGATTTACTGCTTATTGAAATCAATACGTATAACTAAAAAAATGACATATTTTAAATACGGATTAACTTATCTTCGTAAATCCTAATGGAATATAGAGAACATATGCAGAAGTTTTTCAATTCTTTTTATTAAATTGAAAGTGTATAGCGAATAATTTATCTTATATTCAGGTGCTCAATCGAAACAATTAAAAGTATTTTAAATAAAAAATTTAATTGATAAAATTTAATTTAAATGATTATTTTTGTATTCAGCCATAGATGTAGTAATAAGTGACATGCATGTGTGTAAGTGAAAGGCAATGAGTGCCATGTTACATTGTAGGGTGAACCACAAACATGCTTTGGGACCATTGAATACTTTGATAGAGACATGCCCTATATTATGAGGTCTCCTTTTTCACACGCTCACTCGCTCCGTTCGTTTTATATTACTTGATTCTAATTGATTTAATTTTTTTAAAATTAAAATGTATTTTACTAAATTAATAGTATTAATAATATTTTAGAATTTTAAATTTGATTATTACTATTATTATTTTATTTGATTATTTAATACTAAAGATAAAAAGAAAAAAATATAATAAAGTTATCTTAATTTAATTTCATAAATTGGAAAAGTAAATTGAAATAACTAATTTTAGTATGGGCCAAGTAATATAAAACAGACAAAAATGACTCTAACATTTTGATAACAGATTCAGCAAAACCCACTAATAATACATATAGTGTATTTATATTAAAAAATTCACTTAATATATATAAATCATTTATCAATAACTTTCTCTTTTTTTAATTATAAAACTCGTAACTTCACTTTTTAAATACAAGAGGGACTACTTTTGAAAACAAAGCATAATAGACAGCAGTACATTCTAAAAGCTAAATTTTCTATCAAAAGTTATGGATATCTACATGTTCTTAAATTTCTTTCTTGCCTTTACAACATTTCCTCTAATTGGACCTCTCCAATTTTCTTTTTATTTCAGTGTAAAGGTACCCTTTTTTTTTTTGAAAAAAATAAAAAATATTCGATATTCGATATTTATATTAAAGTCTGATTAAATTTAAATTTATATTAAAAAGTCTCATATTAGAAGGTAAAACACATTTGTAACAAAAATGACTTCATATCTGAAAGAACTCGAATTCAAAATCCTTAATTAAAAATAAAAGAGTATTTATTACTCTACCACGACCCTATGAATTGTAAATGAACTTTTTCATGACTACGATGTTCGTAAATACTTTCATGTGTTTGTCTTGGTAAATGAAAACAACCTACTGTTCTGAATCTATTCAGTCTACTCCTTTTGTCTCGTATTATTTGATCTCTATTGAGTCTATTTTTTTCTTTTTTATTTGATATTTGATATCTATATTGAGTTCGATTAACTTTGAATTTGTGTTAAAAAAATTTGTATTAGAGGATAAAGCGCTCCTTAGCAAAGGCGATAGGCCTCTAGTTAAGAATGGAGGAATACTTTCCACTCCACCACAATCCTTATATTTTTTTTTTAAAAAAGAAAATAATTAGAGGAATTTTTATTAAACTAATTTCATTAATAATATTTTAAATTTGATTGTTACTATTTATTAAATTATGTTGCAGCAAATATAAATCTTCTTAAAGAGAACAACGTATCTGCCTCATTCTAAATATTTATTTATGTTCATGTTATGTTTCATAGTGGTCCAATTGGTTTCTAGACGTGCAAAATTGTGGCTGGAAAATAGAAACTTATACACACAGTTGACTTGGGTTTTACAATCCTCCAAAATTGTGGCTGGAAATAAAAGTTACGCAGGGATTACACAAATTTCAAATTATTAAAGCTAATTACATTTTATTTTTGCTTTTTTTAAAATTACAAAAAAATTAAATTTGGTGGAATTCGAATATATCACGTAAAGTGATGTATCTGATCAATATATCGCGTAAAGTGATGTATCCCATATTCTAATACATCATGTAAGTGATGTATCCCACGTCCTGATACATCCAATCGATACATCGCCTAAAGTGATGTATCCGACGTTCTGATACATCGAGTACAGTGATGTATTAGAGAATAAGAGAAAATAGGAATTTTGTAATTTTTTTAAATGATAGGAAATTTTAGAGAATATAATAAAATAAGTTATGTATTTGAATAATTTTTCCAAAAATGATACACAGTAATAGTGCCTTGGGCTTGAAGCCATAGGATGGAGTCATTTGCACTTTTGTCCCCATTTTATGCTGACTTGCTGAGTTTTAAGTATTGTCCCTCAAGACAAATAATTTGATTGTTAAGGAAAAATCAACTTACTTAAAATATAAATCATGCAATTGATAAAAAATTGAATTTTACAAAATTATTATTGTTTGAATTGAATATTATTGCAAACTAAAAATAATCTTTCAAATATCATACTCATAAATTGGGCTTGAGTAATAAATCACAGAGCTGGCCCGTTTGAATAAAGGGAAAAGAACACTTGTATCCAAAAAAGGAAAATTATATATAAGTGGCTATCTCTTTACTTTTATACACCCTCTATTTTTAATTGTTAATTCATGTTTATTACTTAATAAAACCGGAGTATATATATACTCAAATGGTATGAAAGAGAACACTACTCAATTACTCCTTGATACCATTAGAGTATATATATATATATATATAGATAGATACTATCACAGTTATATATACTTCGATGGTATTAAGAATGAAGAAGCAATGATTTAGTGAATAGAACAAGGGGACAGACGAGTATATAGTTTGGACCGTGAATTCAATTCGGATAAATAGTTTGGATTGAATCCAATTTAGATAAATACTTTACCTAATGGATCCAATTTATGTAGTTTTTCTATGAATAAACTTTTAATTGGGCCCAACTTTTTGGACTTATTGTATTAGATCAACAAACAAAAATAGTTACTTTCCTTGAAGGCAAAGTGCACAAATATCCATTTTTAGAGCCGTCATTAAATTTATATTCGAAGTCAATTTATTTATTATTGTGAATTCTTTTTAAATGTCATATTTAATATAAGAAATTTCGAGTTGTGACAGTAGATTATAACTTTCAAGTTGTAGCAGTTAAAAACTTTCAAGTTATAACATTTTAAAAAATATCATGCATTAATTAAAGAATTAATAAACTAAATAAAGAAAATTGTAATAAATTAACGAAAATGATAATAAATATATTAATGGTAATACATAATTAACATTAAATTAGGACTCCAATAACTAATTTTGAAATTAAATTCCTTTATTTTTTCAATCAGTTTAAAATCTGGTGAGATATATTTCAACATTGAAATTTTTATTTGAATCTTTGTCTCCAATGTATTCTCTCTCTCCTCCATTCAACAACTTTTCATCATTTTAAAATTTTTCTTTATGAAATTATCATGAAAAGTGAAAGGGTTTTATCAATACTTGTTCAACATAGTGAAAGATGAGATTCTACAGGTACGCTATTCAATGTTTTGGTTTTCGTTTTCATTAAAAGAGTTTATTTGCGATGAAAAGTTTCATTCGTTTTTGTTGAATGTATAGTTTTGAATGTTCATTATTTATCATTTATACCGTTAGTGATAGACAATTTTTTTTGTTATTCATACAATTGAATACTAGGGTTCAATTTATGTCTAACGATAGTTGAAATAATTAGTGTGAATATAGAGTGTGTTAATATTGTATATAATTTGAGTAAATAATGAATTGTAAGTATGAGTTGTGTAAATTTGATATGCTGCGATGTTAATAATTTGTAAGTGTATTTCTTCTAGAGAATCTCCTAATTGTTTCAGAGTAACTAGAAAGAGATTCTTTAAGTAGAAAGAATTCAGTTCAGATGTAGGATACCTATCCAGAAGTTTTCGCAACTCAATCATAGATGATAAAAATTAATATATGTTTCTTGTTTCTGTATATTCATGGTATAATAGTATTTTTTGTGTTTTTAGTTTGGAACTGTGCATAATCGTTACTTTTTTGGTGATAGTAATTTTTTTATGAATTTCTAATTAAATGTGAGTTTTTAATTTTATTTTACTAAGTATGTGGTGTTGGTTGGTATGTGTGCTGTATAATGTATAAATTTTGTATACGTTGAATTAGTGGTATAGGTTTGGCATGCTGTCATTGATGGACCTAAGGGTATATTGTGTTTATATGTATCAGAAACTGTAGTTGAGGTCGCTTTCAACTTGATGAGATGTCTTGCAGTCATGCTATTTCTGTTCTTAGATACAGACGTTTGCATAAAGAAGATTATTGCTCTTCATTTTACAATAATAAGAATTTTCAAGATGCATACGCAATTCTAGTTAACTTTCTTTCGTGCGAAAGTACTTGGGATATACCAAAATACTTGCTGAAACCTATATTGATGTCGCCTGGATTTAGGATAAAGGTAGGGAGGCCAACTACTGTACGTTGGAAGGGAGTTGGTGATGTTAAATTTAAGAAGGCTAAGGTCACCTGCAACACATGTCATCGAAAGGATCACAACAGGAAGACGTGTGGAAATTATGTTCCTGAAAGTTAGTTAAGAATTATTATGTTAAGATTTATTTTATTTTGACAAACACGTGTTGGTATTTTTTTGGTGCTCTTTTGATAATGATTTTATAATTAATTATGGTATTTTATAAAAGAATTGAACTGTAATATGGTATGAAATTTGTATGAAAACTGAATTCTCATATAAATTTGAAAATTGTATTCTATAAATGAGCTGAACTATAATGCCACTATGAAACCTGTATGAAAACTAAATTCTAATTATGCCATGTGAATTTTATTTTTGTGTTTGAAACCCGTTTAATTCTCATTTGTATCGTACTATTTATTGACTATTGAACGTAGTAAGTTTGGTATGAACTTAGCTTAAATTTGAAATGTAATTAAGTTTATATCCCGTTTGTAGGCTTAATAATATATTCGTGTATTATGGTGGATGAAATCTAAATTATAAAATGAAATTTAAGTACAATAATATGTAAAAATATATAAAAAAAACTTTTTTTTGTATCACATTGGCATACTAATTGAAAAATTCTTAGTGGTAAAATAACAAGAAACTTAATTGAAACAATGTATGAATATGGTATCTTTTATCATAACTGAACTGTAATAGCATATAAAATTTGTATGAAAATTAAATTATAATAAAACTTTGAATATTTTATTCTATAAAAGAGCTGAACTATAATGCGAATATGAAACCTGTATGCAAATTGAATTCTAATAATGTCATGTGAACTATAATTCTAATATGAAATCTGTAAGAAAATTAAAAGTTATAATTTCAAGAAAGCATTGTCATATAACTGAAAAACATAAGTAACAGTTGATTCTTTAAACATAAAAAATCATACTACGAATGAAGAAAAATGTACGAACCTAAGAAAAGAAAAGTGACAATTGATTGTTTATATAAAAAAATATGCTACCATTAAAGGAAAAGAACTAGTAAAACAACAAAACAAAAGTAAGAGTTGAGAATATCCTTTATCTGGAAACTGATCATCTTGGCCTTGGCATAGAAAAATTGGAGGTGTCCGGAGCCTGCTCTCTTGATACGCATGGTCCACCAAATCTGCTGGCAACAGTTCCAGTTACCTTGCTTCTCATTTTTTTGATTGATGTTTGGATTAATATATTAAAATTTGGTGGCTCAATCTCTACCATCTGTAAATCGCGGACTCTTCCAAGGTGTATGATCAACTTTTTGATCTTCATCATACAAAACTCTTCTATACACTAATTGAAAATGACGGTTTTTAAAATGGTGGGGGCTGAAGAATCCTTGAGGAAGACGAGGGTATTTTCTTTTTGAACAAATTGAAGAAAATGAAATTGCAGAGAGGTTGATGGAAATAGTTGTATTAGAGATGCGAGGGGGTGGGGGTGGGAGGTGTGTGTCAGTTGAAAAAGGAAAAATGATTTCATGATTGTAGTGAATATTATTACACATAATTAATGCACCATTTTTTACTTTCTCTTTCTTATTAATTGTGAAAAAATTTAATATGTTTAAATAATTAATTTAAATAGTTGAATTATAACAATTTGTTAAATCCCGTAATTAATAATTTTTAAATAATAATTGCACAAAAATATATTCATAAGCTGTAATATAAACCCTTAAATAGATGTGTGGTGTGATTTTTCCTTTATTATTTTGCAAGTTTACTTTCTTTGAGCGTAACTTGTACATTCCAAGTGAAGTTGTGAAATATGCATATGAAGCTGTGATCTTATCTGACTTTAATTGTGTTATTAACATACTGGCAATAGTCAATAGATTAATAATAAGGTTCTGGCCTCAGTAACCATATGTCATTTTGATTACTTTATTTTTATTTTTTTAAAATTTTAAAATAGCGATATGCTATAAATAAGTAATGAAGAAGCTTTCATTCTAGAAGCGATAGCTTCTCGCCTCTCTCAGAATGAGAAGTTTCCTTCCCTTTTTTGAAATGCCTGAGTCATCTGCTCAGCAAACATACCAAAAAGAAATTCAAAAATAAGAGCAAATAAAATATCAACATCAAAATCGAGTATCAGTCCACTTCGCCCTTCTATACTGATTATAAAATTAAATATAAGTCAAAGGAAAACAACTGCAAATCAACCACTAAAATAATACTACAATTTTAGCAAATTTATCTGGTTAAATGACAATATTGTCAATGCACCAAATATCTTACTCACTCCATGCATTAAAAAACTTATTTTTTTAAAACTTCAGAAGAGGAAAGAACGAACCAACACTAATCTCTTTTCTTTTAATAATAAGGTGTTATTTATGTCAAAATTGAACCACTAGTGTTGGGTAGGTTTTTGGTCTCTCTCAGCCAGTCATTTGTTTTAATACTCATATAGTTAATTGCTACTAATATTTAGAGTGCTAAAAGAAAAGGCAAAATTCTTTATGAGATTGAGACTTTTGAACACCTCAATTAAGTTATTGGACATAAATCACTCTTCTAAGGGCCGCAAATGTGTGTCCATTTCTTTCATCATTAATTTCCTAGGTACCTAGTTGTTACAATGACATTAGCATCTAAAAAAGATGAAAGAAAAGAACAAATAATTTGTTTCATAAAGTTATGACTGATAATTTAATTGTGTTTCTTACTTTTTATAATAGTTTAGGTATGAAATTAAAAAAAAATAGTTTAAAATAATTTAGGTACAAAACTTAGAAAAGAGAATAATATAAATGTGTTTTTGATACTTAACTCTTAATATATCAAATGAAATAATAAAATAAATCCCTTTTAACAAGATTTTTGAATTAATTTGTACTATATAATTAGCTCAAAATTATTCTAACTTTTAAATTGAACTAAATTAAATGAGTTATAATAATAGATAAAAAAATCTAAATTTAAATAAATTAATCAAATTATATTTTATGAACTAATATTTTTTATAATAACTCGCTCCATGTTAATAAAGACAAAAGACAAAAGTACCAAAAGGAAGAGGTCCAATTAGATAATTAGAGGCCTCCTTGACCTTATCACTAGAAATGTTCAAATTGGGTGTGTAACAACTCTACAAATTTATGTGTGATACGTCACGCTCTGAGAGGGTACCCTAGGTGTGGTCGGTACTCAGAAACCATCTCTGACCTCTGAGAGAACCACTTGGTTTCATCACTCATTCGTTCATCAACGGAAGATTTAAGTGAAAATAAGAATACTTATGTGGGCTCGCATCATCAACATCAAAGGAAAGAAATAATCCTTAGAAGAAGTAGTTTCAAAGGAGAGCTACTCCAATTACATAATCTAACTTTGTCTACGAAGCCTCTAACACTATCAGACAGTGCCAATGACATGTCAATGGCTACCTCAAAAGAAACATAATACTCAACAGTAATAAAAGGATAAAGAGTTCCTCCGAATACAAGAAGGACTCACCAAATAGCTGGAAAGTAATAATCTTCAACGATGCGCCTGTTGAGAATCTCTAACACCTGTATCTGCATCATAAAATGATGCAGGTCGAATGACGTCAATACATGAAATGTACGAGTATGTAAAAATGGCAGGAAAGTAGGGACAAATATCAAGAAACTCCTCTCAGAAAGACTCAGCTCAAAACTCAACATCATCTCAACATCAATATGCAAGTTTAAAAATAATAATAACCAATACTTACTCAGTTGGGAGTTTTTCTAACCGACAACCATCACTTATGAGCTAGTGATGATACAACGAAGCGATGTCGTTGCCACATCCATCCAATACTTTGCTAGGGTAAAGGACATCACCATCTTGGATCCAATCATCAAAGTCTTCTTTTTGGAAATTAAGAGGCATAGCCCCCATCCTACGCTGACTACGTAGTTTTGGGGTTTGAGTCAATTAAACTCTTACCCAACTCGGTGCTCAATACTACTCCCAAAATATGTGCTCATATTAACCTCATCATCTAGTCTTATTAGACTTTTATTTAAAACATCAAACTCATCTTATTACCTCTTCATCAATCATTACACTTCAAAACATCATTTACATCTCGTCAAATCATCTTGCTTAAAACATCATTTAATCCAAAGAATCAAATTCATTTAAAGTTAATTTTTTTTTCTCTTTCAAAACTCAATAAAATACATATATAGTATTAATTTAAATCACTCTTTTTGTCAATGAATATTAAAAGTCAATATCTTTACTCAAAATATGCGTAAAATATTCATAAACATCAAATCAATTAAGATTAATGGAAAAGTAACCACGAACAATAATTCCAATAATATAAGGGATAAAATAATAATAATCTCAATGCATAAATATATCTAAATCAATAGAAGAAGAATTAACTTATTTAGAATTCAAAAATTAGGGTAAAACTCAACTATAACTCAATTACAATGAATTTAAATATTGGACGCATGGACGAACTCAATCCAATGCTATGAATAGCCTTACATACCTAAAATTCGAAACTTTACTCTGAATTGAAGAACTCAATGAACACTCTTGAACCCCTAGCCTTTTCTCCTCGCCGGAGCATTTTGTGTACTACCCGGAGTATAAAAATTACCGAAATAGTATTTCCACTTTCACACCCCAATCTTAATAGGGTGTGATGGGCACCCGACCCCATGCTCGGAGCCGAGCGAACCCTCTACCTCATATTACATACTTAATCTCTTTAGACTTGTACATAAAAAGAAATGAAAAATATAGCTAAGCTTTGCGAATCTTACTTTCCAAAATCTATCATCCCATAAAACTTGTGACATACGACATAATAACATATTGGCTGGTGACGCAGCTTACAAAGCTGACACTCTATACCCACGACTCTGTTTGCAAAGTCTCTAACTTCGAACGAAACACCATAGCGCATATACTCTGACTAAGCAGCACTCCAAAAACAATTGGAGTTGCTAACCCCACTGGAACATCTTTTATAATAGCTTCTACTCGTCTGGGTGTACCTGTGCGGCATGAAATGCAGCCTCCAAAGAAAAGGAGGTCAGTACAAGTAATGTACCGAGTATGTAAGGCATGAAAATCAGTATAACAAAGAACATAAGATATGAACAACCATATCATAAAATCATAGAACATATAGTGAGATAAGAGAGTAACCTATACATATGAGTGCCCTTTTAGGCCGGATGCCATGCATGCTTGTGTTTTCCTTTAAAAACATTTCTTTTTCATATATACAGAAAATAGAACATGTCATATTGCCCACATATGTCCCGCGTCCGGGCATCCCGCGTCCGGGATGAAAATTACGTCAACTGACCAGGTGGCAATGTGTCTATAGAGCCACATATGAACCTTCCCCATATCCCCTATATATATATACATATACATATAGACAACATGTAGGAGAGCTCAACAAAGTCATATATCTATCGGAGTAACGGAAGGTCGGTAACCTCCAATTGTATTATAGACTAACCATGGTCGCTTTGTCTCACCTTGAAGGAACAATTATTATAAGATGAGACTATCAACGAAGGATAATATTAAGAGAACGTAGAATAAGGTCACAATCTCGTAAGGCGTCAAATCATATACATATGCACATAGGACCAATTTTCAAGACTCGTAGAATAATCTGAATGAGCTATGATTCAAAATTCAAGATAAGAGTCATGTCAAGTACCTTTCGAAAATTACCATGGATTATATCAAAATAAAACTTTTGAAATCATATACACGTATCTAAGCACGAGAAAATATCCTTTGGAAACTCAAGAAAATTGGCCATCCTAGTGGCTCTACGAATAGGACTTCCTTGAAATTGTATAAAATGACATATACTTGTTTCATAAAAACCATGCCAAAAGAAAGAGTAGCTCTATATACTTATGTCAAAACATGCCAAGAGAAAGAAGGGTAAACCTTACATACATGAAGCCGTTCTTATCATAGCCATCATAGACATATTCTCATCCTTGACATCATCAATGTCATTGTAAAACATATCCATCGTTATTGTCATAAAAGCTTGTAATACTATAAACCTTTGCTTTGGAAAACTATAGACATTTTGGAAAACATTGACGAGTTATAGGAAAAACAGTCATTTCCTTGAGACCATTGACACCTAACTTTTGAAAACAAAGAAAATATGGAAGCGCGTATGAAACCATAACATTGAAATCATGCCTTGAAAGAAAAGGGTAAGCCTTACATACCTTATCCGCTTCCTTAGTCAATCCCACTTAACTCTTGGCCTTCCCAAAAATCTATAACAATGTTAACGAATGCAAACATTAGCTGTAGATATCCAAGATTCTCATCCTAAACTAATATTTTGTCTATCGAAATTTTGGCAGCACTCCCCCTGTAAATACACCACCCACGAGATTTCAACTCTGCCACAATATCAAAAATCATCCAAATCACTTCAACATCCCACAATACAACTCCAAACAACTAGCTCAAAATTTCCGATACCAAAATAGAGTTTTTAACCTTTATTTCATAAAATTTTTAACCATACCAAACGGGGGGTCGTGTGGCCGCAACCAGAAGCAACCATAACCTTTTTAAAATACTTTAAAGCCCTGCAACACGCAACCCAACCAGCTGCAACCGCAGCACCACAACGACAATACACTACGCGACGTCGATTTAACTACTACGACTTCCATTTAGTTGTTTCTAACATCAAGCATCCTTATACATTTTTTTCCACTTCCAGCATCATTTAATACATTTAACATACCCCATAAAAACCTCATAAACTTCAATTGAAAGAGAAAACCTTACCTTGCTCGAAATTCACCAAAACTTGCCTTGGAAGCTCTAGTAGCGCAGCTAAAATTTTGGGGCTATTTGGTAACGTTTTGGGCAGCTCCAAATGATAAATTTACATTATCAATACCTTCATAACAATGTGGTATACCCTAGATAATTAATTCACGGAACGAAATCAAAGACTTACCTCTTTGTTTCTCCCCAAAACCGATCTCTCTCTCTCTCTCTCTAGCTTCAAGTTTGTCTTCTCTTCTTCCTCTTGAATTTTCTAGAATTCTCTTGGGATAAGAATGACCCTAATGAGTCATAAGACACACATACACACACACACACACAAACACACACATATATATATATATATATATATATATATCTTCCACCACTTATCCATATTTAAAAATAAGTCCCTCAAATATGAATATAGACACATGACCCCTACTCCATCTTTCTAGAACTTTCTTTAAAAATAAAGATGGCTTAATTGTCTTGCCATGTACACTTTGGTTCATTTATATTTATCACATGGCCATAAAAGAGTGCACCCCTACATGAATTTTCTTGAATACTTTGTAAAATTTCTATTTTATCCCTAGCCTTCCATAATATTACCATAGGCTACTTTGCGAATTTTCCTTTTTTCCCTTTGCCTTTTCCAATATTTCCACACTATTAATGTTCATAAATAATATTCATAACCAACTTGTGCATTAAAATAAATTTTGAAAGATGGTCATTCCCTTCACTTTACCACGGCTACTTTAAAATATCCAACCGTATAAAATACGGGATATAACATCCACACTATAAAAACTAAAACTATATTTAGTAATGAGTAAAGAAGTGTATATACAGAAGAGTTTCTTGAGAAGACCTGATGAATAAAATGAGGAAATAAGGTGAGTATTCATGGGTGATGTCAAATTGGGGACTATTGATGTCATGGATGATGTCAAATAGATCTAGATCTTTCGATGATTGGTGAGATGAACCTTCATTTAATGGAATACCCTTTTTCAGAGCTGTATTTGAACAAGATAACTTCCTCATTAGGCTTTGGTATCTCATATGAATTGTAGATCTAGAAGTCTAATTTCATATCATTCAAAAATCAACTAAGTTAGAGCCACCTAAAGTGAGACATGATTTTTCTTATACAAATACTCTATTTTGTCACAACACCATGTCTTGTAAAATTTAATATATTTGACCTCATTAGCCTCGGAATATTAAGATATGGTCTTGATATAAGTTGTAAGTAATGATGTTGGTGTTATTCAAAAATTTGAATCACCTAATTTGGACCAGCCTATGAAACGTTATGTCTAAAATACAGAAGCAATATTATTTTCATCGAGAATTAAAATACCACATAAAACGTTTTAGGGGGTGTTATAATATTTCTCCCTTGAGATCATTCATCCTCGAATGAAGATGAAACTAGGAGACATCAAGAACGAATATCATCAAGACATCAATTTCTCAAAAACTTCGATACTCATATGTTCAAACAACATATACTCTAATAGTCAATGACTTAAAATCAAGAATATAGATCGACTCAAAGGTAGAAGTAAGGAATATTACTTTGAACATCATCATCGAAAGGCATGAATAGATGAGGATATTTAGCCTTTATATATTTTTCAGCTTCCCATGCAGCCTCTTCAACAAATTGATTTCGCCATAGGACTTTGACAGATGTCATTTCCTTAGTTCTTAATTTGCGAACCTGACGATCAAGAATATGAACTGGAATCTTTTCATAACTCAAACTCTCTTTCACCCCAATGCTCTCAATCGGGACAATAAGTGAAGGATCTCCCAAACACTTCTTAAGCATATAGATGTGAAATATGGGATCAATAACTGCTAACTCTGGGGGAAACTCTAATTCATAGGCTACGTTACTAAACCTCTTCACAATCTAATAAGGACCAATGTAGCGGGGACTAAGCTTTCCTTTCTTTCCAAATCTCATCACACCTTTTGTGTGTGAAACTTTCAAGTATACCCAATCATACACTTCGAACTCCAAATCTCTCCTTCTAACATCAGTGTAAAAATTTTGGCGACTCTGAGCAGTCTTCAATCTCTCTTGGATGGTTTTCACCTTTTCCTTAGCTTGGTGAACCAAGTATGGTCCAATCAACTCAGCTTCACCAACTTTGAACCAACTAATTGGTGATCTATATCTCCTCCAATATAGAGCTTCATAAGGATCCATTTGAATACTCGAATGGAAGCTATTAATGTATGCAAACTAAATAAGAGGTAAATAATCATCCCAATTACCTTTGAAGTCGATGACATAATCTCTCAACATATCTTTCAAAGCCTGTATCGTACGCTCTGCCTAGCCGTTTGTTTGCTGATGAAAAGAAGTACTAAGGTTCACTCTTGAACCTAAACCCTTCTGAAATGACTTCCAAAAATGAGTAGTGAATTGAGCTCCCCTATCTGAGATGATAGACAAAGAAACTCCATGCAGTCTAACATTCTCTCTAAGATACAGTCTAGCATAATCCTCTATGGTGTCCGTAGTATTTACCGGCAAAAAATGGACTGATTTTGTCAGCCTATCCATAATCACCCAAATAGAGTTATGTTGTTTGCGAGTTTGTGTTTAATAGGTAATGAAGTCTATGTTGATCATCTCCTACTTCTATTTCGGGATCTTTATATTCTGAGCCACTCCACAAGGCCTTTGGTGCTCAACTTTAACTTATTGTTAGTTCGGACACTTGGACATAAACTCTGCTATATCTCTCTTTATTCCACTCCACCAGTATACTTCTCTCAAGTCGTGGTACATTTTTGTCGAATCTGGATGGATGAAATACCTGGAATTATAGGATTCTGCCATGATTATCTCTTGAATGCCATCAACACTTGAAACACATAATCTCCCTTGATATCTAAACACTCTATCTCCCCTTTTGGCAAAAGCCATTACCTTCTGCTTGTAAACCTCGTCTTTTAGTTGAAGGAGAATGGTGTCCTGATCTTTCTTTCCTTTCACCTCTATAACTAGAGATGATTCAGCTTAATTTTAGACTATTGTACCACCCTTACTAGAGTCAATAAGTTAAATTCCCAAACGCGCAAGTCTATACACTTCCTTTGCCAACTCCTTCTTTTCCTCTTCCACATGGGCCGTACTCCCCATGGATAACCTTCTAAGAGTATCGGAAACTATGTTTGGTTTACCTGGGTGGTAGAGAATACTCATGTCATAATCCTTGAGTAACTCTAGCCATCTCTTTTACCTCAAGTTCAGCTCCTTCTGACTAAATACTTACTGCAAGCTCTTGTGGTCCATAAATACATCTACATGTACACCATAAAGATAGTGATGCAAGATCTTAAGAGCAAATACCACAACCACCAACTCAAGGTCATGAGTGAGATAGTTGCTCTCATGGGTCTTAAGCTGTCTGGAGGCATAGGCAATGACCTTACCTTTCTGCATCAACACACATCCCAACCCAAGTTTGGAAGTATCACAATAGATTACAAAACCATCTGTTCCCTTGGGTAGGGATAATACTGGAGCAGTAGTCAATTTAGCTTTCAACTCTTGAAAACTTTTCTCACAAGCATCAGACCATTGAAACTTAGCCTTTTTCTGAGTCAGTTTTATCAATGGTGAGGATATGGATGAAAATACCTCAACAAACCTCCTGTAGTAACCAACCAAACCCAAGAAACTTCTTATGTCAGTTGAAGAGGTGGGTCTGGGTTAGTTCTTAACTGCCTCAATCTTTTGGTTATCAACTCAAATTCCATTACCAGATATAATATGGCCTAGGAACGCTATAGACGCAAGCCAAAACTCACACTTCAAAAACTTAGCATACAACTCCCTCTTCTTGAGAGTTTGTAGTACAATCCTAAGGTGGTTAACATGCTCTCTCTTTCTTCTACAGTAGACCAAAATATCGCCGATGAAGACAATCACAAACGTATCTAGGTATGACTTGAATACCCGGTTCATGAGGTGCATAAAAGCTGTAGGAGCGTTAGTCAATCCAAAAGATATAGCAAGAAACTCAAAATGACCATAACGAGTTTGAAAAGTCATCTTTGAGATGTCATATTCTCTCACTTTCAATTGATGATAGCCTGATCTGAGGTCTATATTAGAGAAGCATGTGGCACCCTAAAGTTGGTCAAAAAAATCATCTATCTTAGGGAAAGAATACTTCTTCTTTATGGTGACCTTGTTCAGTTGCCGGTAATCAATGCACATTCTAAGGGACCTATTTTTCTTTCGCACGAATAGGACAGGAGCGCCCCAAGGTGAGATACTTGGCCTAGTAAATCCCTTATCTAGGAGGTCTTTCATCTGTTCTTTCAATTTTTTCAACTTAATGGGAGTCATCTTATAAGGAGGAATGGAGATAGATTGTGTATCACGAAGAACATTAATACCAAAGTCTATCTCTCTTTTAGGAGGGATTTTGGATAGATCCTCAGGAAAGACTTCAAGAAACTCATTCACAATGGGAACTGACTCAAGAGATAGAGCCTGATCATTAATATTTTTAACTTGGACTATATAATATATACATCTCTTGGAGATTAAATTTTTGGCCTTAAGGTAGGAAATAATTTTACCCCTAGGTACTATAGAACTCCCTTTCTACTCTAAGATAAGCTCATTCAGAAATTGAAACTTGACAATTCGGATTCTACAATCAACTGAGGCATAACAAGCATAAATCCAATCCATGCCAAGAATCACATCAAAATCAACCATGTCAAACTCAACTAAGTCAGCCATGGTATCTATGTGATAGATTGATATAGTATAATTTCTATAGACCCTCTCAACTAACATAGACTCACCAATAGAAGTAGACACGTAAAAAGGCTCAACAAGACACTCAGAAAAGATCTCAAATTAACTAGCCAAGTAAGGAGTCACAAAAGATAAGGTAGCACCCGGATCAAGTAATGCATACACATCAAAAGAAAGGACTCGGAGCATACCAGTAACAACATCAGGTGCATTTTCTTGGTCTTAGAGACTACCCATAGCATACAGACAGTTTGTTCCCCCCACCTACACCTGAAGTTGCATCTTTCTAATTACCTCTATTCTGCGGTGCTGTAGAAGAAAACTGAGATTTACTACCTCAATCTCCATGTCTCTTTGAAGGACACTCATTCTGGAAGTGACCTATCTTTCCACATCCATAACAAGCATTGGTGCCCTTACGATACTCTCCCAAATGGAGCTTCCCACATCTAGCACACGGTGGCTTTCCTCTAGAACCTTGAGCCACACTTACTTGGTACTGAGAACCCTGAGCTCGGAAGTTCTAGTGATTCAACAACCTCTGATCATACCTGGTATTAGGTGTAAAAGCATTTGTTGAGGAAGGTGCATAATTAGAATACCTCTTCTGAAAGAAGGACTTGTTACCCTTCCCTTGCTTTTTCTCGTTCTCATGCCCAACAGACTTAGCCTTCTTGATTAAGTATTCCTCTCGGTCTTTTTTTCTTGTCATCCTCTACATGCTGAGCATACACTATCAATCTAGAAAAATTCATGTCAGAAATCATTAACATTGCCTTATATTTTTTCTTTACATGTTTTTCAGGCTAGAGACAAACTTCCTCATCTTGACCCTCATATGAGAAATCATTTCTGGGGAATATTTGGATAACTGAATAAACTTCAAACTATACTCCTTCACAATCATGCTCTCCTGCTTGAGGTTCACAAATTCCTCAACTTTTGCTTTCCGTAGCTCTTGGGGAAAGAAGTGGTCAAGGAAAACGCTTTCAAACTCATCCCAAACTGTAGGTCCATCATCCTCGCCGCGACTCTGCTCCCACTAGTCATACCATATGTTCGCCACATACTTGAGTTGGTAGGAAACCAACTCAAACACCCTGAACCTCGGTAGTATGCATCTCTTTCAAGATCTTCCGCATCTCATCAATGAAATTTTGAGGATCCTCCTCAACCTTAGACCCTGTGAATACTAACGGGTTCATCTTTAGAAAATCTCTAATTTTTATATTGGAAGATGACTCTTGAGAGCTAATACTAGGAGTTGGTGAACTATGGTTACCCATTTGGGTAGCTACCAGTAGAGTGAGCATGGCAATAGCTCCTCTGAATTCCACCTCTAAAGTAGGAGTGGTCTGAATAGTAGGAATTTAAGGTACCTTAGTAGAACTTGTAGGTCAGCCCCTAGTTTTTGGTGGAGGCATCTCTGACTGTGGAACCTCAGTGTTGGCAGCGTTCCTCTAACTGGTTGTACATTTAGGAGGCATGGTCTATAATGTGTTAACGCACGAATTATAAAAGAGGTTTTATAGAGTTAAACTCTATCGTACGAACTCAGATTATGAAAGAAGTTATATAATTCTTAATGTCCTATAGCCTCCTAATTATACGTGTGGTGCACGACACACCCAAAGCAAGAATCTACTAGACACAACTTCATAGACACCCTAGGACTCTTGAACTCTGTGATCTGATATCAAGTTTGTCACGCCTCGAGAGGGTACCCTAGACGTGACCGACATTTAAAAATTATCTCTGGCCTCTGAGAGAACCACTTGGTCTCATCACTCATTCGTTCATCAACAGAAGACTTAAGTGAAAATAAGAATACTTATGTGGGCTCGCCATCATCAACATCAAATGAATGAAATAATCCTTAGAAGAAGTAGTTTCAAATGAGAACTACTCCAATTACACAATCAAACTCTGTCTACGAAGCCTCTAATACTATCAGACGGTGTCAATGACATGTCCATAGCTATCTCAAAAGAAACATAATACTCTATAATAATAAAAGGATAAAGAGTTTCTCCGAATATAAAAAGGCCTCACTAAATAGTTGGAAAATAATGATGTTCAACGATGCACCTGTTGAGGATTTCTAACATCTATATCTGTATCATAAAATGATACAGTTTGAATAAAGTTAGTACATGGAATGTACGAGTGTGTAAAATGATAGAAAAGTAGATATCAAGAAACTCCTTTCAGAAAGGCTCAGCTTAGAACTCAACATCATCTCAACATCAATACGTAATATAAGTTTAAAAATAATAATAACCAATACTTACTCAGTTGGGAGTTTTTCTAACCGATAACCATCACTTATGAGCTAGTGATGATACAACGAAGCGATGTCGTTGCCACATCCATCCAATACCTTGCTAGGGTTATTAAGGTAGATATTTATAGGTGTGGAGGAGAGACCTAACAATAAATAAAAATAATTACAAAGGATGATCTTGAAATTTTAATGGATGATGTTAAATGGAGGATTATTGATGTCATAGGTGATGTCAAATGGATTTAAATCTTTTCATGATTGGTTAGATGAACCTTCGTTTAATGGAATACCCTTTTTCGTAGCTACGTTTGAGCAAGATAACTTCCTCATTAGGATTTGGTGTCTCCATATGAATTGTAGCTCTAGTAATCTATTTTCATGTCGTTCAAGAATCAGCTGATTTGGAGCAACCTACAGTGAGATATGATTTTTCTTCTACAAATACTCCATTTTGTCACAACACCATGTCTTGCAAAATTTAATATATTTGACCTACTTAGCCTTCGAATCTTAAGATATTGTCTTCATTAAAGTTGTAGGTAATGATGTTGGAGTTATTCAAAATTTGAATCACCTAATTTGGAACAGCCTTTGAAAAGTTATGCCTAAAATACATAAATAGTATCATTTTCGTCGAGAATTAAAATACCACATACAATATTTTAGAGGTGTTACATGATATACAAATCATCCAAATGAGATGATGCAATTTGTTACATTTGTTTTTAAATAAAAATTTAGAATCAAATATAGAAACGTCCAAATTACAAGACGTAAAGCCAAGACACTTGAAGACATTATCATCATCCATTTCTTTTTTCTCTACTTTCATCACACATTTTGTCCCCCTTTTTTCTGCAAAATCAAGAAAAGAAATTAGAATACTCGATCTCTAATATTTTTCATATTCAATCATGAACTTTGGTAGATTTTAAAAGTAAAATTTATAAGTTTTAAATAAAATTATCCAAGGGGATCCAGACCTTCATTGAAAAGGGCAACAAAATTTAACCATTTTTCCCCCACAATCGGATCAAAAGCTTGCTTTGTTACTAGATTTTCAATAAATAGTTTTTATATATTTAATCAATTCCTCTGTATAAATACAAGATTTACGCAATAATTAATAATTCTAAAAACTCGCGCCCAATATTCTAAATTTACCCCTAATTTAAAGTAAATTATTCATATATATTAATTAATTCTTTAAATACAAATGCATAATTTCAGCAAAAAAATACTGGATACATAATTTAAATACAAATACTACAAGATTTTAACCTTAATATTTGGCATACAAAAGACATATAATTTCTTCTGATCCGTCTAATTTTTATGAATAAAAATACTTGATAAGCGTGTACTAATCGAAGGTAATTGATACAATATGAAGTAAAATATACACAAAATGGTCCGACCACATCAATCATGAAAAAAAAAAGCAATTTACAACAAAAAACTAACTTAATGAAAAAGTAAAATGAAAACCAAGGAAAACATTGGAACAATAATAGTGATCATGATGATCATCATGTTTCTTGATTCTTGAATTGAGTTTGATGAAGAGAATTGATCAGGACGATTTCTATAACGATATGGCCACCAAGGCAATATTGGATCGGGGGGTGGTGGCACTAATCCATTTACAAAGCCATTATTAGGTGGAGGATTATATGGGTAATTATTATAACTACCACCACCACCACTTGATGGTGGTGGAAAATTATTATAATTAGACCCTTGTGGTGGAGATGGTGGAGTTATGGCCAAAGGAGGGTTGTTTACGGGGCCGGTCGGAGGGGGGTAACATGGATATGGACACACTTGGCCGGATGTTGGTGCCATGAAGTTGAGAAACAGTGAGAAGAATAGTAGTAGGAGTGGGAGATGTTTAGTGAACATTTTTTTTTTTTGATGTAGAAAGAAGAAAGAATGAGGAGAAAAAAGGTAGTGAGGAAATAGTGTTAGGTAGTTGGGGGTAGGGGAGGGGGAGGAGGAGGGGGGGGGGGGGCTCTTAAGGATGTGAACTATTGAGGGTGTTTGTGTCAGGATGGAAAAAAGAAGGGTAGAGATGTAGAAAAGTATGCAGCAAATGCAAGTGCAATGTCTTAGGTGATTTTTGTATGTTAGGTAACTTAGGTGAAAGAGTTGTGTCTACCATGAACTCATTTTATTCAGTTTCAATTTATACTTTCTTTGTAGTCTCTTTAAAATAACAACATATACTTTTAAATTTAGAGAATCAAATTTACACTTTCAATTTAGCCCTAATTTTATCAATATTAATTGTATTACTCAAGTCTAACATTTTCGCTTTCGCTTTATCCATCTCTGCTTGCGCGAATGTTTCTCTCTAAGGCAAAACACACCTCTATTAATATATTTTACATCCCATAGCTTTGATCGATCGCTTAGCTTCCTTTATATTCTGCATAAGAACACCAGTAAGTTATTATACACATGTTTAAAGTTATATATTTCTGTTAAAATTGACAAGATTCTACGTGAAAGTTAAGTGAAAGTTTGGTAAATTTTGACATCTTAACACATTGTGCTGTCATGGATGACATTAAGAACAAGAATGTAATGTCATGGATGACATCAAGAAAAAGAATGTGATATCATGTCATCAAAATCAAGAATTTATTTCTATAAATAGGTAACTCTTAATTCATTTGAAACACACCTCTCATCACATCTCTCACTTGTCTTCTCATATTCTAAGACATTTGTAAAATACATTAGAAGAGTAGAGAATTGATAGAACAATTCTATTAGATATATTTAAGATCTCCCCCCTTTCTTTGTTAATATAAAGACAATTGTTCTCTGGTGGACGTAGGATCATTCTGATCCGAACCACATTAAATATTGTTCTTCTTCTTTGTTCTTTATATTTTCACATTTCCGCTAACAATTTCAAAAATATTATAACCCAAATAGATGTCATGACATGTTTTAATCCATAAATTTTCAAAAATTTCTTTTAAGTGTTTGTGTTTAGAAATAGCAATAGAGCAGAGGGGGGCGAGTTAATTTTTCTACCGCTAAAGTTTTATCATGTCCTTTAGGGGTGTACATGGACCGGGTTGGTTCGGATTTTTTACAAACCAAACCAAATCATTTGTGTCGGGTTATTAAATCTATAAACCAAACCAAACCAAACCAATAAAGTCGGGTTTTTCGATATCAATTTTTCTTGGGTTTTTCGGATTTTTCTCGGGTTTTTTGGGTTTTTTCGGGTTTTTCGGTTTTTTCATAGTATCTAATAAAAAGCACAAAGCAGTGCTTATTAAAAAGAGTTCTAGTACAAAATATCAACGTATAAGATGGAGGCAGAACATTGTTTGAAGTTTTAACTTTATAATATAACTTTATAAGATGGGTTTTTTTGTATATTATTTAGATGAGCTTCTCAAGTCCAAATCTAAATGTAAGAAAGAAAATAAAAATTATGAAAATTTTTTAAAAAATATTTATAAATTATATTTTAATAAATATTTTTATGTATAACATAATTTAAAAGTAGTATATCTATAATCGGGTCGGTTTGGGTTCAGTTTGATTTTTTTTAGTTAAAACCAAACCAACCCTATAATGGTCGGGTTTTTTTTCCAAACACTAAATCACTAGTCGGATTTTTTTTCCGGTTTGATTCGGTTTGTCGATTTGGTACGGTTTATCGGTTTGCCCTTAACAACCCTAATGTCCTTTCCTACCTAATTTCATATATTATATTCTTTTCTTTTCTCATTGAGTCCTTAAAATTTTCAAATATTGCATTGACCAAGAGGCCATAACCCTTATTATTACCTAACTATTGTAAAGAAGATTTTCCACTACTTATTGTAGTACACATTTTAGCTTCATCGTGACATTTAAATGGCTAATTAAAAATATCATTGCTTCACTTGAAATTTAAAATTAATACCAGTGTTTAAACTACAGATAATCAATAATTATATCATATTCCTAGTTATAATTGTAACTCTCATAACTCTTTTAAAAAATAAGGCTTTTATCTTACTTATGATGTACTCCATCTCATAATTTGCACTAATTTCAAGTTAAGAATTTAAGGTACTACTCAATTTGCACTGATTTTTGTCTTAACTAATTTGCACTATTTTTGTCTAACTAATAGTATCATTTCTTGCTTTTGAAAACTACAACCTTTTTGTTTGCTTTGTCTATGTGCAAAATCATTAGATAAATAAAAAAAAAATTGTTTCTTTCTTTATGAGATAGAGGACTCAAATTTCTGAATCTACTACTAGAAAATATGGAATTAGCTACATAATTTATTGGTAATTTCTAAATAATTCAACACTAAAAGATTCCT
Organism: Solanum dulcamara; assembly: GCF_947179165.1. Classification (NCBI taxonomy): domain Eukaryota; kingdom Viridiplantae; phylum Streptophyta; class Magnoliopsida; order Solanales; family Solanaceae; genus Solanum; species Solanum dulcamara. The sequence continues at coordinate 65,796,318 of NC_077246.1, read as the reverse complement.
AGCTAATTGAATTTTCTCTAATCCATGCTAAATAGAATTAGCTTTAGATTTTTGTTGTTTAGCTATAATATTTTAATCATAGCTAATTTCAACTGAATATGTCATCAGATCATACTATAATAATTTTTTTGGGTATAATAGAAAATATCAAAATACTAAAAAAGATACTATATTCTTTTATAAGTTACACTACTTAAATCCACAAAGAGCATGACTTCCATCTCTTTAAGTGCATCTTACCTTTCTTGATCAATCCCTTTGCCAAGATAACCTTTGAGGTACCTCAAGATCCTTTTCAAGTTTGAATTTGTTCATTTGGAATCTGGCATCGCTAGTTGACTCTTCCTCGTCGACAGCCAGCAGCAACTAGAGCATAGTGAGGGTTACTCTCTTGTGTGGTTTGCGAGCTATTACATAGGAATGGAGAATTTCTACTGTGCTCATCCAAAAAATAACGATTGCGAATTTTTCTTGTCGTCAATTTTGTTTTATAATCACTTAAATATTAAATAAGTATTCTTGTTACTCAATCAAATTACATTTTCTCTTCAATTTTATTCACCACCGCTTTTGCAAATATTTCTCTCTAAGGCGGAATGAGCTCCTATCGATGTACTTTTATATCCCACAATTTTGACAAAGCACTTAGTTTCATTCATATTCGGTATAAGAATAGTCGATCTATAAGGCTATTATACACATGTTAAAAGCTATAAATCTCAAAAGTTTTACAATCAAACAAATGTTATATATCGACTTATTTATTTCATAAATATTTAAAAAGAAAAATAACTTTCTTATAATTCGTGTTAATTTAAATTATGTCAGATAAATTTTTAAAAATAACAAATAATATGATTATTTATATTTTATTGGGCAAGACATCAACTGCCTAGAAATAAATACAAAAGGATTTGTCAAAAAAAGATGATGGGTTTCATTTTCATATTAACTCAATTTTTTTGAGTTTTTTTCATAGTTTAAAGTTCATGGTAAATGTTTAAATTTTTTATTTTTTATTTATATTTTTTATTTACATTTTTTAGGTGATAAATTCAAGAGAGTTAATTGCTCATTTTTATAATTTTACTTTGAATTATTTCTATTTTCAAGAATAGTTAGACAATTACTAAAAGGATAAAAGTAAAAAAATAATATTTAATTTATGTCCTAAATTTTTTCTTAATAAGTGTACATTGCCTCACAAATTAAGTTAATATAGAATAGAGGGAGTAGTATGCTACATAAATACTATATAATTTTTTTAGATCACAAATTTCTAAAATATTTCTTTTTCTCTTTAACTTTATACCTAGTTAAATAATATCATATAAATTAAAATAGAAAAATACTATTTAAATCGTAGCATTACGAGTTTAAATTTTAGATACCATTCGTAAAATGCAGTGACAAATCCATAATATTTGAGATTTGAACTTGAAACCTCAAAGTGAATTTTGAAAATTCACTCGACCATCTGAGTCAGTCAACCTCTAACCTTATGTTTAGGAGATTCAAATTCTCTCTCTACACTTGTGTAGTTATGGAGGTTCGGTTGAAAATGATTCGGTGTCATGACCCAAATCCGGGTGTGATGGCACCTGTCCTTTCCCCACCCGATAAGTCAGCCTAAAACCTAATATTTGTGGAAAATAAAGAGAAAATAGTTTAAATAGGTACATAAATAAATAAAAGCGGAAGTCTTTCAAGGTTACATAACCCCCAATGACTGGTTGTCATATGTACAAGCCACTAAAATTGAAGTGAAATGAAAATACAAGTCTCAAGTATGTTTTTGACTCTCAAGTAGAGTAAAGCATAAAATACAAGAATAAGAGATTCCGCCAAATGTCAATAGCTACCTCTCTCAATCTCTTGGAAGCTTGTAATGATCAGAAAAGTGAATACTCACTGTCCGGGCTCAGAACCTACACAAGTGTAGAAGCAAGGAGTGAGTACCGAACAACAAGGTACCTAGCAAGCCAAATCTAATAGGATACATAAACTCCTTTCCAACCCAACCTCCATAACTACAACTTGCACAGAAAAGCAGTCCAACCTAATAATTCATACAAAATAGCTCAAATAGTGTCCACAATCGATATCAAAACGTGAAATACCAGATGAATAGCGGCTAACTTAGAAGGTAACTCCACTTCATAAGTGACACTCCCAATCCTCCTCACAATATGGTAAGAAACAATATATTAGGGACTAAGATTTCTCTTCTTTCTAAACCTCATGACCCCCTTCATGGGTGACACTTACAAGCATACCAGTCTTTCACCTCAAACTCTAAGTCTCTCCTTCTCACATCAATATAAGATTTTTGGCTGTTTTTTGCTATCTTCAGCCTCTCTTGAATAATTGTCACGCCCCGGGAGGGTACCCTAGACGTGGCCGGCACTCAGAAACCATTACTGGCTCCCAAGCGAACCACTTGACCTGATTACACATCCGTTCATTCATTCAATCAACGGAAGACTTAAAATAAAGAGGTAATTAAGTGGGAAATTCCAATCAACAATCTAGCTCAAAGAAGAAAGATCATGGGCCAACAAATCGAACTCCAATCTATGTCGTTAAATAGTCTGACAAGAACAATTCAAGAAAGTAAAATACCCAATTGACCCATCACTCTCTAGTCTATGAAGCCTCTATCACTACTATCTAATTGGTGCCAATGACAAATTCAAGGCTACCTCAAATCAGAATGAAAAGACTAAACTCAACGCAAGAATAACATAAGTGGTATCCTCCGAATGTAGTGGAGGTCTCACCAATAAGCTGAGTGTGAACAGATCCTCAACGGTGCGCCTATTAAAGATCTCTTAAACGTGTCTCTACATCATGAAATGATGCAGGTCCAAATGGACGTCAGTATGTGGTGAGTATATAATATGGCAGAATGATACATACATCAAGGTAGAATAATATAAGTCCAAATATCTCAAATAAGAAAGATAAGAGAAACTTAATCAAGGTGTCATAAGTCTAAAGTAAGAATGCGGTTTAGACAGAATACTTATGTGGGCTCGCCATTATCAACATCAAATGATAGAAATAATTCTTAGAAGAAGTAGTTTCAAAGGAGAACTACTCCAATTACATCATCAAACTCCAATTACAGCATCACACTCTCATCGAAAATGATCTCGATATGACAATCTCCCATCAGAAATGACCTCGACATTCCAATCTCCCACCGGAAATCACCTCGGCCTCACAATCATATCCATCTCATCACATTGTTCCAGAATAAAATGCAATCAACATGCTCACACATGTAATGAGGAAAATGACAAGTTCAAACATTCTACAATCACAATGAGGCTATCAAAGTATTCCAACAAGTACACATATGTATTAAGATCACAACATGTCATAGATTGAATCACAACATTAGCACATAATACATTTTATTAATCCCGTTGATCAATTAAGATTTGTTTACAAAATAATTCAACCTATAACCTCATCCTCATTACTCTCCAACACATACAAGAAATGAAATTCAGGATTCTATAAGATTCACGGAATTTTAGAAGTTCACTTGCCTTAGTCAAAATCACGATCAATCAACAATGTGAATATACTCTGAAATACCACAATATAATCAAATAATGATTCACAATCATAAATTGAGACACTAAAAACACGAAATTCAGAAAAAGTAGTCAAAATGGCTCAAAAATCCAATTCCAAAGTAGGGTCTAAATCTGGAAATTTTTGGATTAAAATGTTCCTCATAGCATTAGGAGACTACTGGTGAAAACTGTTTCAAAAAAAGAGTTAAAATCATATCATAATCATCATTTAAATAATTTTTTCAATGTTCTTGAAAAACTCCAATTTCAACAATTCAAAATCACCAATTTTTATGTCAAAATCCATAATTAATTAATGGGTTATGAAGATTATGGGTTAAAATCACTTACCCAATAGGTTTGCCTCAAAAATTTCTCTTGAAATTTGCCTACCCAAGCTTCAAAATCTAAACCCCTCTCAGATGTCGCTTCCGCAAACTACAGGTCGCTTTCGCGGGCATCGCGATCGCGATCCAGTGTCGCTTAAGCGAACATCTATAAAATTCCAGCCATCACTAAAAAGGTAGGTCCTTCGCAAACATGACCATCATGAAGCGATGGGACATCGCAAATGCAATCGTCGTGCAAGCAATCCACCCCCTCGTGATCGCGAGGTCTGAGAGACACCAGAAATACATCAATTTCAAATAAGCATCAAAGTCACGGAATCGACCCTTGGGATTCGTTCTAAATTCTGTGCACACAAACCTTATATGCTACCATATTAATTTCGATGTCCCGGACTCAATGAAACCTCCGAAATTTGAATTCGAGGTTTCCTTGACCCAGAACCTGATAAGTCGTAATGAAATTAACTTTAGGCCTCAAAACACCAAATCAAGCTCAGGATCTCTAAAAATTCAACTCAGACCACTCCTAGGGCTAAAATCATCCTTTGAATCCAACAGAGTTGTCGAAATTCAATTCCAAGTATCTGATCGGCGAATGTTGACCATAGTCAACTCTATGGTAAAAAAACTCAAAGATTTTCAACTCGGCGCCTCAAATCCACGATATAACCTCGAATCTGATTCTGTTAACTCTCCTAGATCAAATTCAACATTTCGGACTTGATAGAATCAACGGAATCTCATTCCGAGATCCGAAACTCCGGATGACCTCAAATACTACTTTAAGCAACTTAAGCCTCTAAAACTCAAAGCTTACCAAAAATTTCAACTTTTCAAGGAACTTCACGAAACCGACTTCGGATACAAATCAAATATGACTCGGACAACTACCGGAAGGGGTAAAATGACCATTTTTATGAAAATTATCAAAAATAACCTTTGCGATAATTGTCATTGACGTAATAACTTAATAGTTTGGTAATTTCAGTAGTAATTAGTTAAATGAGTCGCAATTTTAGAAACTAAGTGGGTATTTAAATGCTCATTTCCAAGAGTATATAACATAAAACATTTCAATGGAAAGTGGAAATTATATAAATTATGATCTTACACTATGATGATAGCTAAGTGCAGAAAGTAATTAACTACCAATATGTCTTTCAGAAAGTGATAGAAGAGTATAATATAATTCAGTAACACTAACAACTAACAAACAATCTGTCACATCCTCAAATTGGGTGGAGTGTGATTGACACTCAAGCTATACTTTCTATTGAGTGATCCTATTAATCCAACCGTGTAAAAGTGATTAATAAACTTAGCATAATAATAAAGGTTAAATCACTACTTGAAATAGGTCAAAAATTGAGGGTCAAATCAATAGACGTTTGTCTGTCATGACCTAAAAACCAAGTAAAATTCGATAAGCACGACTACCAAGAGAAAATGGTTGATTGGTTTTCTTAATTTATAAACAACGATTTTTACTGAAAAATCGATATGAAACAACGATTAGAATATGATTGCGTTATATGGATCGCAATTGCGATGATACTTGCACTAGAAAAAATTGCAAGTTTACAGAATTTCAAAATGGTGTACAAACGTACCTGAGCCCCTTGATTTCCAACTCAAACCCATATTAACAAGATCTCAAAATATAATTTATTGTTTTAAGGGAAAAAGGGTTTGATATGCATCTTTAACTTTGTCATTTAGAGTTAATATATTTTTTATTATAAAATTGACTCATATTTTTTATTTTTAAATTTAGTTTTTAAAAATTTTTTATTAAAAAAAATTCATGTAGGGGTATATTTTTTACTTCTCACATCATTTTTTTTGACTTTTTTTATTATTAAACGGTTAGTTTGAATTTATTATTTTGATGGTCAAATTTATCTTTTTACTAACTTTCTTGTAAAATTTATCATATATGCCCCAATTATTTTTATAGATACAAAAAATATATTATAGTATATCCGAATAATAATTAGTTGTAAAGATTTTTCTTACTTTTTTTCCCTCATATTCTTACACGAAAAAATGAAAGAAAAAAATAAAGTAAGAATAAGAAACTCAAATAATGATAATTAAAGAAGTAAAAAAAAATTATGTGTGAAAAGAATCATATATATCCTAACATGAATTTATTTAAAATTAAAAATCAAAAAAATTATTATTTTTTTTTACTTCTGTTAGATAAAAGGGTATATGTGAGCCACTTGTATAATAGTAGAGTTATAAGTGAGCCATTTTTATAATAGTAAGAATATATGTAAGCCAATTTTATAACAAGAGATATATCAATTCTAAATAATAAAGTTGAAGATATATCAGACCATTTTCAATTGTTTTAAAGTAAAGAATGCGGGTTGCCTTACTATAACAAAATGTATAATATCTTATATATTTTGGCCACTGAAATTGCCTCCATAATAGGAGATTGACATATATAATATATTCTTCAATCACTTTCCATTTGATTAATTTTTTGTGAGGATCAATGGCTTCAATTACTTGCTTCACAATCTTTTTGTGTCCATCAGTAATTATTAAAATAAAAAAAATGCAAGAAATGTTACTCCTACTTCAGCCGTCTCATTCCTCATGAAATAAGATTTAAACAATTAAAATTAATATCTTTATTTTATTTTTTTTTCTTCTCATTTTTCACTTTCTCCCAAAAATATTTAATGCGCATAAATATTAAATTGTCTACGTTTCCTGAATAGAGTTATATTTAAAATTTCAAAAGAGTAGATGGCATCGTGAAGAACATGAAAATTAGGAAGGAAAACTATCACTTTGTTTATACGGTAAAGCGTCAAATATATCTTGTACTATTAGAAATAGTTTAAATATATTCTTCGTTATATTTTTGGTTCAAATATATTGTTTTTATTATACTTTTGATTTAAATATATCCCTTCCATTATATTTTATCCTTAATATTAATGGAAAAACACGTAAAAAGCTTTAAAATAAATAACTCATTACCAAATTTAAATATATCCTAGATCTTCATTTGTTTTTATTTTTTCTCAAAAGTTATTTATTTTTTAAAATTGAAAAAGGTGATAAATTGTTGAAGACTTTTCCTGATACTTTAAATTTATCCTAGATATTTTCTTTATATATTTTTTTATCTCTGCCTTTTTTTCTTTTCAATACTATTAAAAAAATGTTGATATTAAAATTGTGGAGCAAAATTAGATACCATCTTTAAATAAAATATACATATATTTCTTTTAAAAGTCTCTAAGTAACACGTGCACTTGTTTATAAATGAAATTATTGTAAAAATTAAGGGGAAAAAATTATAGCACAGATGTGAAACCAATAAAAAAAATTGGAGTCCTCAACCCCCCCCCCCCCTCCTCCCCTTTTGGTTTCATTGTTTCGATTATTATAGTCTAGTAGGAAAAAAATATAAATTGTTGAACATTTTTTTTTGGCATATTTCACTTTTTAAAAATTTTTAAAAATAAATAATTTTTGATAAAAAATAAAAAGAAATGAATATCTAAGATATATTTAAAATTGAGAATTACATATCTTTCTATTAAAATTAAGGATAAATTTATGTTATAGTGAGAGGATATATTTGAATCGAAAGTGTAACAAAAAGGATATATTGGACCAATAGTATAACGAGGAGTATATTTAAACTATTTCTAATAGTATAGGGGTATATTTGACTCTTTTCTGTTGTTTATATTATGTTTGGTATGACATAAGTAATTTTTCATGGGAAATTTTTTCTTCTGTAAAATATTTTTCAGTATTTAAATGGTGGGCGAAAGATATACCTAAAGCAAACACATTAAAGATTAATAATAATATTTTTAAAAAATAGAACATTTGATCAACCAATTGCGTACTAAATATTACTCCAAGTAATGTCCAACTATTAGTTGGAGCAAATAAAATAAATTTAAAAATTAAGATAATTTTAATTAAGAAGTTACTTTTGCCCACAAGAAAGAAGTGATTTTCCTTTCCCGAAGCAAAAGGCTTCACTTGGACTATATTTATGATAATAAAACACCATTAAATAGCTTTTCCATGAAGATCATTTTCTTGAAAATAACTTTTTTACTATAAATATATTTAAATATAAAAAATTGATGCAAGTAAAATCATATTGAAAGAGAGCATGGAAATGTATGTTACCTTCATTATAATTTCAGCTAACAACTGAATCAATCTTTACAATTTCACCCTCATGAATTTCAAAATGGTTGACAATACTAGGGCTTATATTGGATACATGATGAGTATTAGTGTGATAAATATCAAAAATCGAGTGTCCTCCACACTTCATCTCCAGTGAAACATATAGTCTTTATATAGATATTAATTAGCTATAAGAAAACTAGCAAGTAGAAAGTATTATCCGGTCTAGCTCTGAACCTACGTGCCTATGACTTCGTTTCTCAGGAAATTCTACGAATTCGCCAATTATGAGTTGGGCGCTATTATTGATATATATGTATCACATGTTATAATTAGTGGGGGATCAAAGATTAGTGTTATTTCTTTTCTTTTTTGGGTTTCTATTTGGTGTCTGAAATTCGTGCAGTCCCGACTAAATTCGATCGTACACTGTAGAACCCATTCGGGGGTGACGTTCCCAACAAGATTTTTTCCATTCCCAAGACTCAAACCCGAGACCTCTAATTAAGGGTGAAGTAGTCTCACCACTGCACCACAACCTATGTTAGTGTTTTGTTTAGTTGGAAATTTGACTTTCACAATAAAATTTACATATCCATGCTAATTAAACGATGATGAAAGTCCGTTCAGAACTAATTAAGTAAATTCAGTTTATAAATACATTGAGTTTTATAAATACACATTTTTTTCAATTCAAGGATAACAAAATTATGAACATTTAATTTTACTATCATATAAAAGCACAAAGAGAATTGCAATTTTATTATTCTTGCATAAATCATCTTTATCAAACAAGTGAAAAATGTAAGTATATAACAAAAAAAATAATGTACATCCTCGAATATTGTACCTTTTGCAATTTTGTCCGTTACATAATATTTTTCTCAAAGAAGATTTTATTTTATCTGCTGCATAATTCTTTTTATTTTTTATTTTTGTTTGATCAAGATAACATGAACAATTTAATTTATTTTGGTGTCATGCACTATATCTTGTGCTAATCTAATTAAGATTTTTTTTAGACAATTTTACAAAATTAATGTGGCTTTTCAAAATAATAGAAATATGATAATTATTTCGTTATATGTATTATATCATGTGCTAAGCTAATTAACAATTCCTTTAGATAAATTTTAAAAATAATTGAACTTTTTCAATTGGAATATAAATGCTGGACGAAAGAGCGTTTTATGCAATATGTTATTAGTAGGTATTAAGTATGGTCACTAATCTAGCTCAAGAATGGTCACTAAACTAGCTCAATTAGGTTAGTGACTTTTTTTTCACCATCATGGTGTGGATTAGGCTAAGGGCTAATTTATCTATATTATTTTAAAAGCATGAAAGCTTCCTAGAAATATAGATTGTAATTTTTTTCCCCTTCATTAGCAGATTCTATAATACACAAAATTGTCATCATGTAGTATTTTTTTCATATTATTATTTAATTATCTTTATAATATTTAAAATTAAGAAGTCCTAAAATATATGATAAAAGAAAAATATAATTTAAAAATTAAGAAGTTCTAAAATATGTGGTAAGAGATTTTAAGAAAATTAATAATTAAGGAGTCCTAAAATATATAGGAAGAGTTCTAAGGTTTTCTTTCATCAACATTTATCTATTTTTTAAAAATATTATTTAGTTAGAATGCAACATATACAACTTGTTTTTCCTACTTCTATCAAAAAAATCATTTTTCTCATTTTTTTAAGAAACTTATTTTCCTAAAAAAGTTATTTTCCAAATATAAGAAAATTGGAAACATTTTTCTGATAATGTTTTCCTCAATATTATCAAACCCACCCTTAATCTATTACACATTTTAGCTTCATATTTAGTACTAACATTTAAATGGCTAACTAAAAATTATCCTTAATTCACTTAAAATGAAAATTAATATCATGTTGTAAAATAAACTAATTTAGTAACATAAGAAAAGGAGACAATAAAAGAGAGAGAAATCGTTGAGAATATATCAATGTCTATATCTTTTTCATTCTTTGGCATGGCTATTTATAGCCAAATTTGCAAAGCTAAAAGATGAATAATTGGGTTGGGTAAAAGATGATTAATTGGGTTGGAAAAGAAAGATTAATGGGATTAGGAGAAAAGGGTGAATGGACATCCACAATTTTATTTCATAACACTCCCCCTTGGATGTTCATGTGTAATGTGCCTCATTAAAAGTTTTACAAGAAACAATATACCTAGTAGTTATTTTGAACCCCCATAGATGTTGTGCCTCGTTAAAACCTTATTAGGAAAAACCCAGTGGGAAAAAGCCTAATGAAGGAAAAAGAGTACACACATCTGATAATACGCCTTGAGTGTTGCCTCATTAAAAACCTGATCAGGAAAACCTAGTGGGACAAAACATTGGCTAAGGAAAAAAGAGTACAGCGCGTATTTTGCTCCCTCTGATGAAAACATCACTTAATATCTCGAAGACGACGCATTTCAATTTTGTATCTCATTTTCTCAAAGGTTGAAGTTGGCAATGCTTTGGTGAACATATCTGCCAAATTGTCACTTGAACGAACTTGTTGGGCATCTATTTCACCTTTCTTTTGAAGATCATGAGTGAAAATTTTTTTTGGTGAAATATGTTTTGTTCTGTCTTCTTTGATGTATCCTCCCTTCAGTTGAGCTATACATGCAGCATTGTCTTCATACAATATTGTTGGAACGTCTCTTTTCAAAGAAATACTATATGTTTCTTGAATGTGTTGAGTTATAGATCTTAATCAAACACATTCTCGACTTGCTTTATGAATGACTATTATCTCTGCATGATTTAAAGAAGTGGCAACCATAGTTTGCTTTGTTGAACGTCATGATATAGTCGTACCACCATATGTAAATAAATAGCCTGTTTGCGATTGATCTTTATGGGGATCAAACAAATATCCCGCATATGTATAACCAATCAATTGTGATGTGGATTCATTTGAATAAAACAATCTCATATCAATGGTCCCTCGAACGTATCTGAATATATGCTTAATTTTATTCCAGTGTCTGCGCGTTAGGGAAGAACTAAATCTTGCTAACAAGTTTACTGAGAAAGCTATATCTGGTCTAGAATTGTTGGCAAGATACATTAATGCACCAATTGCACTAAGGTATGGTATTTCAACACCAACAAACTCTTCATCATTTTTATGAGGCCGAAATGGATCCTTATTAATATCAAGAGATCTCACAACCATTGGGGTACTCAATGGATGTGTTTTATCCATATAAAACCTCCTTAAAATATTTTTAGTATATGTTGACTGATGGATAAATATCTCATTTGTAAAATGTTCAATTTGTAAACCAAGACAAAATTTTGTCTTTCCAATGTCTTTCATTTCAAACTCCTTTTTTAGACATTTTACTGCCTTTGAAAGTTCTTTCGAAATTCCAATAATATTCAAATCATCAACATATACTGTTATTATGACAAATTTAGATCCAGACCTTCTCATAAAGACATATGGGCAAATTGGATCATTTTTGTATCCTTTTTTTAGCAAATATTCGCTAAGACGATTGTACCACATGCCCTGATTATTTCAACCCGTACAAGGATTTCTGAAGCTTTATTGAGCAATTTTCTCGAGAATACTTGTATGCTTCAGGCACTTTGAACCCTTCGGGATTTTTATAAAAATATCGTGGTCCAATGAGCCATATAAATATGCAGTGACCACGTTCATTAAGTGCATTTCAAGCTTTTCATGAACTGCCAAATTTATTAGATACCTGAAGGTAATTGCATCCATCACAGGAGAATATGTTTCCATATAGTCAATGTCAGGTCTTTGCAAAAAATCTTGGGCTACAAGTTGTTATGTCGAAAAATGGACAAAGTCCAAAATTAATTTCATCTTTATAAGAAAAAATCAATTTTAGTAAAAGAGGAGTCGCCACTTAATTTTTTAAAGAAATTAAGAAAACTTAATTTAAAAGACTCTAACAGATTTAAGTCTTAAAAATTTAGAATGTACGCGGTTCATATTACTATTTTAAGAAGGTTTTAGCACTTAAAATAGCCGCTAACATGCGGTTATCTAACGATTTGAAATTTATTTGACTAACTTTGGGAAATATTAATTTAAAAGGAAACGAAGACTTTGGAATTATTTTTTAGAAAAAATGATTAAACTTAAACATTGAAAATAATATAGATGTATATAAAAAAAAGTAAAAGTTTATCAAATAACTAAGTAAAGGTAGAAAATCATTTAAAGAGTAAAATTAACATGAATTGGTTTATCTTTAGGGGAATCTAATTAGGTTAAAACAAATTAAAATTAATATCTAAGAAAGCATCACTGACATAAGTAACTAAATTATTACAACTCGAATCAATATAAATACAATAAATAATACATGAACAACAATAATAAGAACAACAATAAATAATAAGAGCAACAATAATAATAATAAGAACAACAATAATAAGAATAACAATAATAATAACAAGAAGAACAACAACAATAATAAGAACAACAATAATAAGAATAACAATAATAATAACAAGAACAACAACAACAATAATAAGAACAACGATAATAACAACAACAACAACAACAACAATACTACTACTACTACTACTACTACTAATAATAATAATAATAATAATAATAAGAACAACAACAACAACAACAATAATAATAATAATAATAGTAATCAACAACAACAATAATAAGAACAACAACAACAACAACAACAATAATAATAATAATAATAATAATAATAATAATAATAATAGTAGTAGTAGTAGTAGTAATCAACAACAACAATAATAAGAACAACAACAACAACAACAACAACAACAACAACAACAATAATAATAATAATAATAATAATAATAATAATAATAATAGTGTCAAACTACTTGGAAAAATAATGAATAAAACTAAGTGCTTTCATGAAATAATCCTAACATATTCTAGCTAATTAATCCTAACACATGCTAACTATAACAAATTTATATCATTTATCTAATTATTCTTATATACATACTAACTAAAAAAAACAAGACTACGAATCAACTAAATATAAAACATGAAATAATTAAATAGAATAAAGCTGAGAAATATTTTACCTCTTTCCGGGCAACAAGACGGAAGACGATGAGCGGAAGACAACTTCACCACCACCCAAGAGCTTGATGAAACTCCAATCTACAAAAAAATAAAATAAAAGATTAAAAATTTAGACTCGAACCTTCGTGGGTTCGACGTTATAAGAACACTGTTCTTAGCCTAAATTTTGACTTCAATCTCCTATTTTCCTTGAAGAAAAATATAGATTGAAAGCTAAAAATTTTCATAACTTTTAGGCTGTGGACAAGAGTCCAAAATCCTAGCCAAGTTAAGAAAATTTCTAACTTTGGGGTGACTAAAAAAACCTCCCACTTCTTCCCTTCCTAATGAGAATATGAGCCTTTATATAGGCTCCAAAACCCCCAAATTTTCCATGTATTTTTGATGTGGGAGAAGTGCATTTTTTTATATTATTTTTTTAGAAAAAACTAAAAATTTCAAAAATACAAACCATAATTAAACTAACCTAACTAACATTGTATTTAGTAAAAAAATAAATCTTTTGAGATAATTTTCGAATAATCACATAAATAGTAATCAAAGATATAGTTATATAGAAATATGTATATTATACTAAAATTTATATAAAGATAAAAATAGTTAAGAATAATATGAATATATATATATATATATATATAAGCTAATTATTTCAAAATGTTCGAATTCAAAGAAACTCGATAGATAATTTGCATTGTGGATGATCAAAATTGGGTGTCAACACAAGTCGTGTTTTATATCTTATGACTTCACACTTTTCATTTCGTTTACGCACAAAAATCTATTTGTGCCCTACTGGCTTGACACCTTCAGGTGTTCGAATTATTGATCCAAAAACTTCACATTTTTCAAATGAAGTTAACTCTGCTTGAATTGCATCCTTCCATTTTGGCCAATCATTTTTCTGTTTGCATTCATCGACAGATTTTGGTCAAGATCCTTATCTTGTTGCATTATTTCAATGGCAACATTATAAGCTAAAATATTATCGACCACAATATCATTTCGATTCCACCGTTTTCCTGTCGAAACATAACTTATTGAGATTTCTTCACTCTCATTATTTTCAAGTACTTGGACCTCCTTGGTGGTACCACCATTTGTTGTGTCTCTGGGCTCTTCTTGAGCATTTGCCTCCAAATTATGATCATCCTGATCATTTATTCCTTTCTTTTTTCGAGGATTTTTATCTTTCAAACCAATTGGTCTTCCACGTTTTAAGTGTGGCCTAGACTCATTTGCCTGAACAAGTTGTCCTATCGAGACATCAACTCGAACTTGAGCATTAGCAGCTGGGATATGCAATTTAGTAATCCGTGGAAGGTTAGTAAATGCATCCGTCAGTTGATTTGCAATATTCTGCAAATAAATCATCTTTTGAACTTCTTGCTCACATTGATTTGTTCGAGGATATAAATGAGATAGTGACAATGAATTCCAATCTATCCTCATTTTTCAACTGCTTATGTTCTCCCCCTAATGTTGGATACACTGATTCATCAAAATGACAATCAGCGAATCTTGCCATAAATAAATTTCTAGTAATAAGTTTCAAATATTTTATAATAGAAGGAGATTCATACCCAACATATATTTCCAACCTTCTTTGGGGACCCATCTTTGTGAGGTGCGGTGGAGCAATTGGGATATATACCGCACACCCAAATATTCTAAGATGGGATATATTTGGCTCCCTTCCAAAAGCCAACTGTAATGGGGAAAATTCATGAAACTTTATTGGCCTTATGCGCACAAGTGCTGCTGCATGCAAAATAGCATGCCCCCATATTGAAATAGGGAGTTTTGTCTTCATTAGCAATGGTCTATCTATCAATTAAAAGCGTTTAATCAATGATTCTGCTAGACCATTTTGAGTATGAACATGAGCGACCGGATGCTCAATTTTTATTCCAACCGATATACAATAATCATTAAATGATTGAGATGTAAATTTACCAGCATTATCAAGACGAATTGTCTTTATTGCATAATCTGGAAATTGTGCTCTTAACCTTATAATTTGAGCTAACAATCTCGCAAAACCATATTGCGAGTTGATAATAAGCATACATGTGACCATCTTATAGATGCATCTATCAAGACCATATAATATTTAAATGGTCCACATGAAGGGTGAATTGACCCACATATATCACACTGTATACGTTTCAGAAATGCAGCGGATTCAATCCCAACCTTAGTTGTTGATGGTTTAATAATCAGTTTTTCTTGGGAACAAGCAACACAAGAGAAAAGCTCTTATCTTAGGAGGAAAAGCTAAGTATGCCCGAGTATGACCAGCAACGAGAAAAAGAAATGCTACGAAAAGTCAGAAATTCCGCATATTTTGACCAATTCAAGGTGAAAAATACAAGGTTTGCTTGTTACTAATATAGTCTAGCCTCTCTTCTTCTTTAGATCCCTTGTTTTACTCCGATAGTAGTATTGATCGTGTCAATGCAGAGGAAATGAATAAGTATAAAGTCAGTAGCTTGTCCTTCTCGTGCTCTTCCAATCGCATGAGATGCAGCAACCCATTACGTTCAATCAGCCCCTGGCTTCTGTTGAATGAATAGAGTATGTGTCCAGGTCGATTAGAGGTTCGGCTTCCTTCTCACCCACCTTTTAGCCTTCTGGACCCCTGAAAAAAAGCACTTGCAAGAGACTGGATGAATGACAGGAACGAAGGCACACTGAACCTCCAAAGAGATAGATAAACGATATATATATATATTTCTCACAAAGGGAAAACGTCAACGACTGCTAGCTTATTTGGCACGATCTGATCTATGGGGTGTTAACCCTCGTAGCACCGTAAGGCAACGAAGTTGTTGCATTGCATAGAGGTCGCTAAGATTGCTGGTAAGAATCTCTTAGAGTTAGATCTTGATGGGGATATCACAACTATTCTACCTGGTGGGGGTGCCCTTCTGGCCTATTCAAGTGCGACTTCTCATTCCAAAAAAGAGAAAGTGCTTGAGCCTTTGACTTATTTGGTCCTATTTTCATTCTGCGACAAACTCCTATCTTTCTTTCATTACGGTATTTCTGAACAAGTTCTTGGATAAGAAGCATAAAAGTTTTCTTCTTGATGAGATCTACTGGCCTAATTTCACTCAATTAAATAAACTATACCCTTACCCACTACCTATGAGTCGCCGGCTCATTCTTCAACAGGCACGCGGTCAGAGACCTGTCTAAAGAGAATAGACGTATAACAGCTCTCTCTTATAACAGTTAATTCTTAATCAATGAGGTAGGCTAAAATAGATATTCTACGACTAGCAATTCATTTATTTTCAAACCGACCCATTTACTCTCCCAAAAGTAAGTAGGAGTGCTCTTCCTTTCAGGAATCTTTTTCATTTTATTTCGTCAATTTTGGCAAAGAACTCAGAAGTCATCCTCGCTCAGAGGCTAAAATTCTTTTTATCATTTTCCAAAAAGTTGATAAACTTGGCGGGTACTAATTCATTAGCTAAGATATTCCCGAAAAGTCGAAAACTCAATTGAAAAGGTCTTATCAATAAAATTTCCATTTATCCGTGATCGAAGAGGCTAGAGTGACAAAGGCTATAATTAGCACAATACGGTCAAAAAATACCGCCTGAAACTGAGATTTCAGGATTTTTGCCGACTCAAGTGGGTAGTCCAATTTTCGATATTCCTTTTTCAAATTCGATAAATATTGGTTGATCGTATATTTCATTATAGTTCTATGATTCAGAATATCCTTTCCTATTTGATCCCTTTGAATTCCATATTCGAAGTTGCGATCGGATCTATTCATTAAAAAGAATCGATTCAATACATTTCTTATTTACCCATAGGTACTATATTGGATTTGAATCAGATTTCGGATCAATCTATATTGAGTGACTGCCTCCATTATGTTGTTGCTAGCAAATACCACTATTTTTGGTTTTGGATCTTCCAAATCATTCCCGCAGGAGATCCGGACCCATTTTTTTCTGATCCTTCGAGAAAAAGATTCATTCTCTTCATAAAAAATAGGAGGTAGAACCAATAAAGATTTCTTTTCCTTAGATTGAAGAATTTTTTGATTCTTCAAATTGTGTCCATGTGAATTCTCAATAATTATGCGCATCATATTATAATCGAAATGGCCCAACCGGTCATGCCAAATGATAAAATTATTACAATCAGTAAACCTTTTATTTACTATGGCATGTGATTCAACAGTACCAATATTTGTGTCACGACCCAAAAATCGAGGTCATGATGGCACATATCTCAAAACCCAATCTGATGTGCAACCCTAAAAATAAAACTCAAACCAGACTCCCAATAGAGAAAGTGATGCCACAATTTAAATAAAAAGAAAAACAATAAAGAGAAAATTATCCCAAAACCTGGTGTCATAAGTATAAAGAGCATCTAATACAAGGTTCGAATTTGAAGATACAACATAAGTCTCTGAATGATACAAAAGACTGAAAAATAAGGATAGACTAGTGACGATCCGAATTGTGGGACCTCACCACTAATCTGAGAATACACAATCCGCTAGAATATCAACTGCCATGTGAGGTACCCCGACTAGTATCTGCATCAAAAAGGGATACAGAAGTATGAGTGAGTATAATTCACATGTACTTAGTAGGTTTTAGCTGACTGAGTATAAGGAATTAATCAAACCTATGAAATAAACTAAGGAACACTTCCACCTGCATACAGAAAAGTCCCACTTCGGCATCGGTGCCGCCAGTTTATATATATAGTGGCGCAAGTAAAGTAGACCCGTAATAACAACTCATAATCACAATTAATCAGATAATTTAAGCAGCACAGTTATTAATCCAATGCAATGCAATATGATGATGCAATGATGTGGTGGTATGGTGGAATCAAGACTGTCGCACAGCCTGTCGTATACACCTGTCGAGCTGTGCTACCAAGCAGAACCCATGGGTTGTTGACACCCAATTTTGACCGACCTATAATTATTTTTTGAATCACTATCTTAATAGATAGGCATTTTTTTTTTAAAAAAAATAAATTATTTTTTCTTGTATTATATATATATGTATAAATTTATATTTTTTTAGTTTTTATCAAAAAAAATAATAATAATAAAAAATCATATATTTTGAATTTCATAGCTTATAATATCATATTTCTTTTGTTAATATTATTAACATAATTTTTTTATCGTTTATGAAAATGACAAGCTTTGTACATTCAAATATTTTTTCACATTATTTAGTATATATTATATGTGGGTGTGTGTTTTCTTTGTATAAATTAATTAAGTTTATTGTGAATTTTAGTTAATACGTATGTCATATCTATTCTAGTATGCATACGATGCATCATATATATATATATGAGTATTTTCTTTATATAAAAAATATATTACTTACTAAGTCTATTTTGTTATTTACTCATTCATATTAATATATACGTATTACATCTATTTTAATAGATCTTATGTACATATGTATATAAAAGGGTTATTATTTAAGTTTATTATATATTTTAATTTGTTTATGTTAACATACCTATTAAACATCTATTTTTAGTACGTATTATATACATGTGTGTATTTATATGTATATACGCAAATATTTATATTGTATGAACATGCATATTTACTTTATATATAATATTATAATTTTATAAATTTATGATTTTACTTATTCAACATGTATTTGACAATTAGTTAGATGACATTTTATTTTTACAATTAATTATAATTATTTCCTAATCAAATTTTAATGTAGTCTATTTTAATCTCAATTTCAATCTCAACCGTAGATTGCATTTTTGATCAGACGGCTCCCATTCGTTCTTATTTTTTCCACACCCCAAAAATCCTAAACTATCTTATTCTCTCTCTACCTCTTTCACCTAACTCTCTCTCTACCTCTTTCACCTAACTCTCTCTTTCTATTCATCATCTTCTCAAAAGGAGAAGAAGACAACAACAAGAGTTGTCTTCTCCACCACATAGCCGCCACCGACGGCTTTCCCTCTCTCTCTCTCCATCGCCGCCTCTCCCTCTCTCTCTCCGTCACTCTCTTCTCCGCCACCAACGATGGCGAAACGCAGCAGCTCCACCAACGCCGCCAACAGCTTTTCCGCGACACCGACAACTCCGACGACAACAAGATATTGGTATATTTTCATTTAATCTTATTTATATTATATATATAAATACGTATATTGTGTTTCATGAACAGATCTAAAATTTTATAGTCCTTTTATGATTGTTGTGTATATGATATGTAAATTTATGTTATTGTTGAATTGTTTAATATTGATGAATGTGTGATTATTATTATGATTGATGTTATAGTTAATATTTATATGAGAATAATATGTGTATAGTAAATATGATTCATAAGATTATAGTTGCCAAAGATTTTGATTGAGTGGTATATTGATGATTATATATTATACGGTGTAAAATTTTTTATTTTTAAATGAAATGTGTATAATAAGTTCTTTATTTGAAAGATTTAGATCTTCTTATATTAGACTCCGTTTATAGATTTTGTTTTCAAAAAAAAAATGTGTTGGGTTGGTTGTCTACTTCAAATGATTTGTTAAATTTGAGATTCAAAGTTGTTTGTTTAGTTCCTAATCGATTAGTATTACAAAGCATATATCTATTTTTGTTCATGTTCATGTTCATGTTCATTTTAGTGTTCATATTCATGTTCTTACATTTTAATTATGCACAAAAATATAGTTCATTTTTAGATGTTTACTTGCTTATTAATCGATTAATATTATTATATATGTTTGTGTTGTTTGTTTTTCTGTCCATGTTTACATTCTTGTATTTAATTATATACAAGTATAGTTGAGAATTTTTTACAATAAAATTGTTATTATTCACCATTGTATAAAATACATATCTTTTAATCCGGATGTCTATCGGATTAGTTAATTGATAAATGACATCTTGTTTTCCCATTTGAATTTAGGAAGAAGGTTAAGTTTGTTTTACTTAATATGACAATTTTTGTCGATTGAAGTTTTTAGTGTTAAAAATAATTATAGTAATTGCTAATATGATATAATCATTTTGTATTGTGTCATAATTAATTTTGTCCCTTTATGAAAGTTTAAAGTAAAGTTACTATCAACTTTAAATATTTTAATGTCCTACCACTTTAAGATTAATGCTCCACTATTTTGAAATGAAACATATTTTGAGTAATTTGAGGAGTAAATCTTGGAAAGTTGATAGAATTTGATTGATTGTCCACTTATTTGAATTTTTTTTTAAATTAAAGTTTTTGACCATTTGTCTTTATGGACTTAATGATATTTTTACCCATAGATTGATCAATATAAGTAGACACAAAGACACACACGAGAAAAGAGGGAGAACAAAACAGAAAAACAAAAAAAAAAGAAAAAGGGAGAAGAACTCCAAAACAAAAAGAAAAAGAAAACTTGATAGTTGCTTTTAAGTTTCTTCCTTTGCCTCTTTGCTACTTCGACTTGTTTGGATCTCGCATATTGCTACCGCTTTTCATTGACATAAAACTCATATTAACCGGTTAGTACTTTCTTTTCCTATTTTATTGTACTGTCTTTACTTTAGGTTCTTACATATTATATCTTGTCAAAATAAATACATGAAGTATCCAGGTTAGTTCCCATTTTCTTTGATATATTGGTTTATTATTTTGAAATGTGTTCTTGTTCTATTTGCTTGCTTTGTTGTAGCAAAATTATATAATCATGATATACCTCTATATATATTTGTATAGTGGTTGTGTTTTCTTTATGATTTAGCAGGGCTTGAACTTCAAAGTTCAAGACACGAGGAGTGCGAAAGTTTAAAATGTCATTATTTCGTTTACATTTTGTATTATTTATTCATTTACCTTTTGTTTTAATTTTGTAATAATCTTGTAAACTCTACTCTTCATAATAATAATAATGAAATTGGGGATAGTCTAAAGGGAGGGGAAATCTACGTGCTACTTGCAATTTTTTTACTTTGACACAAATTTTATGTGGTTGCGTGCGCTAAACAAATATACCAAAAGAAATTAGTTATTTTAATTATTTTTGTTGACTTTCAGATTTTAATTTTAAATGAAATACGTTTACCACACAAATAAATATTGATAAACCCTATACTTTAATTAGTTTATCAATTTTAATATTTTCATATATTTATATATATTAAACAACATGCCCAACTCTTGTATATTTTATTCAAACTATCAATCATTCTATTATTACATATCATGTACATACGCTTTCGATAGATAATTTCTAGCATGTTAATTAAATCATGTCACGGTTTAAGCTTAATATTTTCAGCATATTAATTGAAACTATACCTACATGACTTTAGCATGTTAATTTTTATAGAAATCATGTTTAAGATTTAATAAGTTTAATAGGCTACTTTAATAGATACAATACCTATATATTTGCTAATAAATATTTTTATAATATTATGTCATATAGAACTATGTTTATAGAATTGAATAATATTGCAAGCATATAAAACCAAGATTTTCACCGTAAGAAATATACATAAATCACGTCTTTAGTACTTAATGAATATTTTTAGTATTTTATAAGAGTTAATTTACGCTTACAAGATTACAAATATTTTTATCATATTGACTCATATAGAAACTACATCTATAGAATTTAATTAATGTTCCAATACATACTTTATTTGGAAACCATGGCCAATGAAAAAATCTCTCCGTCGATTTTTGAGGCCTCTCCATTTAAAAGACGGAAATTTTAGTTAGCACTATTGTTGTTGTTGTTTTTAAGTTGCTGTGATATCTTATTTCCAAAAATCACGTTTCACTCATTTTTCTATCTCCATTTGGATTGCTGATTATTATTTTGGCATTGTTATCTTATCAATTTTTTTTATACATTTATTACATTGATAACATCACTTTATATATCTCTACTTTTTGTCTCTTTATTTCATTTGTCTATTTGCTTAGGTGCGGTTTCTTCACTCTCTTTGTTACTTTAGTACTAATCTATTTGATGTGTGAAATATTTTATTAGATTTCATATTGTTATTTATTTTGTTGTTGATAATAGATCTAATGTCACTATTTTACGGTTCATCATTTTGTGCTAGGTTTGGAAAATGTAATCCTTCCCACATTTTTTTGATTATACAGTTAAAAAAGGTCGATGAAGAAATTACCGTCGATTTCCAAGGCCTTCCATGTTTATAAGACGGATTTTATTTTTATTTATTATTATTATTATTATTATTATCATCATCATCATATTTATTCCTTACTAACACTTCTATTAAGTCTTTTACAGGTATTCAGAATTGCTTCCTGAGAAAGCTATTCGAATTAAGTTCGAATAATATATTTAATTCATTATTGTGTATATTATTGACGTTAGGCAAACATTAGGCCGTTCCTTATATTATTGTTTTAATTTATTCTTTATGTATATTTCATTACATATTTGCGCAATATTTTCATCTCCTCAATTTAAAAGCTGAGTTTAGCTGGGACCTGCAGTTGTGGATTTCGAAGGATGCTGATACCTTCCCTTTGAAATAACTTGAACCCCTTACTTAGGATCCATTGAATTTGTAGACATTTTTAAATAATTGATTGGTTTCTAATTATCCTAAAATTATGGTGACTCCTTAAATTAAACTATTTTCTTTTAAAATCTCTTTTGAACAATTGAATTGATTTTTTTTTACGAATCACCATGACGTTCTAATAGGAATGTAACACTTATTACAGTTACGCCTCTGAGCTTCTATTTTTTGTAGTATATATACAAACATATTTTAAAATTATTTTGATAATAATTTATTCATTATTAATATTTTACCAAGTGTCTGTACATGTATTCGGAGATATTTTCTGCAAATGATATTCAAAATTATTTTTCTTTTCATATGATAAAAGAGTTCTTTGTTCATATGAATAAAGGGCTATTCTTTTAATATTGCATAAAAACTACCTTTTTTATATACATATACCTTTCTCATATTTTTCTACACATAGTTGGTGATAATATACTTTACTTACTTAGTACATACTTTTTTTTATACATATATTCTTATACAATTTTAGTGTATATATTTTTATATTATGTTTGTTATACTTGCAAATAATAATTTTATCTCCTCCCGTTTTGATGAATTAAGTCTAGCTGGGTACCACATTTTGTGGATTTCGAAGGATGCCTAACACCTTCCCTTTGGAATAATGTAAACCCTTACCTAGAATCTAAACTGGTTTTTCGCAGATTAAAACGTGAGTCATACAGGTCATGCATCAAATAGGTTTTCCTTATTTTCCTAAATAAATTAGGTGGCGACTCCATACAATAATTAATCTTTTTTAGAGTCCATATGTTGTGTTTTATCTAACCTCGGTTAAAAATAGGGCATAACAGGGGTCTCGCAGACCATATACCTCAATCACAATATCTCATTATCCTTGCCACCTCCTAGTGGTCAAGGGATCACAATGCATCCACTACCCTGCCGTAATACTGCCTCAGACAGGGACTCAAGATACAAAGGTTTAAAGGTGTTTCATTTTCTTTCTCAAAAAGAATGTGCATATTTCTCAACTTCTATGATGAATGAGGATGAATGCATCAAAACACATATGACATGGAAGTAATATTCAATTCACATGTGGTAGAAGGTTCAAAGTTCTCAAAACTTAACCTACACATGATATTCACCCTCAATAAATAGTAATAGGAATATTCATCCCTTTCTCAACAATATTTCAATACTCAAGCATTCTCAAAACCCCCAACTTAACCTCTCAAGCGAGCATCACAAGTCAAATAATATACTCAAGCCTCTCTCTTAGGCAAATCACGAATCACATGCTCTCAAAGCAAATAAGATAACAAATAAGGCCTCCACACGGGCTATGTAATACAAATAAACCCTCACATGGCAATATATTAATAAATAAGCCCCCACACGGGCATCACAATATATATATAACATTCTCAACTCATACTACAACCTCATTCCAAAGTCTATAACATATGAATGACTAATTACCCCTTCTCAATCTCAAAGAAGGATAGTCAAACCTACCTCAATTGCCGAAACCGCACTCGAACACCTCCACGGAACAAGCAACTCTCGAATTCAATGCCCGGACTGATAATCCACTATCAACAATAAAACATACACATCACAAGGAGTCCAATGACACCCATATTGATAGGTTTCGGAATCGGGGGTAAAATGGTCCAAAAATTAATTATTTCTGAAAAAGGTCAAATCTGGAAATTTATTGGATAATCACATTCTACTTGTAATAAGAAACTCATGATTGAAAAAACCATAAAAATAGAGCTCAAAACGAGTTAGAAATCACCATTTTCCTTAAATTCGAATTAGGGAAGAAACAAAGATTTTTGGGGTTTGAAACTAAACTTTAGGGGTTAAAATCTTCAAAAACTTAATGAAAAAGGAAGGTTTTAGGTCAAAAATCACTTACCCAATACTTTGCCTTAAAAATCTATCACCTCAAGGAGTTCAAAAACTCAAACAAATGATGAAAAATATTAAAATGGAAAGAAAGGGGCATTTTCTGCCAAAAAGCTATTGTTCACGCGTGTTTTATATAAATTTTTGAAAATCACCCTCAAGGTCATTACAATTTGTATGGTACAATCCAGAAGAAAGTGCAGGTAATATTTCGTGCACAGTTTTCTTCTCTATATTTATTGTAGTAATATAAAGGTATTCAACCTTTTCTTCATTTGCAGTCTCAATATGATAGTAATTTTGGCGAATACCCTTGAAACTTAACAAGTTTCTTTGAGACTTACTACAACACAATGCATTATCAATTATCAATATCGTTCCTCCAGGTAGTAATAAGACCTCTTTTCCAGAGCCTTCAATCAATTTTGTACTACCAGATATTGTATTGACATAGGTCTTTTTCATAATTAAATGACAAAAATATTTCTTTTCTTTTAATATTGTATGAGTTGTGGCACTATCCAAAAGGCACATATCTCCATTATTCATCTTGAATCCAATTGAAAACTGAGAAATTTATTTATCTTCATAAATAAAAATGCATTATAAGAAATAAAATAAATAACAATATTGCTATAAAAACATAAGTCTCCCCTTTTTTTTCTTTTAAATACATAAACGTAAAAACACGATAATTCAAAGTACATAAAAATGACAACATATTGAAAAATATGAAATTAAACATCAATTAAGATCCTTGAAAAAATCTTCAACCTCCAAATGAGTAATATAATTGAGGTCATTAAAGTCATCATCTCTCAAAGCCAGATTTACTTCAATATTATCATTATGCAAAGGTCTTGCCTCAACATTATTTTCGAACTCCAAGTGTGACTCTATCCGAGCATTAGAAGAAGAGGCACCACCTCTATTTGCCTTTCTTTTGAAAGAATTTTGATAAAGCCTTACAAAATGCTCAAACGTTCGACATTCATTTTTTCAGTGGTCTTTCATGCCACAACGATGACGGTTACACTTTGAAGGGCCATTTTGAGAACTGATATTGTTCTCCCTTTTATGTTGACCACCACCACGATGATTATTATATCGTCTTCTTCCATTGCCACGCCCACGCATATTATTGTGGCCTTGATTTTTATTTTGTCTTCTTTCAGACTTGCCATGTGCTTCTACCATATTTGCTTCCGATAATGGAGCAGTTCCAGTGGGACGGACTTCATGATTTTTCATTAAAAGAGCATTATGTTGGTCAGCCACCAGAAGGCATGAGATCAATTCAGAGTATTTTTGAAAACCCTTTTCACGGTATTGCTGCTGTAATATTACATTAGAGGCATGAAAAGTAGTTAGTGTCTTTTCTAACATGTCCTCATCATTTATAGTTTCCCCACATAATTTTAATTGGAAAGTTATTCTAAATACAGCAGAATTATATTCAATTACACTTTTAAAGTCTTGAAATCGTAAGTGCATCCACTCATAACGAGCCTTTGGCAATATCGTTGCCCTGAGGTGGTCATACCTCCCTTTTAAATCACTATATAAATAATTTTTCTTTCTTTATAAGATAGAGGACTCAAATTTGTTTAAATACTCCATCTCTTTAAGCGCATCTTCCCACATTAGTAAATTTGTTTCAAGCATGTGACCTTCATTTTATGAATTGAAAGATCTGAATTTCTATTAGCAATGAAGTATTTCACTGGAACTAATTTGAAGAATCATACTCGATGTGTATAAATGGAATCAAGCAACTATTGTAAACACTATTAGATATAAAGGTTTTTTCCGCTAATCAGTGAGAAATTTATGTTATTGAACATGATTTTCTCATTCATTTCCCACCGAACCGGCTCATTGGAATATATATGATGGAAAATAGATTTTTATTGAAATAATGAAAAGCTTTCTAATTTTTCCGTATTATTTTTTTTCTTTATGTTTTCAATAATTCAACCAAAAAAATCTATGAAAACAGCCACTAAATATTTTTTTAGTGAAAAAATAGTGATTTTTTAGTGTCTGAAAGCTCAGTTATAAAACATTTGTATGAAGAAATACACCTTATGGGTGAAGTGAATTCAGTCATACTATTTTTAAGGAAAAGCAGTATGTGGGACACAAATTACTCAAACTTCCTGGGCGGTCAGAAAATATTTAAGGCGAAGTTGTTTTTTGTTGAGTGCTCTTATGCACCACCGCAAGGAGTCGTGGAGCAGTGGTGGGATTGATTCATCCTCAAGCAGAGGTTTTGGGTTTGAGTCTTGGGTATGGAAAAAGTCATACTGGGAGATCCACCCTTGAATAAACCTTATAGTGCGCGATTCGAATTTAATCGGAGCTCTACAGACTCCGAACACCGGGGGAAAAATCAAAAAAAAAAGTGCTCTTATGCTTAAATAGATTTGGGAGAGGCTCGCTCTTATTATAACTTTGGACTGCTATTGATGGGTCGAGATTGAAAAAAAAAACCTGTATAAAAAATGTATATAGATGTATACACATTTCTGATATATAATTTATACATTAGATATATATGATATACATTATTTATACAATATCTATAAATTACATATACATATGGCCATTTTCGTTGAAACTTTTTGTTGTTGCTTGTACATATTGGTAAGTATTACATTTCTTTTTCCCCTTGTTGAAACTTTTGAGTTAGAAAAAAAAAATTAGTGAAAAAATGACATTCAAAATAGAAAAATCTTAATAATTCAGTTGATTGACTATATAAACTTTCAATTTTATTGGTGAATACGATTATCCACCTTATAATCCCTCTCCATTTTCCTTTTCCCTATTTTTTAATTTTTTTTTGACATTGTTACTTGTAGTTATCCCTATTTTTCCATCATTCAAGATACAAAAGGGACAAGTGAGGCTTGTTCAGTTGGTTAAGCACCTCTACCCACGACCGGTAGGTCCTGGGTTCGAGTCACATTGGAGGGGAAGTGTGGAAACACTATAAATCCTCCAAAATGGGGGTAAAAAAAAAAAAGATACAAAAGGATAAATTTAACTTTCCAATGATATGAGCACATGTTATGAGCCAATAGTGTGAAAAGAAGTAGCCAAACAACTTGACATTTTCCACACTCCTAACCTAACCACCTAACCAAGTTGTTGCAAAACTAGTAGCCAAAATAAAGGCCTAACTACTGCACGTTCCCCGATTGAAATATCAAAAAGATGAGAAAATGACAAAAGCAAACGCTTTAAAATTGTCATAGCGATCGCTTTTAATCTCCATCAAATATTTATAGAAATAATGAATTATGTTAATCAAAAACATCAAGAAAGTCTCGTAAATATTAAAAATTACAACATGAAAATATTACACTAGAAAAAAAAAATTAGACGTCAAAAAGTTGCACAAGAAATGCACTTCCAAATATGAGTTCTCATTGATTTTTTTTTTTTTTACAATTGTATATGTTATCTTCCATCAACAAAAATGTTCATATATTAACCAAGGTTGATCTCATTACCCCCACCATCTTAAATGATACTCCCTCTGTTTCGTTTCAATTTATGTGATAACTTTTTAATTGTGAATTTAAATAAGTCTTTTTTTAATCGTAACTTTTTGCACAGATTTTTTAATTGATACGATATTTATGTAGTTCTTAATATACTCCCCAATTAAAATGAAATATGAGAGGAAGAGAAACAGTATATGATTAGATCAAATATGAGAAGGAAAAAAAATACTGACGACAAATTTTACAAAAAGAAACAAGATGGAAGGCTAATTAAAAGGCCTTATTGGAACTATGAGACAGGTAGATATCAAGAGAAGATAATAATTCTAATTAGCACAAACCTATGAAGATTAAAATATTCTTAGGCACTAAATTTCTTGTCTTTGAAATCTGCAGCTAGCTAATTGTTTTCTTCTTCATGTTCATAAAATTTGATTAATATTCATCTCAAAGCAAGCAATGCCAAGAAAAATCCACCAATCAAAAGTGAAAATCCACTAGTAAAGTCCCTTTTGGCACCATTAAAATATTGATCAACGGGGTACAAATTCCCTGGTGGACCATTCATATATATGAATTGCGAATTACTTGGTGGATTTGGACTATAACCACCACCACCACCGCCCTCGGAAGGAGGAAGAGGAGGAGGAGGACAATATCCACTTGGTGGTGGTGGTTTCTTTGGCGGTGGTGGCGGCGATGGAACGGGTGGTGGTGGTGGTGGTGGAGATGGTGTATTACATGGATTGTTACAAGGACAACCACCACATTTGTTCTCAATATTACCTTCATCAAGTTTTCTTGGATTATTCAATAATCCATTGGTTATTTGTGTAGAAGCCACAAGAATGAGAAAAAGAATTGGGAGTTTTGACATAATTCCCATCATGAGAAATTTGGGTTCTTGATGAATAATTTTGGGAACTTTTTTTTTTTCTTGCTTAAGAGAATGGCTAACTAGGTAGCTATATGAGTATGTGTAATGAAGAAATGGTATGTTAGGTATGGTGACTTTTAGTGAAAAAAAAGTCACTAAAATCAAATGAAAAGAAAGGGAAATCTTTATTTACAAGAAATGTGAGAGGTTTGTTTACGCTACTTATAAGTGCATGGAAGTTGCAAAAAGGGACGTGCGATGACAATTTGGTGGGTTACCAGCAAATGTCAAAGTTTATAAATTTTTAAAATATAAAATTTAAACTAAAGTTATTAAATTCGATCGAATTCGTACTTTAATTTCTCACTTTGTCTCTAGATAAGAGTTTAAGTTTTATGTATAAAATACTTGAACAAAATTGTAAATAATCACTTTTATAGGCGGCGGTATAATTTAGAATAAAAATAGTAATTAATTTTGAGGTGTTCAAATTAATTTGATCATAGTTTTGTATATATCTTATAAATATTTTAAATTATTAATTAATGTGATTTATTATATTCTTTTACGTAATTTTCAAATATGTAAATTTTATTTATAAAAAACTTAAAAATTTTATGTCCAAAAATACAGTCAAAATTAAAAAGTTAAACTCTCAATATCCAAACAATAACACTTAGATTTTAATCAAGAGGGAGTGTAACAACTTAACTAAATCACGTTTATAGGATAAGAATTTCTACATTAGCCATATGTATAAATTAAGGAATTGATAAGTTATATACATCCACGATATAATTATTTTGTATACAATTAATATAACTCAACACAATTTGTTATTGCTAATAGTAGTGTGATTATGAGCTGTCTCTTGAATGACTTAATCTTCAAGTCAATCAAAATGCATGTGGTCGGTGCATTTCGGTGTCCCACCATTTAACTCTTTTACATATTTTTATGTTCTTTTTTTAAAATAAAATAAAAATGTTCTGTAAACACTTAATTATTCATGATGAATTAATACATTTGATGTTATAGCATGATTGATGATCAACTCTCTTTCACGTGTTACTTCCAATAATTGTATTCTTTTTATTAAAAAAAAAATTATTATTGCTTTGGTCTAATATCTTGTAATAATTGATGAGAAAACTGAGACAACTACATTATATACTCCCTCCGCTCCTTTTTATTTGTCAAAAAATTTCTAATTTGATTTTCTTTTTTACTTGTCAAATTTGACAAATTAAGAAAGTACAATTTCTTTTCCTATTATATCCTCAATTTATTAGAAAGTTAATATCTTTGGAATATGTAGAATTTTTTGAAATCTTAAATGATCAGTCCATCTATAGACTTAAGAGTACCAAAATGTTTTGGAATTTGGATTATTATGGCTTTAGTGATTAATAAGGATAAAATGGTAAACTCACTATATTAATTATTGATTTCTTAATATGTGTGACAAGTCAAAATTTGACAAGTAAAAGAGAACAAATGGAGTATATAATACTTGGACTACTTAAAAAGAATTAGCGAATGACAAATTCTTCAAAAAAATTATAGCTTTTTCTATTTAGAGAAGAATTAGTGATAGATTACCAAAAACTCTACGAGTATTAGCTACTAAGTATATCTACATATAGGGATTGATTAAATACAAAGTTTATAGCCAATTTTAGTAGTAAAAAAGGATTAGTATTTAGATTAGTTTTATTTTTATTTTCTGCTTCAAATTGGAGGTAGGAGAAGCTAATGGAAAGGGGAAAATGAGGAGAGGGTACCAATACAGAGAATCGAACCTTACCAAAACATAAAAAATTAGATAATCAATCAATTGAGCTACTAAAATTTCTCATTTTTTAATTTCTAGCAAAGCGTAAACATTATTGTTTAGTACTCTTTATAACATATTATAAGAAGATAATAGTAATTATTTAGGGAATCATTCACCTCTTTTTATAAAGATTAGTTTGGACAGCCTATTATTGGTATGAAACTTTTAAGTTAGTTCCACTCTACATTCGAGCATTATATATTAGCCTATTATTATTATTATGAACCTTTCAACTTTACACTATATGTTCTTTTATATAACCATCACATTCAAATAAAATTTGTGTGTATTTTGACTAATTTCATATGATATATTGATCAATACTACAAAAGAATTCTCAATTTAACTATGATCTTCGTTGCTAATTCAACCGTAGATAACAGAATTTCGTCACTAATTCGTTATTAAATAGGATTAGTGATGGAATTTAATGTTTATCTATAGAATTTATTCATCACTAAATTTTGCATTGCAAACATTACGGAAAACTTTATCTACTAAATTCTGCATTGCAAATATGCATATTTGTCATAGTAACGTATTCACATCTAGGGGTGGACCCAAGTGATACCAACAAGTGGAGTCAGTTGAACTCGCTTCATTGAAAAATTATATCGTGTATGTTTTCTCATGCTCAACCGACAAAATGAGTGCTTCTAAGAAATTCATTAACGTTTGTAAATGTCCACTTCTTTTGTTGACTTGTTTTTTCAAAAGACCAAACGAGTTCATATATATGTCAAACGAGGTTGTGTCAAGTCAATCTCTAATTTACCCTTTCAAACACTTTTGTTTCGATAAAACTGTATTTCATTTATAGATGTAAGGCCTTTTAATGTCACATAATTAATTTGATCAGTATATTAAAGTTTACTAAAACGGACATACACTACGATATCAAATTTAGATAATTAAGATGATTTTAAATACATAAATCCAACAAAATAAAAAAAAAAATTGTCGGTAAAAGAATTATTTAGTGGCTAATGTTTTATGCGGGCTAATATTTTAGCTTAAAGAATAAATTGAGAAAATCGCTTAATTCATGTTAAGTGACCCCTAAATGCTAAAAAAATGACGTGGATCATGTCGAGGCTATACGTACTGTTTTTCCAGGTCATTATGGAGGGTCCTCTAAATATTTTGCAAAAAATAGCCAAAAGTCATATCACCAAAAACACACAAAAAAAATTGAGAAAATTGCATAATTCATGTTGAGTGACCCCTAAATATTAAGAAAATAGCATGGATCATGTCGAGGCTACACATAATGTTCCCCAGGTCATCATGGAAGGTCCTAATAATGGTTTTGCAAAACATTTGATCAAAAGTCATATCATCAAAAAATTCATGGGCTAATACACACGACAAAACTGAAAAAATCGCCTAATTCATGTTGAGTGTGTAACGACCCGAACTGTTATTTAATTAAGAAGAGAAATATCATGAGGGAATTATGTCAATTGGCCCCACTATCCTGCCAGAGCGGGATAGTCCAGCCACGGCGGCGCCGCTCCAATGAAATTCCTACCGCCAGAGTGAGAGATCGTGGGCCAGAACTTAAGTTGCGAATTTCTTATTTCTCCTCTTTTTCAAAAGTGCAAATTAGAGGTGAGAGTTACCCTAAAAACTCTCAAAAGGCTGCTCTAGACTTGGGAAGGAAGGAGGAAGGAATCTCAGCGCTGAAAGGGTTTCAATCGGCAGAATTCAAGCCTACCTTGCCCGTCCGACATCTGAAATCTAGGATTGGAGCTGCAATATTTCTCCACAACTGCTTGGCACCCAAATAGGCTAGATTTTCTCATCTAAGTAGTTTAATCTATACCAATTGCTTAGTGTAAAGGAAATTAGCGGAAGGTTTTATGGCTAGGCTCTCGGACACAGGCTATGGAAAGGAAACGGATACCTTGACTAAATTGATGTGACCTAGGTAAGGAAGAATGATAAATGAACTAATGGTAAGCAGTAATTTAGTCTTTGCATATTTATTAAATGTGCTCGTAGATGCCTCAATCGAGTGTATATGGGTAGTAAAAGGAGAAAGCATAAAGTAAACCATATGGATTGACGGTTTGATATAATTATATGCAAGGAACCTGTACATATGTATATCTATTGTTCATGTCTTCTTATTGTAACTGTGATTGCATGTTGATTGTGTTTGATGGGATCGGTTGTCATGTTCCGACACACTACCGGATCGGGTGTCATACTCCGACACATAATTGAATCGGGTGTCACGTTCCGACATGCCATTAGTTTGAATTTAAATCTCATGAAAGGGTCAAATGTATGTGTGTATGGATAGTCCCATGAAAGGACCAGTAGATATTTGTCATTCTGCTAATATTGAGATTGATTATATAAGTACTGAAGGGTAAGACTTTTAAAAATAACCCCACCGATTCGGCAATTGGTACTAGTTGAGGTCTAGGAGTAAGTATAGGCTTATTCAAGGGTAGGAATGGGTGATCGTTATGTGACTTGATTGTAGTGTCCATGATATGCGATAGAGTGTGGGCTCATAACCCACAGGTTGGGTGTCTAGGTTGGAATTTGGTTTCTAGGGTATTAACCAAGGACTAGTAGTGATCAAATTCTGTCCAGGGACTTTTTTGGCTTACTATTGTTTTCTGTTTAGACTTCTGCATGTCTTTTCATGTTAAGGGGTTAAAGGTTCTCCCACTTAGGTGTTGGAGTGGGTGCCCACACAGTTTGGTAGGTTGGATCGTGACAAAGTGGCCCATAAATGATAAGAAAATGGTGTGGATCATGTTGAGGCTATACTTAATGTTCTCCCAGGTCATTACGGAGGGTTCGGTGAAGGTTTTGAAAAAAATATATTTACTATAAGCCATACCATAAAAAGATTTATGGGCTAACAAATACAAAAAACTATGAAAATTGCCTAATTCTTATAAAATGACCCTTAAATGCTAAGAAAAAGGTGAGGATCATGCCGAGTCTATATGTATTATTCCCCTAATTCATTATAAAGGGTCTTGTAAAGATTTTATAAAAAAATTGGTCAAATGTCATATCATTAAAATATTCATAGTTTTAACACATACGAAAAATTGAGAAATCGACTAATTTCTATTGAATATCCCCTAAATTCTAAGAAAATGACATGGATCATGTCAAGGCTACACGTACTGCTCCCCCAAGATATTACAGAGGGTTCTATAAATATTTTGTAAAAAAATTGACCGAAAATCATATCACCAAAAAATTCATGGCTAACACACACACAAAAAACCTGAGAAATTTTTTTAGTTCTTGTTGAGTGGCTCTTAAATGCTAAGAAAATGACTTAGATAATGTCGAGGATACACATATTATTCTCCCATTTCATTATAGAGGGTCTTGTAAAAGCTTACAAAAAAATTGACCGAAAGTTATATCACCTGTAAATTCATGGGCTAACACATATTAAAAACTGAAAAAATCACCTAATGTTTGTTGAGTTGTCCCTAAATGCTAAAAAATGAGTGTGGATCATACGGATGCTACACATACTATTACTCCCGGTCATTACGGAAGGTCTTATAAAGATTTTACAAAAAAATGACCACAAATAATATTACTTAAAAATTTATGGACTAACACATACTAAAAACTGATAAAAATCCTCTAATTCCTTTTGAGTGGCTTCAAAATGCTTCTAAAATGGTATGGATCTTATCAATGCTACTTGTACTATTTTCCCAAGACATTATGGAAGATCCTTTAATGGTTTTAAAAAAAATGACCGAAAGGTATATCACCAAAAAATTCATGTGATAACATATATGAAAAATTGAGAAAATCATCTGATTTCTGTTGAGTGACCCTAAATGATAAGAAAATAATGTGGATCATGCCGAGGCTACATGTACTGTTTCCTCAGGTTATTACAAAAGTTCTGTAAAGGTTTTGTAAAAAAATTGACCGAAATCCATATTAAAAAAAATTCATTAGATAACACACTCGAAAAATTAAGAAAATCGTCTAATTCCTCTTGAATAGCCCCTAAACGCTAAGAAAATGATGTGGATCATGCCTAGGCAACAAATACTATTCTCCTAGGTGATTACAGATGGTCCTATAAAAAAATTATAAAAAAATTGACCGAAAGTAATAGCACTAAAAAATTAATGGGCTAACACACACGAAAAATTGAGAAAATCGTCTAACTCCTGTTAAATGACCCATAAATGCTAAGTAAACGGCATGAATCATGACGAAGCTACACGTTCTCCAAAGTCATTACAAAGGGTCCTGTAAATATTTTGTAAAAAACTTGCTCGAAAGTTATATCCTCAAAAAAATCATGGATAATACATCAAAAATTGAGAAAATCACCTTAATTTCTGGTGAGTGACCCATAAATGCTATGAAAATGGCGTTAATAATATTGATGATACACGCACTGTTCTCCCAAGTTATTATGGAGAGTCCTTTAAATATTTTATAAAAAAATTGACCGAAAGTCATATTACTAAACTATTTATAGGCTAACACACAAGAAAAATTGACAAAATGACCTAATTCTTGTTGAGTAGCTCCTACATACTAATAAAATGGCGTGAATAATGTCGAGGCTTCAGGTAATATTCTCTAAAATCATTACGGAGGATACTGTTAAGATTTTGTAAAAAATTGACCAAAAGGCATGTCACTGAAAAATTTATGCTCTAACAAACACGAAAAATTAAAAAAAATCATTAAATTATTGTTGAGTTGCACCTTAAAGCTAAGAAAATGACGTGAAATATGCTGAGGCTACATGTACTGTTCCTCCGGGTCATTACGAAAGGTCTTGTAAAGGTTTTACCAAAAAAAATGACCAAAAGTAATATCAACAAAAAATTCATAGACTAACACACACGAAAAATTGAAAATATCGCCTAATTCCTTTTGAGTATGGGTGAGCATGGTACGGTATGGTATGGTATTTGAAACATTGGTACGCTAATTTTTGTATTCGATTTTTAAAACTATTATACCATTATCATAACAATTTAATTCGGTATGGTTCAATATTTTGAAGTTCGATTTTAATATTTTGTGGTATGGTAAATCAGTAATCATATTTTGTTCAATTTTGACTAATATATACTCGTATACTAGAATATTAAGATTTCGACAATTCAAAAAGAGATATTAATTGTATCATACTAATACATTACACATAGAGAGTAGTACAAACAACTTCTTTTCTTAATCAATTATATTTAATATACATTTCAACAAAATAGAGTAGTCAAAGTTTTAACTTTTAAACACATAGTTTATACGAATATGAGGTTGCATATTTATTAGTATTTTACTTATATATATATATATATATATATATATATATATATATATATATATATATATATATATATTATTTATATAACTATATACTTCGGTATGGTATTCGATATTTCGATATATTATATCTAAATACCAAATACCGTATCGAATACCAACAAAATTTAAAAAGTATATCATATACCATACCAAATATCATAATACCAAAATCACGGTATCAAAAATTTCAATATGGTATGGTAATTCAGTATATACCATACTATGCCCACCCCTACTTTTAAGTTGCCCTAACTGTTAAGAAAATGACGTGGATTATGTCAAGACTTCACGTACTGTTCCTTTATGTCATTATTGAGGATCCTATAAAGGTTTTTATCTAAACAATTGACTGAAAGTCATATCACCAAAAAATTCATTGGCTAACACATACGAAAAACTAAGAAAATCGCTTCATTCATATTAAGTGGCCCCAAATAGTAAAAAAAATGATGTGGATCATGTCGAGACTACACGTAATGTTCCTTTTGTAATTACGAAGAATCCTGTAAAGGTTTTGCAAACAATTGAACGAAAGTCATATTACTAAACATTATGGGTTAATACACACAAAAATGTGAGAAAATCGTCTAATGTCTACTGATTGACCCTTAAATTATAAGAAAATAGCGTGGATCATGTCGAGGCTACATGTACTATTCACCTAAGTCATTACAGAAGGTCCTTTAAATGTTTTGCGAAAAATATTGACCGAAAGTCATATCACAAGAATTCATGGGCTAACACACACGAAAATTAAAAAATTGTGTAATTCGTATTGAGTGGCCTAAATGCTAAGAAAATAACGTGGATCATGTCAAGGTTGTATTAGTGTTCCCTAGGTCATTACCTAGAGTCTTGTAAGTGTTTTGCAAAAAAAATGATCAAAAATCATATTATCAAAAAATTTGTAAACTATCACACACGAAAAAAATTAAAAAAATCGCTAAATTCTTGTTGAGTGACCCCTGAATGATAAGAAAATGGCGTGGATCATAAAGAGGCTACATGTACTGCACTTAGGTCATTACGGAGTGCCTTGTAAAGATTTTTCAATAAAATTGATCAAAAGTCATATTATCAAAAGAATCATGAGATAACACATACGAAAAACTAAAAAAATTATCTAATTACTATTTAATGGCCCTTAAATTCTAAGAAAATAACGTGAATCATGTCGAATCTACGCGTACTGTTCCCCTCGATCATTACGGAGGATTGACATTTGCCATAAGACTTTTACGACAGTCAAAGCTGTCATGGATGGCCATTCAAGGTGATTTAACAAAGACGTCAAACTTTAACAATGGATATCCATAGCTTCAATAAAATATCAATATTACTTCATATTAATTCCAACAATAAAGATAAACTAATGATTTAATACGTAAATTTCTCGTAAATCAAGGGTCATTGGCTCATTGCTAATTACTTAGGGGTCGTTTGGTCGGAAACAAGTTATTCTAAGATTAATTATTTTGAGATTAGTTATTTTGAAATAAGATGGAATAACTTATCCGACCATGTATATGAGATAACTAATTTCACCATGTATATGAAATAACTTATCACATAACGATGGTATAATTGGTGGGATAAGTTATTCCAAACCTAAGAATTAAACAAGACACCAAAATTTTATCGCAAAAATATTTTTTTATCCTAAAATTATTTATGTTTATCCCTTATACGAAACGATCCCTTAGTTATAAATAAATACATATAAATCATTCATTTCACTCTAAACAATCAAATCAAATAAATTAATTAATTAACGTCACTATCATCGCTAAATAACTACCTTTATCAGAGAAACCGTCGCAACTCAGCTGTTAGTGAATTCCAATAAATAATAAAATCACATCTCAAAATCTCAAATATGAACAGAGAATGAAATGTACGAGGAGGGAAAATATATGTTTTATGTGTGTAGGAAAGAAATAGAAAAGAAAAATATCAATATGTTAGTGTAAATTCAAAGTTCAAAAACTTGAGCCCATGAATTGTACTTATAAATAATTATCTTTAAAATATATCTAAAAATTAAAACAAAAACTATCACCAAAAAAATTTAAAAAATTGACGTCTTAAATAATGTTATTAATTAGTAATTACTACTACTATCATACACCTACAAGGAATCAAAATCAAAGCTTTCCCTATGCCTAATATTCATCGAATTGCTGGCCAAGTTTTAGTTTGAATGGGAAAAGAAAAAATCTTTTCATATGATTTTATAAATTATGTTCCGTTGAGAAAAACTTACCAAAGCTTTACAATGAAATCAAGTTTCGCCTTCATCGCCCTTTTAATCTCCGTCAGTTTCATCATCGCCTCAGCTGCTAAAATCGGACACGTCATCACTTTCCGATCATCGAATCTCTACCCGGAGTCATTCACTTGGGATCCAAAATCTCACAAATTCATCGTCGGCGGTACTCGTCATCAGAAACTCCTCTCTATTTCAGAATCCGGTGTAGCTGAAACCCTAATCTTCGATACGGATTTACCGGAAAATTCCTCCTTCCTCGGCCTCACAATCGACCGTCGTAAGAATCGCCTCCTTGCTTGCATTCACCGTTCCCCGTTCAACGCGCTCGCCGCCTACGACCTCCAATCCCGCCGCCGCATTTTCCTCACCCCGCTCCTTGACAAAAACGACCAAAATCCGATCGCTGCCGTAACGGAGATAATCCACCCAGCCGCCGCAAACGACGTCGCAGTTGATTCCTCCGGGAATGCTTACGTCACCAATTCCGATGGGGACTTCATCTGGAAAGTGAACCCCGACGGCGACGCTTCGATTTTCTCGAGATCGGAGGTCTTCAAATCTCATCCCGTGGACGTCACCGTAAACTACCACAGATGCGGACTAAACGGCATCGTTTTCATCTCCGATGGATATTTACTCGTCGTCCAATCAAATACCGGCAAAATGTACAAAGTCAACGTTAACGATGGAACGGCCAAGACCGTTAAATTAAACAAGGATTTAACGGCGGCTGATGGAATAGCCGTTAAAAGGGACGGCGTAATTGTAGTAGTGAGTCAGCACAAGCTTTATTATTTAAAGAGCGAGAATAATTGGGATGAGGGAGTAGTATTTGACGAAACTGCCCTTGATGTAGAAGGGTTTGCTACGGCGGTTATAGTGGGGAATAGGAAGAGGGTGCATGTGTTATATGGGCATGTAATGGAGGGTATAATGGGAAATGAAAATAGAGAAGAATTTAGTATAGTGGAAATAGAGGAAGATGAAGATAAAGAAGATAATATATGGTTGTTTGTGTTAATTGGATTTGGGTTAACTTATTTTTTGTTTTGGAGATTTCAGATGCGTAGACTTGTTCAAAATATGGATAAGAGAGTAGCTTAGGTTTTTATTATTTTACTTTCATTTTTATCTTCTTTTTTTTTCCTTGTTTCATGTACTACTTGTTTTGGTAATTTTATTTTCATAAATGACAAGTTTTTTCCTAGTGGATCAATATGTTATGAGATCTTATTTTGCCACTATAGAAAAGCTAAATTAATTCTACGACCCTTCTTGTGCATATGAAAGCCAATGAACTCATTCAAATGAGATGAGAGTATTGAGTTTCCAATGTGAATCGGTAAGAAATTTATATTATAAAATATAATTTATTTATTTATTTTTCATCAAATATTTCACTGAAAAGCAAGGACTTTTATTAATGGAATTCAAAATATAAATTAATAAACAGAAGAAAAAATCGAAGGCCGGAAGTCCTTATCATAAGCTTTAGACCCATTCAATTTTAATAGGAATATTACTGTTGAATATTAGATTAAGATCGCTCCTCGTTGATGCTCGACTTGTGCCTTTTCGACCAAGCTTTAGAACTTTGACCTAGTCAAACTTGTATTTTTTTCGATAATTATCATTTGTTGAGGGAAAAGATGTCGAACAATTATACTAATATTATATAGGTTTTTGGTAAATATCCAACGTATTTACGATAAAAATGAATTAAAAATTATAAGTTGGCTAGTCCAAACTTATGATATTCCAACTTATAAAATTCTTTTGATTTGATAAAAAAAAAAGTACTATTTAATTTTATGCTTAGTATTTTTTCAAATTGTCAAAATACATTTCTCTAACAAAATGTCTTAAACTTTTTTTTACATTCCATATCCTTCTTCCTTCTCTTCCTTACAAAATACTTTTAGATTTTAATTTTTTTGTAAGGGTGGTTTAATCATTTTATCAAAATTACAATTAATTATGAGTATTATTTCACCAAATAAAGCAACTTGTTATAAATAGTTTCAGCATTTCTATCTTAAAGTAAGTGCAAATTTTTAAAATTAGTTTCAACACTTGATATTTATTAGCTATGTACAATTAATTAACCTAAATGAACTTTAAGTAACTCAACATATAGTATTGGTCAGTGTTCAAAATAGCTAAGTAGACTGTATAACAGAAAGTCAGAAATACTTTAAGACGAAAGGAAAATATCCAATAACTGAGATAAAGAGTTCAGCAACGTCTACTTATTTATTTTCAGTAAATTTCCGTATGCAAGAGAACGTGTTGCAAACCTAAATGAATAAATAAAAATGTTTCATCTCTAATAAATTACACTTTTAACTTAGATAGAGAGTTCATTCAATCCATCAAAATTAGCTGTAGAAAATGAATGAAAAAGTCAAATAAAATTAGTTAAAATTTGCTTTCTTTTAAGATATATTTTGAAAGTGAAAGGATCAATGAATAGAAAGTATAAAGACCTCAATCTTACAATTTCCATCAATCAACTGGTCAAGGAATGCCTTTGTTTTACTTGTACATATTAAAGAGTTAGTTTATTTGTATGATTATTCAACTATTGAAAATGATGTGACAAAGTTATTTTTTTGAATTTATTTTGTAACAGAAAAATCACTTTACTAATTGCTATATCATATCAAGTATACTCTTAGTCGTTAGAGTATATTTTCAGTAACAATTTAATACTTGAAATCAAAAGACAAAAGGCACTCAACCAATTGATCATATATTAATCTGGTGATATGTGGTCTATTATTAATGACTTTTCTTGAAAACTCTATGGTGAAAATACAAGTATTTGAGTATTGGTTCTAAAGATGATCTTGAATGACAAGTGAGGCTTGCTCAGTTGGTTAAGCACCTCCACCCACGACCGGTAGGTCCTGGGTTCGAGTCACATTGGAGGGGAAGTGTTGAAACACTATAAATCCTCCAAAATGGGGGGTAAAAAAAAAAAAAAAAAAGATGATCTTGAATTTAACGAGCATGTTAAGTTCTATGAGAAATTTGACTGAAAGGACAACTAAGTTTAAAATTTATAAGTCTAATGGAGATATATAGAGGAGGATTGATAAAGACAGTCTGGTGCACTAAACTTCAATTATGTGTGGGATCTAGGAAAATATATCGAACTACTAGGGTTTATGTACAGTACCTTATTTTCTAATTTTACAAAAGACTATTTTCACTGTCCAAATCGAAATAACCTCTTGATCACATGACAATTATTTTACGTCAAAGCTCTCCTTCAAATATCATAATGTTTAATTTGCACGCTCCAAATATTGTCTTTAAGTCTTGACAGATCAAGTTTTTTGATTATGTATTTTAGTTAGATAAAAGAAAGTACAGGTTGATAGTCGTACATTTATTTATTTGTTTGTTTTTTCCTTCTTTTTTTTTTGGGGGGTTGGGGGGGGGGGGGCGGAGTGGGTGAAGGGACTGGGGGTGATAGTAATTTATTTATTTTTGTTTTTTTGACTTCAAACATCATGTGCTAATTCATCGAATTAATTGTTACCTAAAATACACTTTCGGACTAAGATATATTTGATTTGATTTAATTTATTCAAAAGAGAAAGAAAAATTACTTTGCGTGACTTTTTTATTACAAAAATAAGAAGAAAACAAACTTTATTACGTCATTTACAATAGTTGAATGATCATATAAACGACCAAACTCTACCTGAAATAACCAAAATATAGAATTTAGAAATAAATATGAATGTATGATCAATATGATGTAACATTATGGACACATAACATAATCTAGATGAAATGAAAATTTGTTTTGATTGAAAGGATCAAGCTTATTATGGCATGGAGATGGACCAGAAGGTGGAGCTGGTCCTCTTGGAAGTTGGTTTTGAAGCAAATAACTCTGATAATTCTTCTCTTTGATATCTCTTATGCTTTCAACTCTTGAAACAATTGTTGTAAGTAGAACAAGAAGAAAAAGCAAACCCCTAAGATCAAATCTCTCACAAACTAACATTTTCCCTTTGCTCTTTTTATAATCTTCTTGTTTGTTGCCCTTCTATTTGTTTTTGAATGGGAAAAGAAAAGTTTCGAATGTATTGAAGTTTATATTATTCAATAGGAGGAAAGGGTATACATCATGGGGCTAGCTTGTGCAGCCAAAGAGGAAAAGATTTCGCTGCCGTCCCTTTTAGACTTATTTGTAACACCCTCAAAGTATTAAGGGTGTGTTTGTCATGGAGGAAAAATATTTTCCATGGAAAATATTTTCAGAAAATAAATATATATAGTTTTTTTACTTGGCTTAATTTTTGGTATGTTGGGTTTAATTGATAGGTTGAATGAAAAATGGAGGGAAAAATGAGTTGTTCCCTCTTGCTTTATGAAATAAGTATTTGTCCCACATAGGTGGTGGAAAGAAAAGGTCACCTACTTAAAAGTAGAAGCACTCCTTCATATTGCTAAAGGGTCGAGGGGCTCCCCTTACGTCGTCGTCGTCACTCGGCTCAGCTTCAAATTTGGATTCGGTCAAATGATCTGATTGACCTTCCGAAAGTTTGCAACCTTTTCTGAAAAGTTGCAAATCTTTTTCCAACAGGTGGAATTTTTCCGAAAGGTTGCAACCTTTTCTGAAAAGTCGCAACCTTTTCCCAAATAGGCTATATATTTTTGTTGATCCTCAGAATTGACTACAAAAAAAATATTCTGATAATCATCTTCTTCTTCCTTTCTGCACTTCTTAAAAAAATCCGTGTGATATACTACCTTCGAGTGGTTAGCAGTCACCTTAATTTGCTGTACCGCTATTTTGGTGAGTAAATCATTCTATCCTGGAAGGAAAGATTCTAAAAACCTCGAGTACATTGATGGGGATAATTTCCCTAAGGACACACTGTGCATTCAGTGGGCTCGATTTTTGTTCTTACATAATTTTTTCAGATATTGTTCTTATTTTACTTCTTAAAAAAACCTGTGTGATATACTGCCTTCGAGTGGTTAACAGTCACCTTAATTTGCTGTACCACTATTTTGGTGAATAAATCGTTCTATCCTGGAAGGAAAGATTCCAAAATCCTCGAGTACATTGAGGGGGATAATTTTCTTAAGGACACACTGTGCATTTAGTGGGCTCGATTTTTATTCTTACATAATTTTTTCAGATATTGTTCTTATTTTAAGTTTCTGTCTTTTATTTCCAGAAATTATGTTACCGTTTCAACGTTTTACAATACAGATTACTAACAATCTTAAGAAAATTACTTTAGTTTATTTTTCTTTTATATTAAACTATATTCTGTTTTGGAGACTAAAACCTGTGTGGTTTTCTAATCCGTATGAAATGAATATTCTGACTTGAATAGTATAAAAACTTCATTGGAATATTAAAGTTCATACTCGTACAACGATTTGAAGAATATAAAAACTTCATTGTTGTTGTTGTAAAGAGTTCGATATTCTGAAGTATTGAGACAGTTTTTTTATTTTGACAGTGAAAAGAAATGGCAAGTGAAACTGCTACTACTTC
Source organism: Solanum dulcamara (assembly GCF_947179165.1). Taxonomy (NCBI): domain Eukaryota; kingdom Viridiplantae; phylum Streptophyta; class Magnoliopsida; order Solanales; family Solanaceae; genus Solanum; species Solanum dulcamara. The sequence continues at coordinate 65,752,273 of NC_077246.1, read as the reverse complement.
TACGACTGTTGCGGCAACAAGCCGGACTGCTGTGCCACCGACGGAAAAACCAGAGAAATTTTCTGGAGCCAACTTCAAAGATTGGCAGCAAGAGGTGTTCTTTGGCTTACCACTCTTGGTATGCAGAAGTTCACCAACGAAGACCCTCCTGTGCCTGCTGCTGATATGCCGGTCAATGAAAAATTTATAATTTCTGAGGCATGGACACAGGTTGATTTTCTATGCAAGGTCTTTATTATAAGTATTTTCGATGATGATTTGTACAATGTCTATAGTGCTATGAAAACTTCTAAAGAACTCTGGGATGCACTTGAGAAGAAGTATAAGACTGAAGACGCATGCTTGAAAAAATTTGTGGTTGCTAAGTTTTTAGACTATAAAATGATAGATAGCAGAACCATTGGAACCCAAGTTCAAGAACTTCAACTTATTTTCCATAAACTTATTGCTGAAGGCATGGTAGTTAATGAAGCATTTCAAGTGGCTGCAATAATAGAAAAAATGCCTCATTCGTGGAGAGATTTTAAAAATTATCTAAAGCACAAGCGCAAGGAAATGAAGTTGGAAGATCTTGTGATTCGTCTCAAGATTGAGAAAGATAACAAAACAGCTGAAAAGAAGTCGCGTGAAAATTCAACGATTATGGGAGTGAACATCGTTGAAGATGCTACTCCAAAGAATAAGAAACGGATGAAACCTTTTGGAAAGAATAAGGAGCAGAACAAGAAAAAATTCAAGGGCAATTGCTATAATTGTGGGAAAAATGGCCACAAAGCCCCAAATTATCGTCTCCCGAAAAAGGATAAGGGAAAAGGACAAGTCAATATGGTGGAGAATAAAGATGGCATGGATGATTTGTGTGCAATGCTATCGGAATGCAACCTAGTAGGAAATCCCAAAAAATGGTAGCTTGATTCAGTAGCTACGTCACATGTTTGTGTGGTCCGAGAAGCATTCGCTACTTATTTTCCTGCCGCACCTGATGCGACTATCTATATGGAAAATTCTGTCACGACTAAGGTTGAAGGATATGGTAGAGTATTTCTGAAAATGACATCCGGTAAGGTGGTGATGCTGAAAAAAGTTTGTCATGTTCCATAAATGAGAAAAAACTTGATTTCTGTCGGTCTTCTTATCAAAAATAGATTCAAGTGTGTTCTAGTTTCAGACAAAGTAGTTGTCAATAAGAATGAAATATATTTAGGAAAAGGCTACCTCACTGAGGGTCTTTTCAAACTAAATGTAATGGTTGTTGATGATAATAAAGTTCAAGCTTCTTCTTATTTACTTGAGTCAAATAATTTATGGCATTCACGTTTAGGACATGTCAATCATAAAACCTTACAAAAACTGATTAACTTAAATGTATTGCCTAACTTTGAGTGCAATAAATCAAAATGTCAAGTATGTGTTGAATCTAAGTATGTTAAACATCCTTATAAATCTATTGAAAGGAATTCAGTCTCTTAGAATTGATTCACACAGACATTTGTGATATGAAGTCAACACCAACTCGTGGTGGGAAAAAATATTTTATAACTTTTATTGACGATTGCACTCGATATTGTTATAAGTATTTGCTTAATAGTAAGGAAGAAGCAATTGATGCATTTAAGCAATACAAGAACGAAGTGGAAAATCAATTGAACAAAAAGATAAAAATGATTAGAAGTGATAGGGGTGGAGAGTCCGAATCTTCTTTTGCAGAAATATGTTTAGAATATGGAATTATTCATCAAACTACTGCCCCCTACACACCACAATCAAATGAAATTGCGGAAAGAAAAAACCGAACATTAAAATAAATGATGAATGTTTTATTAATAAGTTCCGATTTACCGTAGAACTTGTGGGGGAAAGCTATCCTTACAGCTAATCAAATACTCAACAGGGTGCCCCACAGCAAAACACAATCTATTCCATATGAACTATGAAAAGGAAGTAAACTCAAATTGAAATATTTCAAAGTGTGGGGATGTTTAGCAAAGGTCCAAGTCCCTTTGCCCAAAAGGGTAAAAATCGAACCAAAAATTGTGGATTGTGTCTTTATTAGCCATGCTACAAACAATAAAGTTTGTCAGTTTTTGGTTCACTAATCAGACAATCCCAAAATTTATGTTAATACGGTAATTGAATCAGATAATATTGAATTCTTTGAAAACATTTATCCGTATAAAACAGAATGTAAGTCGTCAAGTGAAAGATCTAAACGACCGCGAGAAGAACCAAAGAAAAGTAAACCAACCGAAGAGAATCCAAGGCGTAGCAAACGTCGAAGGATATCTACTTCCTTTGGACCGGAGTTTTTGATATTCTTGCTTGAAAATGAGCCTCAAACATTTAATGCAGCAATGTCTTCTTCTGATTCAGCATTTTGAAAAGAGGCAGTCAATAGTGAGATTCAATCAATTTTGAACAACCATACATGGGAATTGATTGATCTTCCTCCTGGAAATAAACCTTTAGGATTAAAATGGATTTTTAAAATAAAAATGAAAGCTGATGGCGCTATTGAAAAATATAAGGCAAGACTTGTGCCCAAAGGATATAGACAGAAAGAAGGCCTTGATTACTTTGGCACATATTCGCCGGTAACAAGAATAACATCTATTCAGATGTTAGTGGCACAGACAGTCGTATATGGTCTTGAAATCCACCAAATGGATGTCAAGACGACTTTCTTAAATGAAGAATTGGAGGAAGAAATTTACATAGAACAACCTGAGGGTTTCATAGTTCCTGATAACGAAAGGAAAGTATGTAAACTTGTTAAGTCACTTTATGGACTTAAACAAGCACCTAAACAATGACATGCGAAATTTGACCAAACAATGTTGGCAAATGGATTTAAGATTAATGAGTGTGACAAATGTGTTTACATTTAAAAATACTTCAAATTATGAAGTCATTATTTGTTTATATGTTGATGACACGTTGACAATGAGTAAAGATATTGCCGATGTGAATGTTACGAAGCGTATGCTTGCTAGCAAATTTGACATGAAAGACTTAGGGGTTGCTGATTTGATCTTAGGAATTAGGATCCATAAAACTCCACAAGGTCTAGCATTATCACAGTCTCATTATATTGAAACCATTCTTGGTAAGTTTAAGTATTTAAATTTCAATGTTGCAAAGACTCCAATTGATGTAAGTTTTGCACTTCAAAAGAATGAAGGTGAAAGTGACTCACAATTAGACTATACACGAGTTTTGGAAAGTTTGATATATATTATGAATTGTATACGATCAGATATAGCATGTGCTATTAGCAAGCTGAGTCGATTCACGAGTAATCTCAATCAAACATATTGGATGGCAATGAAATGAGTCTTGGGGTATTTGAAACACACCCAAAACTATGCTTTGCATTATAATAAATATCCCACAGTAATTGAGGTATATAGTGATGCAAACTGTATCACCGGATCATCTGAAGTTAAATCCACGAGTGGATATATTTTCACCATTAGTAGAGGAGCAGTATCTTGGAAATCATCAAAATAGACATGCATTGTCCGCTCTACAATGGAATCTGAATTTATATTTTTAGACATGGCCGGTGAAGAAGCTGAATGGCTCCGAAATTTCTTGGAAGATATTCCATTTTGGCCCAAACCTTTGGCACCTATATGTATACATTATGATAGCCAAGCGGCAATATATAGGGCAGGAAGCATTATGTTTAACGGAAAATCGTGTCACATTCGACGACGACACAATACTGTTAGACAACTACTCGCTAGTGGTATTATCACTATTGACTACGTAAATTCAAAATATAACGTATCGGATTCACTAACAAAAGGCCTATCTAGAGAGGCTGTTGAAAGAGCATCGAGGGGAATAGGGTTAAGGCCTAGGACAAGTCATCATGGCGGTAACTATACCTAGTAGACTGGAGATCCCAAGAACTAGGTTCAAAGAGATCAAACAAAGTTATGAATGATGGTTCAACATTGTCAAATAACTCAACCCATTCTCATGATGATGACAATGTTCAGAAACAAGGATAAAACATTAAGGTTTTTTAATGAGTTAATAAAGCATTAAAGTTTTTTAATGATTATCAAGTCTGGCAAAAAATGACTAGATAGTGTGTCTATAGGACTACACGTTTAGAAATCACCTATGTGAGTGAGAAGTATAAGCCCCTTTAAGGTGAAAGACGATAAAGGCCCATTCTCTATGCATTCACGAAATCAGGCGACGTTCATGGCTGAAACGATCACAACCGTGAGAACTATAGATGGTTGAGGGTTAATTGTGTGACTCATGTTGTCTAGTTATACAATAAATTTCGACGGTTCAAAGATATCGCATCTACCGATTGATCGAGTATATCCTATATAAGTTCACTATGAAAAGTTCAAAGAGAAACCTACTTATCGAGATGCAATAATCTTCATTTGTATATCACACACTTATCCGTGCATTCCTTTATCTTATAGCCATTCTCCATTCATGTGGGGAATTGTTGGATTTAATTGATAGGTTCAATGGGAAATGGAGGAAAAAAGAAGTGGAGGGGAAAATGAGTTATTCCATCTTACTTTATGAAATAAGCATTTGTTCCAAATAGGTGGTGGAAAGAAAAAGATTTCCTACTTAAAAGTAGAAGCCCTCCTTCATGTTGCTAAAGGGTTAAGAAGAGGGTCTCCCCTCGCGCCGTCTTCGTCGTCGCTCGGCTCGGCTTCAGATTTGGATTTGGATTTGGATTTGGATTTGGTAAAATGACCTGATTGATTGATAATATTTTTGGATCAAATTTCCTTTAATTTTAATTAATTATTATTTAATTAATTAAAAATCCTGACCTGTAACCCGAATTCTTTCTTTCTCGGATTAATTTAAAACATTTCCTTTCGAAAGATTACAACCTTTTCTGAAAAGTTGCAAACCTTTTCCCAACATGCGGAATTTTTCCGAAAGGTTGCAACCTTTTCCCAAATAGGCTATATATTTTTGTTGATCCTCAGAATTGACTACAAAAAAAATATTCTGATAATCATCTTCTTCTTCCTTTCTGCACTTCTTAAAAAAATCCGTGTGATATACTACCTTCGAGTGGTTCGCAGTCACCTTAATTTGCTGTACCGCTATTTTGGTGAGTAAATTATTCTATCATGGGAGGAAAGATTCCAAAAATCTTGGGTTCATTGAAGGGGATAATTTCCTTATGGACACACTGTGCATTCAGTGGGCTCAATTTTTGTTCTTACATAATTTTTTCAGATATTGTTCTTATTTTAAGTTTCTGTCCAGTTTCTGTCTTTTATTTCTAGAAATTATGTTACTGTTTCAACGTTTTATAATACAGATTACTAACATGGTATTTATCTGAGGATCTAATTTCTGAAACAACCTCTCTACTTGCATGAGGTAAGAATAAGTCATGTGTATACTTTATCTTTCTCAGACCGCATTTATAAAATTATACTGGATATGTTATTGCAGTTAGAAATCAAACATGAGAAAATCGAACAATTGTTTCTGAAAAATATTTTACTCCATACCATACACACTCCAAGGGGTCATTTGGTATGCTAGAAAAGCATAGATAGTCTTGAGATAAAAATTTCATCTCTCGTGTTTGGTTGCTAATTGTGAAATAAGATATTCCAGGACTAGTAATTAGTATCATGATTAGTTATCTCATGATAAAAATAATAAATGACAGAATTACCCATTCTCTCAAACTCTTTTTCTACTAAATAAGGTAGAATGTATTTTTGTAAACAAACAACTTCTACTTAGAAATTACGTTATGTATGTTACTTTAATATAACAAATCAAACAGTCATAAAAAATAATATCAAAATAACTAATCACAATATAACTTGTCTTCAAAATAAGAAGTCATTTGAAAGATTATATAACAATATTAGTGAATATGGTGTATTAATAATGTTGGGATCAATAATAATAAAATTAGTTATGCTGGAACGAATTATACTAAAACTACTTCTTATCCACTATTTAATTTGATACTATATATAGTTCTATTTTTACCCAGAATTATCTATGTATTAATAATAGCCCATATATTATTAATATCATAGTTTACTCTGTATTACATACTATGTAATATTCAATAAGATGTATAATTAATACATATATTAATTATACATAAACTTATAATTCTATTAAATAAAAAATTAAATAATAATATAATTAATATATATATATATATATATATATATATATATATATATATATATATATTAAATTTTCTAATATATCCTACAAATGATTATGTGCCAATTTAAGGGGTTTTGGACAACTTTGAAATTGTCATTAAAAATTGCACATTGAATGATATGAAGTGGCGGCCATTTTGAGAAGTCTACGAGTAGTCTATTCTTAGGTTAGGTTGTAGCCGTCCATTTCTATTTACTCGTCATATTAGTCAAAAAAAGAACTATTCTCTATGTTTCATTTAGTAATTTAAATTTACTTGGACACATGATTTATAAAAATAAAGATTTTTTTTTCAATTTTATGATCTTAAAATAAAGGATTTTTTTTCAATTTTATGATCTTAAAATAAAAATATGTATAATATATGAAAATGTTATTTTAATTTTATAATTTTAAATATATTATATAAAATTTTAAAATAGATTTGACTAAACAGATAAATAAGACACAGAACTTAAAATTGAGAAATCATTTTAAAATAAAAATACAAATCTATCATCATCATTATAGAGTGGTCGATCATTTATTAGAAAGAAATTAATGTGGTGATCAAAGATAAAAACAAATAAATAAGAATAAATTAACTATTCAACTCTCTTTAGTATTGTTTAAAGAAGCTTCAACATATTAACATGTCAAATAGAATGAGAGGGAGTATATTTATTCATTAATAATATTCTCTAAGAAATTGAGACTATTACAAAGGTTGTTTTGTTGTGAATCAGTGAGAAATTTGTGATATAAAACATAATTTATTGAGCTAATTCATATAAAAAATACTTGGTAAAAAATAGATTTTCATTGAAATGGTAGAAAACACTTTCTATTTTTTTCTATATGAAAATATTACTATTTTTCTTTTTCTCATAGACTCAATTTAAATATCGATAGAGATAGCCTTTGAATATTTTTCACTGGGAATATAGTGTCTTTTTAGGGAAAAATTACATAAAATAGATCAATTATAAAATTATTTACCCTTAATGAACCCATGACCCAATTTATATACTCTCTTGAAATGGTAGAAAACACTTTCTATTTTTTTCTATATGAAAATATTACTGTTTTTCTTTTTCTCATAGACTCAATTTAAATATCGATAGAGATAGCCTTTGAATATTTTTCACTGGGAATATAGTGTCTTTTTAGGGAAAAATTACATAAAATAGATCAATTATGAAACTATTTACCCTTAATGAACCCATGACCCAATTTATATACTCTCTTACCCTATTTTTTCCCTTTTTATTTCGCGCATGACGTCAACATCACTTTATGAATTAAACCAATGTGATACTCCACCGATATATTGATACCATATTTGTATCATATAGGACTAAGTTTAATTCTCTGTGATACTCCATCGGTATATTGATATCCTATCGATATCATATAGGATTTGACTCTTTTTTCAAGAAATAAAAATTAAACAATTAAGAAAAAATAATTAAAGTCACAATCTTATTTATTAAACTCTAAATTAGTAGAAAATATATTCTTTGTGATACTCCATAGGTATATTGATTCCATATCGGTATCATGTAGGACTGAATTTAATTCTCTGTGATACTTTGTCTATATATTGATACCCCATCAGTATCATATAGGATGGGCGCTGATGTTAACTCGCGAATTTTAAAATAAATCTATGTAATTTTAAAATAAAAGAGATATGAAAGTAATGAGGCATTTAAAGATAGATATTATTTCTTTTCGTAGTATAAGTGTTCTTTCCCCTTTTTTCAATAGTGAGCGGAGGATTCACTGTGTTAGCTAGGAATTTAAGGAAACTCAATACCTTTTGTTTATATATTTTTTTATGTATTTATAATATTTATTAAAAAATTAAATTCGAAAGAAATAACCTAACCTCTGAACATTTTTGATAGAAAAATAGTGTCTAATAGTGAGCGGAGAATTCAATGTGTTAGCTAGGAATTTAATAAAGAAACTCAATAACTTTTGTTTATATTTTATAATATTTATAAAAAATAAAATTATTATATATTAATTTAAAATTATTATAGAATTTCTTAAATTTTTAAATTTTAAATTCTTTTTAATTTTTTTTAAAACGGCAAACAACACAAACCCCACTAGTTTAGGAGTAAATTACTTTCCTTTACACGAGTTTCTAATATTACAGATCTAATTCGAACTTCGGATACATGTATTTGACGTGCCCAGATACATGTATCTAGGATATATGTATACATGTGATCAAAATTAGGTGTAATTTATATCAGATACCCTATATCAGAGTAGATTCACATAACTCTCTCGCTCGCATCTCTCCTATCTCTCTCACCTCTCTCCCTCTCTCGTTCGCCTCTCTTCCTTTGTATCTGATTTCAGAATGTATCTAGTATCTCAAATATATGTATCTAATGTGATTTGCATGTATCTGAGATACACAGACTCTCTCGCTCGCTTTCCTCTCCATGAATTTGTATTTCAAAATATATCTAATAGCAAAAATGCATGTATCTAAGTATATCCGGCTTGAAATCTGGTATGAAATTATTAATTAGTGAGATAATGTATAATTTTTTAAAACTATAGAGATGATTAGTTTATACGATAAGAATGTTTGTATAATTACTTAGTGTTTCCTTTTTAAAAACGTGACATTTGAAATTGATAAGCTTTGTATACAATATAATATTAAATGCAATAGCTGGCCGACGGCTGATGCAGCTAAATTGATTGTACACTCTCAAAGTCTGCTCCTAATTTTTGGTTTTTAGCCTAATTATCTTTAATACATATTTAGGGTTAATTTTCTTTCTAATTTTCTCATTTTCTGTACATAAACTTATATACTTTTCCATTCTATCAAACAAAGGTTCAACACGACTTAACCAAACACGTAAACTCTCTCAAGAGAAAACAATCAATATTCATAAATAAATAAAAAACGTCTAAAATGAGGTAAACAGTGATGAACTTTTAGGTCGAATGTGACCTCTTGCTAGGGGCGTTCAGGGATCGATTTGAGTCGGCTATTCATAAAAAAAAACATTACGTCTAAAATGAGGCATCATAGTATGTTCAAACATGATACTGGGAAGACAATACCCTTGTTGAATTATCTTCTTTTTTTTATAACTTTATTCCATGAAGTTAGCCACTTGAAGATAATTTTGATTGTGAAATATATGTCTAGGTCTCCTTTTGACACTCCCAATCTTTGGAAATGTTATATTAAAATTGGGAAGGATTACACAAATCACATAGTGTTATGAGCTAATTACATTCTATCCCTACTCTTTTTCAAATTACAAAATCTCTTAAATTTGGTGGAATCTGGATACATCCTGATACATTACGTAAAGTGATGTATCCGACCGTTACATCGCGTAAAGTGATGTATCCGACCAATATATCGCTTAAAGTGATATATCCGAGAATAGGAGAGAATATGGATTGTTGTAATTTTTTCAAATAGTAAGAAATTTTAAAGAATATTGTAAACTAAATTGTGTATTTAGATAATTTTTCTTAAAATTGTGATTTAGGGTTCCAAACCCGCGCTTCTTCAAATATCCCATAAATCTAAATAATGTACGGACTTCAAAACTTGACTAAGACAGGAGAAAGTTGACTTGTCTTATCTCGCTCTCATGGTATTTTTGATTTATACAATATTCTGGGTTATCATAAATTATTTACATTTGATGCAAAAGTGAACTAACTTAAATGTTTGGGGTATATAGGTAGAAGTTCCTTGGCTGAATCACATTATCATATAAATTAAAGCTCCATATTAGCATAGTTTATGTACATAATTAGTTAATATTTAGTTGAAGTAGTATGTTTCTATATATTTTGGCCATACTGCAAGATTAAGAAATACTCACAATCGAATTGGATCGCTTGTTATTTGTTACGCCATTTTTGTCGACAGTAATTGGACAGAGTAGAGCTCGACGAGTGACCAAACCAACTAGCTATTAATGTTTTTGTGTATGGTACCAGAGTCAAAAATTAAGCCGTCGATTAAAAATCACATCTAAATTACAAAAAAAATTACGAGTTTCATACCTCAATATTTGTTGTTCCCTTTTGCCTATCAGTCTATCACTCTCATTGTATTAAATCAAACCTCGATACTGAGTTGACAAATATTTGTTCCTAATCGATAACAGCGCGTGAAGGCAACTCAACATCAAGATATGCTTTAATACAAAGAAAGTGATAATTTAAGAAGGTAATTAAAACAATAAATGGTTAATATGAAACTTACAAAAAAAAAAAGATAGCTCAAATGTGCTTTTATACATTAATTAACTCCAAAACATTTAACAAGAAGATATAAAAAATTTATTGGTAACGTGTGCTTGGTTCATCAAATGGCATAAAAGACGCTTTCCTCTTATTGGCCAATCGGCAATAGACCTGTGTAAATTGACTCAATTTTGAAGTGTGTTTTAATACAAAGAAAGTGAAAAAGAGATTTGGTAGTGTGTGGTTGGTTCATTAAATGGCATAAAATAGACTGCTTCCTTTTATTTGATCTATCGACAATAGGCGTGTGTAAGACGATTCAGTATTGAAGTGTATTTTAATATAAAAGAAGTAATAGTATAGATAGATAAATGGAATAATGGATAGTTAATTATGAAACTAAGATAAACGATAATTTAAATATGTTTTTAATCATTCAACTCCAGAAATTTTAACAAGAAAATATAAAAAAGAGTGAAGTGTTGTAACGACCCATTAGGTCATTTTGAGTACTAGATTATTTTTTAATTTCATAAAAGACTCATCCAGTAAATTTTTAATGAGTATTTTGGACTATTCGATAACTATGGTTATTTTAATTGAGGGGTGAATTTAGATAATTTATTTAATTAATGGACTAAAGTGGTAAATATTTAATACCCTATACCACTTATTTCATATTTATTAAAATAGTTAGTAGGGCTATCACTTTTAGTACTTAATCAATTAGAAAAGAGAACAAAAAGGAGAAGGAACTACCTATTGCGAAGTGCGGAGACCAGAAGCAACGACGGGTGAGGGTTTTACTTCTAATTCCTCCATTAAATTGTAAGCATTAAATTATAGCTTGTGTATGTGATAAAGCATAGTAGTATATTAATATAAATCAGGGAGGGGAGAATTAATGGTTTGTGAAGTGAATTAATGGTTTGGGAAGTGACCGTGTGTGTATTTGGGATTGAGGACAAGTTAGTGATGTCCTAAAAGTAGAGTAACCTAAATTAGTATTATTATTTTATTATTGGAGGGAGAAAGTGAAGTAGCATGAATTGCATTGTTTGAGTTTTCATATGTTGTGCATTGGTCTATTAACCTAGGGCCTAGGGGTACAAGTTTTAATGTCAATCATTGGGCAAGAACAATTATTGTAGTATATATATTGAATAGATTTGGGATGTGGTTAAGCTTCAATTGTGTTTGCGGTGCAGTGATTGATTGCATAAATTAGAGGATTGATTTTTATTTATTTGGTTATCAAATTATGATTCAAGTTTTGATATATTGAGATAGATAATTAAATAATAGATGTTTATATTATATAAACACAATTAGAGTTATGCTACTTGGAGGAATTAAGACTTAACCATACGCTTGATATTTAGAAATTGATTATAGATTTGGGTAAGCTTTTGGGTCTAGGCTAGATGTATAGTAATATGGGTGTCTACATACTCATTTACTTATGAATATTGCATACTTGATAGATTGGGAACGTTCTAAGGCATCGAAGAAAGGGAAATCACCATTGAATTAGCTTGCTTGACTTTGGTTCTTCGGTGGAGGTATGTTATGGTTTTATTCTATATCATAGATAGACTCTTAATAGCGATTGATAGTCATTGAGTAATGTGTGAAGTTTACCATGCATTTAATTATTGTGGTTTGGATGGTTGGTATGTTGTTGTAATTGGTCTGAAATCCCAAGACCGTGAAATACATAATCTTGAACTTGCCCCATCAAAAGTGATACCTTGAATAAAGAAAGTTTGATGAAATATTGTTAATAAAGTGGAAAGTAATAATAAAAAATGATAAATTAATTATATTTGGATTGGGTGTCACGTTCCGACACAGTATATTTGGATCGGGTGTCACGAGCCAACATGATATTATTGGATCGAGTGTCACATTCTGGCATGGTAATATTAAAGGAAAATAAATTAAAATGACTTAATGCTACCTAATCTCAAATAACTCATTTCCCAAAAGAGCGTGATGTGGAGGCCTGAGTCCTCGTGTGCGATTTTGATATTGTTGATTGATTATGTAATTGTTCATTATGTTGTCACTTGATCTTGATCTTGTTGGTTGTCACCTGTTAAGTGTTATGTTTGATTTCCTGCTATTACTTTATGTATATTGATTTCTATTTTGAGTCGGCCGATGATACCTACTCAGTACATGTTGTCCTGTACTGACCCCTACTTGTATTTTTTCTTTTTCTTTTTTATTTTGTGGAGTATAGCGAGTGTTCATCGACTTCGACTCAACCTTAGCTCTATTTAGTCTCCAGTACATCAGATTGCAGAGTGAGCTATCCTTCTAGCTTGGGTTGGATTCTCTCGGTCATAGCATGGTGTCCTTGGTGTTCAGACACATTATGTTATTTATTTATTCTAGTGTATGATAATTTCAGACATAGTTTTAGAATCTAGATGTCCTTTATGTGATGACTTTCAGGTTTTGAGAAAACGTATATAATAGACTTAAGTGGTTATATTATTTCTTACTCTCATAAATTGAGCTTCCGCATTATTGTCATATTTTATAAGTTGGAGTTGTATCGTTGGTTCTTTCATCGAGGAGGATAAGGGTGGATGTCACTCATGGCCCATTTTGGATCGGACAAACATGGTATCAGAGCTTTAGGTTCGATGATCTCATCACACAAGGACAGGTCTAGTAGAGTCTTGCGGAAAGGTACGGGGACGCCTTTACTTTTCTTTGAGAGGCTACGAGACTTTAGGAAAACTCTATTCCTTGTTTCTTTTATGCTATTACTTGAATCCAATTGGTATCTAGGTGATATAAATTGGTATCTGACCTTCTTTACTTTATTTTTGCAGATGGTTAGAACTAGAGCAACAACAACACCTGAGCCAGTCGTTGGGGTTGTAGTTAGAGGAGGAGTAGAAATGAGAGGTCGTGGTAGAGGTCACGGGAGAAAGCCCACTAGGGGTAGGGGCCAGGTAGCTAGGACAGCCAGAGAAAGAGTAGCGACCCCTCCACCGGCTGATGAGGTAGCTAAAAAGGACGTTGAGGTGGAGGATGAGCAGGTTCATGAGAGAGAAGCACCGCCCCAGCCTACTCCATAGCTGATCCACCAGGTTCTCACCTATCTCAATGGGTTATCCGATCAGGGATAAGCTCCCCCAGCACCTCATATCCCAAGAGTACAACATGCAGTTGTTGTGGCTCCCCGCATGACTTCACCCTCGGGAACAAACATGTTTCCTCGATTGACTACAGGTCCAGTAATGACTAGTGACCAGCATGATCTCTTTGTTAAGTTTTTAAAGTTGAAACCCCCAATCTTCAGGGGTACTGAATTTGAGGATGCTTATGATTTCCTTGTTGATTGTCATGAGCTGCTTCATAAAATGGATATAGTAGAGCGATTTGGTGTTGAGTTTGTGACATACCAGTTTCAGGGAGACGCCAAAATATGGTGGCGGTCTCATGTTGAGTGTCGACCAGCAGAGGCACCACCTATGACTTGGGCAACCTTTTCTAACTTTTTTATGGAGAAGTATATTTCTCGGACCTTGAGGGACAGAAGTAGAGATGAGTTCCTGAATATAGAGCAAGGGAGGATGTCTGTTACCGCCTATGAGTCCAAGTTTCATGTAGCCAGATATGCTACTCACCTTTGCTTCAGTCTAGAAGAGCGGATTCGCCACTTTGTGAAGGGATTGAGGTCAGATTTATAGATTCCAGCTTTACAGGTGGCTGCTTCAGCAAAATCTTTTCAGGAAGTGGTTGATTTTGTGATAGAGGTGGAGGGGGTGAAGCCAGATAACTTTGCTAAAGAGACAACGTTCAAGAAGTTTTGTAAGGGAGGTGAGTTTAGTGGTTCTTACTCCAGAGGACAGAGTTTTGGAGATTATTCGACCCGTTCTATTCAGTCTTCATTGCAGGTTTCAGATAGAGGTTCGTTAAAGACTAGTCAGCCCTTTTCTAATTTTGGAGGTTATCTTCAGTCTTCTTCATCTTCACAAAGACTCACTCTTTACCCTAAGACTTGTTACGGATGTGGTGAGCCTGGAAATATCAGAAAATATTGTCCAAGGCAGAGTCAGGCTTGGTATGTTTAAGGTTATAGAGCCCTAGTAGTTAGAGGTGAAGGCAATGGATATGGTAGGGGCCGTCATTCTGGAGGATGTGGTGGCCAAGGTCGTGGTGGTCGCCAGTCTATCCGAGGTAGTAAGAAGGTTGGAACTACTGGAGTACATCCCAGCAAAGGAAATGTTCAGACAGGCGACAGAACCCATTGTTATGCTTTTCCTGGGAGGTCAGAGGTAGAGGCATCCGATGCTGTTATCACAGGTACTCTTCTGGTCTGCGATAGCTTATCTTTCGTATTGTTTGATCCTGGATCCATATTTTTTATGTATCTTACACATTTGCTGATGGAATCGATTTACATTGTGACTTACTTGACATGCTTATTCGTGTTTCTACTCATATGGGTGAGTCTGTGCTAGTTGAGAAAGTGTATAGGTCTTGCCTTGTGATTTTTGTGGGAAGCAGACTTATGTAGATTTGATTATTCTGGAGATGGTTCACTTTGATGTAATCTTGGATATGACTTGGATTTCTCCAAATTTTGCTATCTTAGATTGCAATGTTAAGACTGTGACATTAGCCAAGCCTGGGATGGATCAGTTGGTGTAGGAGGTGACTATCTTTCCACCCCAGTTTGGATTATCTCTTTGCTTCGTGCTAAGAGCTTAGTGAGTAATAGTTGTTTAGCCTTCCTAGCATATCTCAGGAATGATAGTTCTGAAGTACCATCGATTGAGTCTATTTCGATAGTGCGTGAGTTTATTGATATTTTCCCCGCAGACTTACCTTGTATGCCACCTGATAGGGATATAGATTTTTATATCAACTTGGAGTCCGGCATTTGCCCTATATCCATTTCACCTTATAGAATGGCCCCGGCTGTGTTGAGGGAGTTGAAGGCCCAACTTCAGGAGTTGTTGGGTAAAGGTTTTATTAGACCGACTATCTCTCCTTGGGGTGCTCCAATTTTATTTATAAAGAAAAAAGATGTTAGTCTTCGTAAGTGCATAGACTACAGGCAGCTGAACAAGGTGACTATTAAAAATAGTATCCCCTTCCTCGCATTGATGACTTATTCGATCAGTTAGAGGGTACTTGTGCTTTCTCAAAAATTGATTTAAGGTCCATTTACCATCAGCTGAAAATACAGAAAGTAGATGTACTGAAGACTCATTTCGAACCAAGTATGGACACTATGAATACTTGGTAATGTCTTTGGGGCTTCAAATGCGCCTGCTGCTTTCATGAGTCTGATGAATGGAATATTTAAGCCATATTTGGATATCTTTATTATTATTTTTATTGATGATATATTGATCTACTCAAAAAGCAGAAAAGAACATTAAGAGCATCTGATGATTGTTCTGGGATTGTTAAGGGAGAAAAGGCTATATGCCAAATTCTCCAAGTGTGAGTTCTGGCTTGATTCAGTGTCTTTCTTAGGGCACGTAGTTTCTAAGGATGGAGTGATGGTGGATCCCCAGAAGATTGAAGCAGTGAAGAGTTGGCCAAGACCCACTAATGTCTCAGAGGTGAGGAGCTTTGTTGGGTTGGCTAGCTACTACTGCCGGTTCATCAAGGGATTCGCTTCTATTGCTTTCCAACTGACCAATCTGACCAAGCATAAAGTTCCATTTATGTGGTCGGACGGGTGTAAAGGGAGTTTTCTGAAACTCAAGACCTTATTGACTACTGCACCGATTCTTGCCTTGCCAATAAAAGGAAAGAATTTCATTGCTTATTGTGATGCATCATATTCTAGTTTAGGCGCAGTGCTAATGCAGGAGAAGAATGTAATTGTCTATTCTTCAAGGCAATTGAAGGTGCATGAACATAATTATCCTACTCATAATTTGGAGTTGGCTGTGGTTGTATTTGCATTGAATAAATGGAGACATTATCTATATGGGGTAAAATGTGAAGTGTATACAGATTATCGTAGTTTACAACATGTGTTCACTCAGAGAGACCTGAATTTGAGGCAGAGGAGGTGGATGGAATTACTAAAGGACTATGATATCACTGTTCTTTATCACCTAGGAAAAGCTAATGTAGTGGCCGATGCCTTAAGCAGAAAAGTAGAAAGCATGGGAAATTTAGCTCATTTGCAGGTTTCTAGACGTCCATTAGCTAGAGAAGTTCAAACTCTGGCTAATGACTTTATGAGGTTGGAAGTAATTGAGAAAGGAGGATTCTTGGCCTGTGTAGAGGTAAGATCTTCTTTCCTTGACAAGATTAAAGAAAAGCAGTTTGATGATGAGAAGCTGAGCCGCATTCGTGATATGGTTTTACAGGGAGAGGCCAAAGAGGCTGTGATCGATAAGGAAGGCGTCTTGAGGATTAAGGGGAGGGTATGTGTGCCCTGTATTGATAATTTGATTCAGACTATTCTTGTAGAGGCTCACAGTTCAAGGTACTCTATACATCCTGGTGCAACCAGGATGTATCGCGATTTGAGACAACATTATCAGTGGAGCAGAATGAAGCTTGGCATTGTTGATTTTATTGCCCATTGTCCAAATTGTCAGCAGGTAAAATATGAGCACCAAAGGCCTAGAAGGACACTTCAAAGAATGCCCATTTCTGAATGGAAGTGGAAAAGGATTGCAATGGATTTTGTGGTCGGCCTTCCAAAGACATTGGGTAAGTTTGATTCGATATGGGTGATTGTTGACAGGTTAACTAAGTATTCTCACTTCATTCCAGTCAAGGTGACTTATGATGTAGAGAAGTTAGTCAAACTCTATATCCGCGAGATTGTTCGATTACATGGAGTTTCGATTTCTATCATATCAGATAAAGTACGCAATTTACTTCTAACTTTTGGAGGACCTTGCATGCTGAGTTAGGTACTAGATTGGATCTTAGTATAATATTTCACCCTCAGATCAATAGGTAGTCTGAGAGGATAATTCAAGTGCTGGAGGATATATTTCGCGTGTGCGTAATATATTCTGGTGGTCATTGGGATTAGTTCTTACACTTGGCAGAGTTTTTGTATAATAATAGCTATCACTCGAGTATTGATATGCCTCCATTTGAGGCATTGTATGGGAGAAAATATAGGTCTCTTATTGATTGGTTTGATGCATTTGAGGTGAGACCTTGGAATTTGATCTTTTGAGGGAATCACTAGAGAAGGTGAAATATATTCAGGAAAAGCTTCTAGCGGCTCAGAGCAGGTAGAAGAAGTATGCAGACCGAAAGGTCAGGGATATGGAGTTTATGGATGAAGAGCAAGTGTTGTTAAAGGTTTCGTCCATGAAGGGTGTGGTGAGATTCGGTAAGCGAGGTAAGCTCAGTCCGAGGTATATTGGGTCGTTTGAAGTTCTTAAGTGTATTGGAGAGGTGACCTATGAATTGGCCTTACCTCCAGGTTTATCTGGAGTGCACCCAGTGTTTCATGTTTCTATGCTAAAGAAATATCATGATGATAGAAACTATATTATTCGCAGGGATTCGGTCTTGCTTGATGAGAATTTGTCTTATGAGGAGGAGCCTGTAGCTATTCATGATAGGTAGGTCCACAAGTTGAGGTAAAGGGAGATTGCGTCTGTGAAGTTTCAATGGAAGAATCGTCTGATTGAGGAGTCCATATGGAAGATTGAGGTGGATATGCGTGGAAAATATCCACATTTGTTCGTCAAGTCAGGTATCCTTTTCAACCCTCGCTCTTCTTTTGACCATTCGGGGATGAACGGTGGATAAATTGTTATCTATTGTAACGGAACCATTAGATCATTTTGAGTACTAGGTTTTTTTTTTAATTTCATAAAAGACTAATCCTGTAAATTTTTAATAAGTATTGTGGACTATTCAATAACAATGGTTATTTTAATTGAAGGGTGAATTTAGATAACTTATTTAATTAATAGGCGAAAGTGGTAATATTTTTAATACCTTGTATCAATTATTCCATATTTATTAAAATAGTTAGTAGGGCTATCACTTTTAGTAATTAATTAATTAGAAAAGAGAACAAAAAGGAGAAGGAACTACCTATTGCGAAGTGCGGCGACCAGAAGCAATGACAGGTGAGGGTTTTACTTCTAATTCCTCCATTAAATTGTTAGCATTAAATTATAGCTTGTGTATGTGATAAAACATAGTAGTATATTAATATAAATCGGGGAGGGGAGAATTAATGGTTTGTGAAGTGAATTAATGGTTTGGAAAGTGACCGTGTGTGTATTTGGGATTGGGGACAAGTTAGTGATATCCTAAAAGTAGAGTAACCTAAATTAGTATTATTATTTTATTGTTGGAGGGAGAAAGTGAAGTAGCACGAATTGCATTATTTGAGTTTTAATATGTTGTGCATTGGTCTGTTAAGCTAGGGGTACAAGTTTTAATGTCAATCATTGGGTAAGAATAATTATTATAGTATATATATTGAATAGATTTGGGAAGTGATTAATCTTCAATTGTGTTTGCAGTGCAGTGATTGATTGCATAAATTAGAGTTATGGTTGATTTCCCGCTATTACTTTATATATATTGATTTCTATTTTGAGTCGGTCAATGATGCCTACTTAAATCATGTTGTCCTGTACTAACCCCAGTTGTACTTTTCTTTGTTTTATTTTGTGGAGTGCAGCGAGTGTTCATCGACATCGACTCGACCTTAGTTCTATTTAGTCTCCAGTACATCAGATTGCAGGGTGATCTATCCTTCTAGCTCGCGTTGGATTCTCTCGATCATGGCATGGTGTCCTTGGTTTTGGGATACATTATGTTATTTATTTATTCTACTATGTGATAATTCCAAACATAGTTTTAGAATCTAGATGTTCTTTATGTGATGATTTTCAGGTTTCGGAAAAACGTATATAATGGACTTAAGTGGTTTTATTATTTCTTACTCTCATAAATTGAGCTTCCTCATTATTGTCATATTTTATAAATTAGAGTTGTATCGTTGGTTCTTCCACCGAGGATGTTAAGTGTGGGGTTCCACTCATGGCCCATTTTGGGTCGTGACAAATGCCAAAAATACACCTAAATTATTTCTTTTTTTGAGTTTCTATGGCAACATTAGGTTTTGATGATTCCTACAAAAGAAAGGATTACATATGCACACATCATTGAAAAGAAGACTTAAGTGTAAAATCGAATCCAAGAGCAACAAGAAAACTTTGTCTAATAAAGTCCACAAACAGAGATATAAAATAAGTCCTTCTCCAAGAAGGACTCGAATGAGAAAGCCCAGACAAAAGGGAAGAAGGGTATTTTGCAAGTCTATAAAAAGAGATATTCTTTACAGAACAAAGCCAACTTTTGACAATAATCTGAGATCAACAATTTACATATCAAGGAAGAGAAGAACTCTACTTAAGCAAGCTAAGGCAAACTGCGTGTGGAAACTATTAGGTTAAGGAGAGTTCTTACTTTTGAAATTGTTACTAAGTTGTAATAGTTTCTAGGGATCAATTTAGAGTTTAGAGATTGTTGAGAGTTTGTGTGAAGAAGCGAGTTTGAATTTTTGGAGAGTAGATACTATTGAGGTGAGGTACAAGACTTAGTCCCTTAGATTGCTAAGTTGTAATCAGAAACTTTGCTCTTTTTATAAAGTTGAAGCTGAAAAAGCCTACGACTTGTAGGGCGTGAGATTTTCTTCCCTTGAGTAAGGAGATTCTTACACGATAAATACTTATTTCTGTGGTTATAGTCTTACTGTGTTATTACCATCTAAGAACCAGGTTCTTAGATTCTTTCAATTAGTATCATAGCCGGGCTTTTTCAAGCAATGGATAATCACCTGACTCGATCTCCTCTCTTCAGTGGCCATTACTACGGATGGTGGAAGAATAAAATGATGGATTTCATCATTCGTAAAGATCACAACCTATGGAACATTGTACTTGATGGACCAAATATACCTATGAAACTGGACATAGATGGAAAGACACAAATCCCTAAAAGTCATTTAAAACTGACTCTTAAGGACAAGATCACAGTCCAAAATAGCTACGAAGCAAAGAAGATACTGATATGCGGAATTGACCCTAATGAATATAATTGTATTTCAGCTTGCTCAACAGTCAAAGAAATTTGGGATACTCTTCAGACCACACATGAAGGAACTAGCTAAGTCAAGAAGTTGAAAATAGACATAATGAATCGACAGTATGAGCTCTTCAAGATAAAGGATGGTGAAACTATTCAAGACATGCATACTAGGTTTACATCACTTATAAATGAAATGCACTCACTTGGTGAAGAAATTCCTAAAGGAAAAGCAATTCGTGAACTTTTAAGTATGCTGCCAAGTTCATGGAAAAGTAAAGTCAAAGCAATTGCTGAAGCCAGACATTTAGATACTTTAACCATGGATGACCTGATTGGCAACCTGCTTACATATGAGCTTGAAAAGAAGACAGAGCGTGAAGAGAATGGCGAAAGAAAAGAAAGGAACTTGGTAATCAAAGCAATTGAAAAGACTGATTTTGAGGAAGAAAACTTGGCACTCATAACCAAGAGATTTCAGAACTATTTAGAAGAGGCAGCAACCCTCAGAAGAGACGCCATTTCCCCAGAACTCCTGAGAAAACCCTGTGCGAACAATAAGTATGTTATAAGTGCGGAAGTACAGACCACTTTATCAAATATTTCCCCTTGTGGGAACTGGAATACAAGAAGAAAAATCAAGAAAAAATTAGGAAAACTAAAAGGGACTTCAACCTCCCTTCATATAGAAGGATGACAACTTAAGAAGCAGATCTGACAGTCAAAAAGGCATTGTCAGCAATGTCTGGTGCTTTAAGTGGGGAGTCTGGAAATGAAAAGTATGATAATCAATCGCTACTGGCAATAGAAAGTGATAATAATGAAGACATATTAGCTCTCATGGCATTCACAGAAGAAGAAGTTACTACTGGACAAGAGGGAAGCTCTCTAGAATTAATGGTTGGCACTGACATAGATGATGAAGATGAATCAAAACACTCTGAGGTAAACTTTTTTGATGTTAAATCTAAAATTCATACATATTCTAGAGATGAGCTTGAGTCTCTATCACTCCTACTTATCAATGCATATCACTCCTTGAATTCTGAAAAGAATCAACTTCTGGAGGATTACGTTTTGTTGAGAATGGACTACCAACACATTGAATACAGAAACAAAATTCTTGAGAAAAACTGTGAAGATCTTGAAAACAATATTAAAAAACTCAAGAGTGAATTCAAAGGAAAGGGTGAAATAACCACTTTTCAAATAACTTTAGAAAACAATGTTAAGAACTTAACAACAAAACACCAAGCATCCAATGAAAGAAATAAAGTGTTGCAACAAAATCTAAACAAAACCAAACTTGACTTAGAAAAACACACTAATTAGACCAGGTTTTCACAAATGCGTGTCAAAATTCACGAAAGCCAAAGAAGCAAAATATTTGGCATAGGTTTTAAAAATAATAAAAGAGAAAATTTCTCAACTCAAGAAACTCTCTGTACTCACTATGGAAAGACAGGACATACTAGAAATAATTGTAGATCTGAAGTTCATGCCATCCTGAAAAATGAAAAGTTAATAAAAAATAAGAAAAACACGGGCAGGAACTAGACTCAAAAACCTAGACTTCCTTCTTGGACTAGAAAAAATTTAATATATTCTTTCTGTTACAAAAAGGGACCCAAGTGAATCTGGGTGCCCAATTCTAACCTCTATTTTTTTAGGTGAACGTAATAAGAGAAGACAAACCATGGTATCTAGACATTGCTTGTTCCAGACAAATGACAGAAACTCGTAAAAACTTTCTCTTACTCATAAAATTTAGAGGTGGAAAAATAACTTTTGGAAACGGAAAAACTGGAAATAGTAGAAATTGAAAAGGTTGGAAAGTCACAATCTCACGCTATCGAGAATATGTACTATGTTCAGGGACTGCAGCACAACCTTCTTAGCGTTTCTCAAATGTGTGATAAAGGAAATAATGTGTTGTTCACAGCAAAAGCATGCCTGGTTACCAACTTAACATTCGGGAACTAGGTTCTTCAGGAAAAAAGGCACAAAAATATCTACAAAGTAGACATAATGAAGTCTCCTGAAACACATCACAAATGCATAAGTTCTGTTACAGAAAATAATTTTATATGGCATAAAAGATTGGACACGTCAACTTCTCACAAATGAACAAACGTGTTAGCAAGGAGCTATTTCTAGGATTGTCCAAGATTCTCCTTCAAATCAAAAAATGTGGTTAGTACATCAAAGCCTCTTAAACTACTACACATAGACCTCTGTGGTCCCATGAGGACTCAAAACAGAGGAGGAAAGAGGTATATTTTTGTTATTGTTGATGATTACATTAGATTTACTTTGACACTTTTTAAAAAAATAAGGATGAAACTTTTGATGTGTTTGTTATTTTTGTAAAAAATGGTACAAAAACAACTCAATCATGAAGTTCTAAGTATTCGATCAGATCATGGTACTGAATCCGAAAACCCAGAATTTCTCAAGTTTTATGCTAAGCAAGGAATAAATCATACATTCTCAGCCCCTAGAATACCACAAAAAAAGGAGTTGTAGAAGAAAAAAATAAAGCCCTAGAGGACATGGCAAGAACTATGTTAATTGCCAGTGGTCATCCCATGGGATACTGTGCTGAAGCAGTAAACACAACGTGCTATATCCTAAATCGGTGCATTATCAGATCAATTCTAAATAAAGCTCCCTATCAACTAATTAAAGGAAGAAAACCAAATCTTACCTATTTACGAGAATTTGGATGCAAATGTTTTGTACACAATAATGGAAAAACCTCTCTATGTAAGTTTGACATCAAAAGTGATGAATGAATCTTCGTTGGTTACTCCTCCCATAGTAAGGCTTATAAAATCTTAAACAAAACAACAAATTGTGTTGAAGAAAGTGTTCATGTAATCTTTGATAAAACTAATCACTTAGCCAAGGAAGGGATACAGGTTAATCAAGACAACATTGGACTAGCAAGAAATGATGATGAAGAGCAGGACACAACAAAGGCACCGAAAACTGATCCCAACATTTCAGAAGAACCAGGTGCTGAGAAAACTCAAAACACTAACTTAAAAATAAGGCAAGATGATCCTCTTAATCTTGAGAAAGTACAGGTGAAAGGGGGAACATCAGGAGAATTAATAAACGTAAGCGTATCGTCATCCTTCGCGAGCTTAAGGCAACCAAGCTGGAAGCAAAAATGTTCCCATCTATCTGAGAACATCATCACTCCATTAAATACAAGCATGCAAACTAGATCAAAAGAAAGAAATATGTGGGCATCTAATATGCTCAAATTACACCTCCTTAAAGAAGTATAAAGCGATCATTAATCAAATATAGAACCTAACGAAGGTTAGGGTCGATCCCACGAGGAATATGGTTTAGACTTTAGATCAATCTTTTATTATTTTCTTTAGTAATCAAGTTATTCCTATAAAAAGAGAAAATAAGGGGGGTTTATAAACTAATCAATAAATCAAATAGCAAACGTCAATGAACGTAAGTACTGTTTAATGTGATTTAAATCAATAGGAACTGAAAGTAGGGTTTTATGTGTTCCCCATGAATCCTTAACTAAGTAGACCCTTTTTTATTAGTAACTCTTTCCTAGTGTATTACATATACAATCGGTAAGTTAATTTCATCTAAGTCCTTGATCTGGCAAATAGGTGAATTTCACAACTCAACTTGATCCGTCTACGAGTGTATGTTTTACTAACCCTTACCAATGATTCCAGATTTAGCTATCCCTTGATCCTTTCAAGCTAATTAGATGAGGATGATTAGCCCCAAATCTCGTTGTTTAATCCCTTTTTTCATCCGTTACCTCCTTGATCCGGTAAGTAAGGATAAGGCGAGTTCTAACGTTGTCCACCATTAAAAGCAATCAAAAAAATGTAACAACAATACATGCATGCACACTACTCAAGAATTACTTTTTATTAAGTTCTACGTCGTTAATTCTTCATGGTTCCCACAATCCTAGTTGTGGAATTATCTATTCATAACTACGTGTTCACAATTAATAATATTCAATTTAAAAGAAATCATAAACTTACAATGAGAATTATGAAAACCTAAAAAGGTTCAATAAAATCCAAACGTAAAATATCGATAAAAAAACCAAAATTCAAGAATAAAAACTCAAAAGTAGTTTAAGCTATATTCTCAAACCCAAAAATGTACCTCCCATAATCTGAACCTAAGAAGTGTATTTATAGACAAACTTTCCTAAATAAATATGGATTTAGAAACCATAGGAAACTAAAAGTCGGTGTGAGTTTACTGCTCGTTTACTGCTCGTTTATATGGGTCGTAACAATTCAGACGAGTCGTAGACCTAGCTCGTAATCTTTCACATTGCACTAAGGAATTCTTCTTCTTCATGGTCAATTTCTACGGCTCGTAACTTTGTGGACGACTCATCAAAATGGGGTCGTAGACACTGTCTTTTCTACACCACTTGTAACTTCTAGCTACAACTGAGTCCTACGACTCGTATGAATGTAGACGAGCCATAGACAACACTCGTTTCCTTCACTTTGCCTTGACGACTTATGTGAACGACCCGTACATATGAGAATGAGTCGTGCCCTTTACTCGTAGTCTTCAGTTAAACTCTTAATTTTCTCTTCTTCCTTTTGATGACTGACACCTATGACCCGTATAATTAATGCCGAGTCGTAGGATGAGCCCATATAAATAGCAAAAACACATTCCTTCAATGTTGTGATTTATCAACCAATTCTTCGGCTTTGTTTCCTGCAAAAATAAGTACAACCAACATCAAATATGCTAACATAAGCTTAAAACACATGCACATTCTTAAGTTTTAAAGCATTAAAAGTACCGTAAATCCACGGTACATCAGCATCATCAATTTTCATTTCAATGCACGAACCTAAAAATATCAAATAAGCCTTACAAGATGATGAGTGGATCATAGGAATGCAGGAAGAATTAAACCAATTTCACCACAACAAGGTATGGAACCTGGTCCCTAGACTATCAAATCGAACAGTTATCGGCACCAGGTTGGTCTTCAGAAACAAAATTGATGATCAGGAGTGGTCACCAGAAACAAACAAAGAATGATTATTCAAGGATATAACCAAGAGGAAGGCATTGACTACGATGAAACCTTCGCCCTTGTAGACCGAATGGAGGCAATTAAGATCTTAATTGCATTTGCAGCATATATGGGATTCGTCCTTTATCAAATGGACGTCAAGAACGCTTTCTTAAACGGCTACCTTTAAGAAGAAGTTTATGTTCATCAACTGTTATGTCGGAAAAAGACGGTTTAAAATTAATTTCAATTTTATAGAGAAAAAATCAATTTTAGAAAAGAGGAGTCGCCACTTAATTTTTTAAAGAAATTAAGAAAACTTAATTGAAAAGACCTTAACAGATTTAAGTCTTAAAAATTCAAAGAAAAAGGTACGAGGTTCATATTTCCACTTTGAGAAGGTGTTAAGGATTCAAAATAGCCGCTAACGCGCGGTTATCCGAAGATTTGAAAATAATTTCACTAACTTTTAAAAATATTAATTTAAAAGGAAATGAAGACTTTAAAATTAAAAAAAATCAAACTTAAACATTGAAAATAATATACATGTATAAAAAATAAAAAATAAAGTAAAGTTTACCAAATGTCTAAGTAAAGGTAGAAAATCATCTAAAGAGTAAATTAACATGAATTGAATTATCTGTAAGGGAATCTAATTAAGTTAAAATAAATTAAAATTAATATCTAAGTAAGCATAAATAACATAAGTGAATAAATTATTACAACCTGAATTAATATAAATAAATAATAAATAACACATTAAAATATTATCCGACACTTAGTTTTTGTATGTCTAGACTAAGTTGTTGGGTTATCTGTGTTTTGGGCCTTAAGCACAATTTCACTGTATATTGCAGTTGTATATACACTGTATATAAAACTACAATATAATAATAATAATAACACAAAAATAAATTCCGTCTTATTAACATGGAAGGCCTTGGAAATCAACGGTAATTTCTTCATCGGCCAATTTCAACTTGTAATATATAATATGCAATATAAATTTAAACAAAAATTTTCGCCTTTTAAAATGGAGAGGCCTCGAAAACCGACGGAGAGATTTTTTCATTGGTCAATTTTAACTTACTAAAATATAATATATATTCACGGTTGATTTAAATAAAAATTTCAAAGGGTAAACAATCTTCTAAATACAAAGCAATAACCAAAGTGGGTCAACCCAAAATTAGTCATAGCAATAAAATATACATATATCATTAATGGTTTAAAATCCTTTAAGAAGTAATCTAACAATATGAAAAGTAATAGCAATAAGTATAAAAAAAATAAGAACAAGCAATGATACAATAAATGTGTGTCAATAAAATATCATATATGTGAAATTATGAATTAATTAATAATTTTACCCACTACATATATCACTTTACATAAAACAAAACTAATGCTCTATAACTAGGCAATTTATTAGAAAAAGAAGAAAATCTAAAATCAGTTCACTAGCAAAAGTTATAACTAAATGAAAACATAAATTAGTCCGTTCAAATAATAAACTTAAACTAAATTTCCGTCTTTTAAAACGAGGAGGCCTCAAAAACCGATGGAGAGATTTTTTCATTGGCCAGAGACTTGCAAACAGTTTAAAAAGGAAACAAACAAAAGTGAAGTAAAAGAATAACATTAAAGACGTTCAAATTAACTAAAAATGCCGAACAAAATGACCCAAACAAAAATAGTAAATAAAAAAAACTCAACGGAGAATCATGAATAATGACCAGAGAATATGAAAATACAGAAAACAATGTCTGGAGTTTGAACCCCTCCGTACAGATCTGAAACAGAATAAAATATACGTGAAAATGCAACAAAACATAGCAACAAGAACAACAAATCATAAAACAAAGTGAACCAACATTTATGTCTAGTTAGATTTGGGAGTGAAAGCTCAAACCTCACCAAAAATGAAGTGTGTTTGGCTAGAAAAGAAGATATTTTGGTGGTTTGGTGGTTGTTGGTTGGTTTTAATGGAGAAATGTGAAGGAGAGGGATAAAAGTAGTAAAAAAGAGTTAAAATTGGTGTTATTTATAGTGAGGGTGAGAGAGAGAGAGTAGAGAAGAAGAATAAATATTATGGGTATTTTTTTAGGAAGAATTAGAGATGAGAGAAAAAGTTTGAAAATAGTTGTATAGGTGTGGAAAATTGTAGTGTATAGATGTTGGACTTTTGTTGTAGTTGTTGATGGGTGTGATTTTTTAGGAAGAATAAGAGAGGAAAGAGAGAGAGAGAGTTTGAAAATGATTATATAGGTGTGGAAAATTATAGTGTATAGGTGTTGGACTTTTGTGGTAGTTGTTGATGAGTGTATTTTTTTAGGAAGAATAAGAGAGGAGAGAGAGAGTTTGAAAATGGTTATATATGTGTAGAAAATTGTGTGTGATTAGTGGAGTAGGTAAAATTATGTGGAAATTTTGTGTGATTAGTGGAGTAGGTAAAATTGTGTGGAAAATTTATGTGATTAGTGGGGTATGTATAATTGTGTGGATAATTTATGTGATTAGTGGGGTAGGTATAATTGTGGGAAAAATGTGTATGATTAGTGGGTAGGTATAATTGTGGAGAAATTTTAATATTTATCTGTATTTTAATATATTTCTAGACTGTGCTAAAAATACTAAAATGAATATGAACAAATATAACAAATGACATGTAAAAATGCAAATTAACGAGATATGATAAAAAAATAGCTATAACTAAAATTTTAAAAAAATAAACTGATAAAATCCTCATTTAAGGATAATTATCGATGAAATTGATTTAAAATTATAAAACTGCACTTTTGAACTATTTAACAAAATAAAAATTAAAAATATTAATTTTACAAAAGTCAAGCTAAAATTGAATGTCAACATCAACCACCAGGGTTCGAGAGTCATGACTATCCATACCATGTGTACAAATTTGACAAGGCACTATATGGACTAAAACAAACATCTAGGGCATGGTACGATAGGCTATCGAGTTTTCTTTTGTCTCATGGATTCGCACGCGGAAAGATTGACAACACTTTCTTCGTAAGAAGGTGAGAAAATAAGCTTTTAATTGTTCAAATATATGTGGATGATATCATATTTGGTGCTACGGATGAAACTCTATGTGAAGAATTTCCAAAAATGATGAGTGTAGAATTAGAGATGAGAATGATGGGATAACTCACCTTCTTTTTGGGACTTCAAATCCAACAAACCTCCAAAGGAATATCCATACACCAACAAAAGTATACCGAAGAGCTAATTCAAAAGTTTGACATGAGCAACTCTAACATAAGTGACACTCCTATCAGTATAAGCACGAAGTTAGATCTAGATGAAGCAGTAGGTCCAATCATAGAAACCAAGTACCGAGGCATGATTGGTTCACTATAATACCTTATAGCTAGCCGTCCTGATATTGTCTACAGCGTTGGCTTATGTTCCCGGTTTCAGTCCTTTCCTAAAGAATCTCACTTGAAGACAGTCAAAAGGATCTTATGATACTTGAAAGGTACTCAGAACCTGGCTCTATGGTACCCAAGAGGGGTTCCCTTGATTTGGTAGGATACGCTGACGCTGACTATGCTGGGTACCTTGTCGATCGAAAAAGCACATTAGGTATGGCTCACTTTTTAGGCTCATGCCTCATCTCATGGGCCACTAGGAAATAAAATTTAGTAGCTCTATCCACTGCTGAGGCCGAATATGTTGCAGTTGCATCATGTTGTGCTCAGTTGTTATGGATCAAGCAGCAACTTGAAAACTACAACATTCACATGGGATGCATCCCTATCATGTGTGACAATATAGGTGCAATGAACATCGCCAAGAATTCGGTTCACCACAAACGTACAAGACACATTGATATACGTCATCACTTACTTAGGGACAATGTAGAAAAGGGAAATATCACGGTGCGATTCTGCAAAACAGAAGATTAGCTGGCTGACATATTTACAAAAGCCCTTGGAAGAGAAGCCTTCAAGAAAAATCGTGTCGAACTTGGTCTTCTTCCCTTGCTCTGAAATTTCTTTTTTTGGATCTGTAAAGTGTTAGCCAAGCCCCTAGTATTGCCTTGTGTTCTTGATCATGTCTTATGTTTTGGTCTTATTTTACTAGTTAGTTTGGTGGAGTACCTATTTGTGACTGCAAGTTTTTGTGTACATGCTTTTGTGCTGATGTTTTCTATTTTGTCTATGAACAAATTATGTTTTTTGTCTGCCTAATGTGGTCTTTAGTTTCCTATGCTAGTTTCAAAAGGTGTTACACTGTGTGCTCCTTATTTCACTATTTTAGATCTTTTCAATGATGTCAAAAGGGGGAAACAAGTGTCATACTATAGCTTCATTGACTGTAAAATGATTTGTCATCATCAAAAAGGGGGAAACGTGGAGACATTAGGTTTTGATGATTCCTACAAAAGAAAGGATTATGTATGCACACATCATTGAAAAGAAGACTTAAGTGTAAAAACGAATCCAATAGAAACAAGGAAACTTTGTCTAATAAATTCCACAAACAGAGATATAAAAGAAGTCCTCCTCCAAGAAGGACTCGGATGAGAAAGCCTAGACAAAGGAGACGAAGGGTATTTTGCAAGTCTATAAAAAGAGATATTCTTTACAGAACAAAGTCACCTTTTGGCAATAATCTGATCGACAAATTACATAGCAAGGAGGAGAAGAACTCTACTTAAGCAAGCTAAGGCAAACTACGTGTGGAAACTGTTAGGTTAAGGAGAGTTCTTACTTTCGAAATTGTTACTGAGTTGTAATAGTTTCTAGGGAGTGATTTAGAGTTTAGAGATTGTTAAGAGTTTGTGTCTAAAAGCGAGTTTGAATTTTTGGAGAGTAGATACTGTTGATGTGAGGTACTAGAGTTAGTCTGTTATATCACTAAGTTGTAATCAGAAACTTTGCTCTTGTTATAAGGTTGAAGCTGAAAAAGCCTACGACCTGTAGGGCGTGAGATTTTTCTCTCTTGAGCAAGGAAATTTTACTTGTCTTTGTGGTTATCGTCTTACTGTGTTATTACCATCTATGAACTAGGTTTTAGATTTAAGAAGTAATTATAGAAGTTAATTAGAAGTTAGAAACTTAGAATTTATTTAGAGCTTCTAATTATAACTTAGAACTTAATCATAATTTTTATTAAATTTAGAACTTGAACTTTAGGCCGGATTTTTTAAGTTCAACTTAGAAAAAATTTTGGTGTAGTATTTACTTATTTGAACTTAGGTTGTGAACTTTAGAAATTGTGAATTATTTATGTTGTTCATGAAGTTATTAACTTTGGTTTCATAAATTGTAGTCTTTAAGAATTAATTAATCATAAACTTTCAGAAATGTTGAATTATTGTAAGATATAAGAACTTTAAATTGTGAACTTTCAACTTAAATTTTGAATTTGGAATTAGGATTGTTTAAGTTGAAATTTAGGATTTTTAACTTGAACTTAGATTTTAGAACTTGAATTTTTTATTTTTGAAGTACTTAGGAATTTTTTTGGTTTGTATAAATTCTCAACTTTAGATACTTGAACTTTAATTAACTTAGAAAAAAAATCCAACTTGAACGTTAGGAATGTTGAACTTGAGAATTCTTGAATTTTTGTAGCATATACATGTAAACTTTAAGTTGTGAACTTTGAACTTGAATTTAGAACTTGAACTTTAGGATTTTTAAGATGAACTTAAGGATTTTTTAACTTGAACTTAAATTTTAGAACTTGAACTTTAGGATTTTTTAATTGATTGGCTAGAAATTATTTTGGTTTGTATAAATTCTCAACTTTAGATACTTGAACTTAGCATACTTGAAATAATTAATTAAGGTTGAATATTTTTGTACAAAATTTTAAGTGCAGGGGTAAAATCTAATTAAAGATTTCAATATTCGACGCCGCCAAGCCCACTGCCACCAACCCCTTCATCTCAGTCATAATTGAAAAACGTCGAGGTAGTTTTTCGTCTTAAGTTTTAATTTTTGTATATATTAGATTTTTTTATTTAATGTACAACACTTGCATTTTGCTTAGGGTTTGTTTGATTTCTTAGGATATGTTTGAATTTTTAGATTGTGCTTTAGTGATAATGTGTTGGATAGGCTGATAAATGATAACACTAGTTGATCCTATTGATGACAAAATTGATTTTCTTGCAAGATCAATTTGTGTCCATCTAGTGTTGACACTTAGCTTTGATTTGGTTTAGTTATTGGAATTAGTTTGTACTTTAATTGTCGAAAAAAAATTAACTTGCACTTTAAAAATATTGAATTAGTGTAGACTAATATATGAACTTTAAGTTGTTAACTTTGAAAGACTTTAAAATGTTATAAATTATGACTTTATTCTTTTTGAGTGTTTAATTATGAATTAGAACTTGTAATTACAACTTAATTATAACTTGAATTAATTAGAAGTTGAACTTAATTATAATTAACTTGAATTAATTTGAGTCTTATGTCACAAATTTTGAGTAATTTGTTGCACGTTCTGAGTATTATGTCGCAATATAAAGTTCATTTTAAATCTCTTGACTAATAAACATAACTATAATGACTAATAAAACATCAAAGAATACATGAAGTTGTCAAAGTGAAAGAAAACTAGTAAATACAAAACAGTCATTAACTACTTACAATCTAGCTCCCAGATATCACTTTACAAACCAAACTCGATAAACGCAAGCGAGTATGATCCTATCCGTATGATAACTTATCAACATAAATTTATGATATTTAATCTTGTGATAAACGATTATCATTTCTCCCTAAAAAACATCTAGACCTCACACCTAAATTTGCCTATATTCGAAGGGGAGGCAGCAAAACAATCAAGTCACTCAACTACATAGAGTGGTCAGACCAACGAGATTAACAAAAACGGAGCAACTGAGTATCATTTCAATTTTATTTAACATAAAAGTTCTCTTTATGATATACTTTGTGCATGAATTCATCGGAAACCAAGTATGGCAACTGCAATAACAAAACTAAGTAGCCTAAGCTATGTCTACCCCAACAACAGATATAGTCACCACTAAAAAAAATCATCGAATGAGTCAGATATGAAGTCTTGACCGTGCATCCAGTATAGAGATCTACAAGGAGTCTATGAGGCATGAGCAACTTATTTCTCTCCACTTCCGCTTCAATTGGGGAAAAAGGAATACTGGGGAATAATAATTAAAAGAAGGAAAGCTTACCTAGTTCTTCAAAGAAGGAATATAGACTCCAGTTCTCAATTACATCGTCATAGAAAAATATCTTTGCATGGAGGGTTAACAATATTGATCATCCATAGGAGAACGAGGATAAGACTAGAGTTCGGAGAAACAAAATAAAACACCAAACAAAACATTCTCGGCCAAGGCAAGAAGAAGTTAGAGAAGAAGAGCTTAGTGAGAACTTACTTAGGAAGAACACTATTTTTCATGGTTTAAGTTTGGAATTTTGAGATGATTTTTAAATCAAAATCTTTTTTGTTGGGACTTGTCAGCTCAAAGCCATGTGTCAATGATTTAACTAAACATGTCATACACCATAGTGCATATACCAGCTGATATTATGAGATTAACTATCAGTTTATTTTCAATAAATTTATCTATTGGTATTAATAATATTAAAATCACAAAATATTATTATAACGAATTTGTTCACAACTCTTACTTGTCTTACAAACAATAAGAACAAGCTTTACTCCTTTTTCTTCATTGTAATTCACGACATAAGTTATTATTAGGTGAACTATCCCTTTTTGGTGACTGATCATGACTGCTTATTTATTATGTAGTATCGCATATGTTACCACATAACATCCAAGAATTTGGAACATAAGAATCAAAGTTTCAACAGGTGATAGTAATGTTGTAGCATACGTCTCATACATTTCAACATATCACTCATATGTTCCACATATTACTCATGTGTAGCAACATCCATCCTCTACATCCAGAAAAATCATTGAAGCGACATACTGATTGTATCGATTTGCTTCAATTATTTTTTGGACCATGGTATAATATATTCATCTTTAAAATATTAATCGTTCTCGATCAAAATTAAATCAATATATAACACAAATGGACATGATTTAACTACTCAAATATAGTATTACTTTCTACCTCAAAACTTTCTACATCACTTCTACCACCTCTACTGCCTTTACCAGCCTTTTTACGTCCAACCCGTCTTCCACCACCCCTCCGATCTTGACTAGTCTCACCCTCTTGGGTTGTATCATAATAAAATGCATTCCATCGACCACCACCTCTTCTAAATATGTTATATCAAGCAGATCTATTCTTGTTTATCTGAGGCCTTCCACGCGAGCGCACTTTTCTTGGATTTCTAATGAATGTAACATTATCATCCGACTCTAGATCACCAATGCTTGGGACAGCCATATCGTCATTCCAATTGGAGTATGCATTGAAATGACCTTTCAAAATATTTTTAAAGTTCACATATTTATCTTTGTTGTCCAACACAACATCACAGTTCCTATCAAATCATTTCTTTAAGGAATTGTACTTCTTGTACTCATCCGTCATTGTTGGATAGCCTCTTGGAAAAAAATTGTACAAGTGAGGCCATATTACATTTCGTTTCCACCAATGCAAAATATACCCATCGTGAAAATTGTTAATTCGGTTGAGAGACATGGTCCTCAAAATATGGCAGAAAAATGATACCTTCGCTTTCAAAATTCTTGCAATTACATTTGAGATATTGGTTGTCTGGTTGATACTCCACAATGTAAGCAAAATGATTGCCATGAAAATCACTCCTAATTGAATGATCCGTTACAATGTACTTTTCAACTCCCTCCACTGCATCAAAATCAGCATGCTTTTCTATTTTGCAGTGGTACAACCTCTTCAAATGCTCGTTGAGGAAGATATCGTAAAAAATTTGGGTGTAATGTGTTTGAACCTGCATCTCCCAATCAAATCCACTAAAGGGCGGTGAATGCGTCTTTCTTGAGTCAACTTCTGCTTGTGGTTCCTTCTCGTATTTGTATTGCAATGCTATCTCATATTGCTCGGTAAACTGCTTGAGAGAGCTTCGCCCATTTATATAGCCATCAAAAAATGCATGCATTAACTCACATCTTTGTATAGACATCATGTCATCCAAAAAGTAGTGTTTAAGAAATACGGGAATCTAGTTTTGCCTTTCAGAATGTAGATTATGGAACTACATTCTTCTTTCAAGCTCATACTTTGGGATGAATGCACCCTATTTTTTCTTAAATTCATTTATGGTGATGCTGTTGAAAATTATTGATTTGAATTTTGATTTGGTTGACATGTAATCCGACACACCCTTTAGCCTTACAGGTAGCTTTGTCACAATGTGCCAAATGCAATATTTATGTATTATGTCTAAAAGCACCTCTCTAATTGTTGCCTTGATACTCTCATATTGATCTGTGAGGATAGCTGTTGGAGGTGCATTGTCCATTGCCACTAGCCAAGTTAAGAACACAAACTTGTATGTCTCAATATCCTCGCTTGTGATCAAAGCGCAGCCTAAAAAAATTGAATATTTGTGCTGATTCACACCAATGAATGAAGCAAATGGCATATGCCATTGATTTACAAGGTAAGTTGTATCGAAACAAACAACATCACCAAACTCGCGATACGCATACTTGCAATGTGTGTGAATCCATACTACATTATGAAGTCTTGCACTATTATCCATGTCGATAACGTAAAAATATTCATCATCCTTTAGTTGCATATCGGAGAAGAATTTCTGTATTATTGCGGCATCGGTGGAAAATGTCTTCATCCTCCATTGTTGAAGAATATAATTTCGATAGTCTTTGGGAGTGCACCCCTTTCTATCAGGACCACCGACTTCGACTTCCAATAGTCTTATGCTCTTTGAAGGTCTTATTCCTGCAATGTCATGACTTTCAAGGCTTCTCTTCAATGTCCGGCTTATCTTCCTGTGGCAGCTAAAAAAATGTGACAAATAAGGTTCCAATTGGTGCTTGTGCTCTGTCACAACTTTTGTAACCCGACATGAACCGTCAGATTCGACTAGGTAGTTAACTCTTTCTCTACAATCGACCGTTTTAGTTGTTGTCCTAGGTGTTGATTTTCTACTCTTGTCACAAGGAAAATACACATACCTAGCATATTCACAACCTCCTTTGTTTGTGCTCTTCTTAACAACACCAAAACCAGTCGGACGACCATGTTCTTTGTAAAATGAGAATAAAGCTTCAACACTATCAAAGTCATAGCTTCAATAGGGCCATCAATATATTGTTGCTCAGAAATATTATCATTATTTATTGGATATCCTTCATCTTCTTCAGACCATAATTCCTCAAATTCAGATTCTTCTTCATTTGAAATACTTATAGATGATTCTTGCTCCGCTTGATTAGACCTATTCAACTCTTCACGAAGCAAGTTTGGAAGATTTCATCTTTTTTTTTTTTTTTTTTTTTTTTTTTTGGGAACAGACCATACACGAGGCTCCCACCTCTCATGCGCGGCCAGGGGTTGAGCCGCTCACCCCCAAGCTGTATTATACATAAAAATAGAAAGATACACGGAGGGGGGCATAAACCTAACCTCCAATCCTATGGTGGTTCATAAGCCGATATTCCTAATAAGGTCAATCAGCTCATCCCCGATACAAGCACACAAAAAAGGGTCCTAGAAACTATGCACCTAAAGGAGAGGACTCCTCTCGATACAAAGAAACTAGAAAAACATAAATAAGGGAGACTCTCCCTTTACATAGTAAAGGAAAAATCTAAATATAAAAGGAGATAATCTTCATAAAAGCTATATATACAACAAAATTTTAGCATAAACGAAAATCATCAAAGAACATGGCTAAAATTATAACATGGGGAATCACAAACACTGCAATTGAGTGATCAATCCAAGGATGCAAAACAAAGTAGTAGATCATGGAGGCTTCTTAATCCGTTTGGTCTTCCTCCGCCTAAAGCTAGGTAGGCCGATTCTATCTAGCATGTAGTATCCTCGAATACCACGAGGTAGCTGCTGGAGGGTAGTGTAGTGGCCTGGAATGGTAAGAGTGTGACTGTGCTTGGAGAGAGCATCCGCAGTGAAGTTTGCCTCCCTGTATACATGTTTGCAAGCAAAGAAGGCAAATAATTTGGTAATATCAACAAGGTCATGAGTTACCTGGTGAAGGCTCCACGGAGGTTTCATCTGGTGACTGATCCATTTAGTGAGCAACTCCGAGTCAACTTCTAGGATAACATGATGGAAGCCCTGTTGAATGCACCATCTAAGCCCATAAGTAGCCGCCTCTAGTTCAGCTTGATTGTTGGTTCCCTCCCCTAGTGGTATGGCGTCATAGCCACCGTCTGAAGCTTCATGTTGTTTGTTATCTGTGCACATCAAACTATCACTTTCAGCTAACCCAAAAACATCATTCAATATTCGGTTTATTTCACTATTGCCATTACTAGAATCCATTTTGATAAAATTGTATTACTTGAATTTACAAATAACCCAACATAAAACAAGGACGAATTTAGAGAAAAATATGTGAAGTTGAGAATAATACCAAAGAAATAAGAAAAGCCAACATAGTATTGATTTTGGAGGGAAAGGTTAGTGATTTTGGAGCCAAAGGTCATAACTGTCAATTGGCATTTCATGCTAATTTGTGACAATTTTTCGTGTCATCTATATTTTCCGTTAAGTAATAGGACATTATTGATTTGAGAACTTTTCATTTTCTTTTTTCAGATAATTGAGTGCGTTTTGGAAAAAGAGAAAAACTATTTTCATTTCCTATGACTTCTCCACTAATTAAGCTGCCCCTTAAAATAGACAAAAGAAATACTCTCTACGTTTTATTTTAGTTGTCATAATTTTGTTTTTAAGTGTTAAACTATATGAACTTTAACTAACATTTTAAGATATATTTTTTCATCATATTGATATGAAAAAAATTATAACTTATAGTACTTTTCGTATATTTTTTTAATATCTAATTTTTTACTTTATAATATTGAGTTAAAGTAATATAATTTAACTTTAAAAATTAATCAAATTGACTTTCAAAAAATGCAACATGACAACGAAAATGGGACGAAGGGACTAGTAATTCAATTAGTCAAAACTTTAATACCCATCAATCCTTGTTTTTTATCTTCTTTTTTGTTTTTTTATCTTTTCTTCCTATTTTTCATGACAAGGCCAGAACTTTTATCAAACAATTGAGAAATTTACTATTTCCTTCTTTTCATATTAGTCAATACATTTTTTCTTTTTAAAGTTAATTTAATTAATTTTCAGAGCTAATTTAAATTTGATTAATTTACTATTTTAAAATTACAGTTTAGATATTATAATATTGTAGGAACTATATTATAAATTGTAATTCTTTTCATATCAATTTAATAAAAAAAACATATAACTCATTGAAGGAAAAAAAATCCCACTTTTGCAATGTCAAAATCATGGAAACAAATATTAGACCACCACTACTATAATGTGTTCAGTGGAAAAAATGAAAAGGTGAAAATAGTTTCCAAAGATCTCAGTATCCTTTCAATAAAAAAATATATTAGAGAATAATTCAAGAGCGGAAGTCTTTATGTTTGATAATTAAGTAGATAATCTACTGTATTAAAAGTATGAAGGTCTTAATAATGTTATTTGAACTTTTTGCTCATCATTAAAAGAGTGCCAAAATCGTCTTTTCCTATCTTTCCTTATTATTAGTATTTATTTTTATTACATTTAATTAGATAGCCACATAATAAGGAGAACAAATTCCAAAATAATTAAATACTAAAATTGTCTATGTTAAAGAGAAGGAATCCTCAGATAATTAGGACAGAACTAAAAAAAGTTAGCGTTCCAAATTACTTGAAAAAGTTAGTTAATAGGGAGGATTAGGCACTAAGATTTGTCTATATTAGGGCTACACTAAAAAAGTTAGCGTCTTTTTAAAAAAAAATTATATATGGACAATATTGCATGTCTAAATCTGCGGATTTATTTTAAATTTATATATGAAAAATATTGCATGTCTATAACTAAACTTCATAAAATATTAATTAATATCCTTTTTCATTTATTTCTACTCTACTTGTATAAAAGGATTTATATATGATTCAAATAACATATTCATGTACGCTGCTTTTCGTCGTTAATTGATATAATTTCAATAACTTATTCATTGTTGTAGCTTTTAGCCGTCAATTGACATCTTCTTCTCAATTTTATCGCATTGTTCAGCTTTTTATCGACGTTTTGTTCTCAATTTTATCGCAATTTTGATTCAATTTTCAGATTTTTTTTATCTTAAAATCTCTCTTTTTCCTTTTTGTTTCATATATATTGTCGCAACTTTGTAAAGTAATCTTCTCATCTCATAAAATAAAATTATATATTAATATTACTAAAAAAAATTGTGAACGATTTATTTTAGATAATCTTGCAATGGATTCTGAAAAGGATTTGATCAGCAAAATGTCAATTAAAATCTTAAGAAGATCCTATTCTTATTGAATAATAGTCATTGAAAGTAGAGCAATAAAAGAGGAGCAAATGAAGGTACAATAGTTGATGAAGAGGTAACAATTATTTTTTATTTGTATTATATTTTATATTTTTACTTATTGCATATATATTTTAACCATTACAATTTAATTTTTTTCATAGGGCACAAAAGTTAATTCTATGCTTTCCAAAAATCATGTTGTAAAAGCAGGGAAAATCTTTACAGCAAGCCAAGATTTGTTACATCATAAACAGACAAATTAATGGTTCTAATCCTAATTTTCTATAGATAAATAAAGAGATTGAAGTTGGATTTCATTTAAATAGATATAATATTTATTTTAACGTCAATTGTTCTGTTTTAATAATTTTATTCTTCATGTGTATAATTTAATTGATTAATATGATTCATTCACTTGATTTATTTCAACTTTTAAAAATTGAAACGTGTTAATTCTTTAATTAAGTGTTTTTTAAAATTAAAAAAAAAAAAAAAGAGGGGGCGGGGGGTGGTAAAGTTGAAAAAGTTGGAGAATTTCATTTTTCTTTCCTTAATTTATCAAGTATTATAAAGATATTAAAAATAGCATCATCTAACTAATACAAATTGATCATCATAATATGCTCAGTATATTCACATAAATAAAATATGTGTCGGTCTTATCCCTATTTACTATCTTGCAAAATTAAAGTGATTATTTTCGAAAAACCATCAATCTCAAGTAATGACTTATTTATCCACCTAACGCATATTAGTGAAAACATAATAACTTATGAATTACACTTTAATGGGATTAAAAAGTATGACTTTTTGGTCCCAAGATGCTTACATTTGTTTGTCAGATTTTGGTAGAAAGTTAAAAGCGCCTTCCAACTAATTTTTTGATTTCCCACTCGTTGTATAGGATTTAAATTATAATGATTTATCGAGTTGTTTTTTAATTTTTATTCTTAACAATTAAATTTATATTTAATAAAATATACTTTTTTAAGGACGCAAAACATAATTTTTGAGATATTGTGATGAAAAAATATAACCTTATGTCCACAAAAAATTATTTGCCTTGAATGATAAAAAAAATTAAAGACAAACCCAAAATAAAAGCAAAAGCGCAAATGACCCGTTATGCGGGACTAATTATGCGAATATACTTTTTTAGGTTACCATTTAAATTTTATTTATATTTATGCAATATACTTTTTAGGTTATCATTTAAAATGTTAGTATACGGTCTGAAAATATTTTGAGCTAACTTTTTCTACGAGATTTTCATTTTGCTTAAAAGATTTTTTGATAATGATCTAAAAAGTTCATAAATTACAAGAAACAAAGGGTCAATCACTAAACAATTATCCTTAAAAAAACATTTTGCTTAAAAGATTTTTTGATAATGATCTAAAAAGTTCATAAATAACAAGAAACAAAGGGTCAATCACTAAACAATTATCCTTAAAAAAAAAGAGTGGTGATTAAAAATCCATTTTAAAGCATTGACTAATTTAATTTACGTCGTGTAAAATCACTAAACAAGAAAATAATATTCCCCACTAAATTTTTTTTATTTTTCGAACTTAAATTTAAAATCTCCGATTAAAACGTGAATTCATGAAGGTGATAGTTACGTTTTTCTTTTTATTCAATTTCAAAAAAAAAAAAAAAAAACATACGATAGTTTAACTTTAACCCTATTACTTTCCAAGAAGTGATCATTGGATTATAAGATAAGAAGTTTTGCTACCATTATATTCAAAGGATCAATAGTAATAAACCCGCCATGTACAACCAATCGATTTGACTTTTTTTTTTTTAATGTTAATATTGTCAAAAAGTATAATGATGGCTACAATTATGAAAAATCCTATAATATTCTCACACTTTCATTGGTCAGCAAAGGTTCACTCTAAGTGGTTCTCTCTTTGTTAAATTAAGTAAACAAACTTTTTGAATCTTAAAATTTTAAATTAAAAATATGTAAAATATATCAAAATATTTGTTAGCCTTATGTTTTGAACATATCATATGAAAAATTAAAATTAAAAAATTATAAAAAAAATTATAAAAAATATGATCTTTTATGTGTTTTTTTTTTACATCTGTACTTTTGTATTAAAATTAATTAATAAAACTTATGTGGAATATTTCTAGGGAACAAAATGTGAACTTTGGCTTGGGAAAAGGTATCACAAACAATAACACCATTTTAGGGTAAAAAAAAATCATCTTATTAATCTCTAATTTAAAAAAGAAATAGTTGCAAGGGCCATTCAATGGTTGTGCTCCAACAAGATGTTTTACATATTCAGAACTCGAACACGAGATCTTTGATTAAGGGTGAAACAATCTCATCACTGTACCACAACTCATGCATGTTGGTTATAACTAATGACGTTGTTGAAGGTGCTCACATATATTGCCATAAAAAAATATACCTCATTCGTTCTTTTTTACCTGTATACTAAAAATAAATTTATGTTTTTGCTAATTTATTTTAGCAAATTGCAAAAAAAAATAAATTAAAACTTTACCTTTAATATTAGGTGACATTTCTCAAACTATTAGAGTATTATTAGTTGTAAAATTTAAATTTCAAAACA
Organism: Solanum dulcamara; assembly: GCF_947179165.1. NCBI lineage: Eukaryota > Viridiplantae > Streptophyta > Magnoliopsida > Solanales > Solanaceae > Solanum > Solanum dulcamara. Next base: position 65,710,622 of record NC_077246.1, on the reverse strand, counting down.
TCATTAAGAATAATTTAATAAAATAAATCATTAAGTAATATTCCATTAATTATCAATGTGAATGTAATATTGAACAAGTAAAAAAATCCGAAAGGAGTAGTACTGTTGGAACTTTTTAATTTATATTTTTTGTGTGGGGGTGGGGGAGACATTGGCTCGCTTAAATGTTATTGGGTTGAAGTGACTAGATTGAAATGAGCTAAAAATCGGATTATAAATCAATCCGTTCAATTTTTACTAAATTTTAAATTCAAAATTTATTTTCTTGTAATTTTTTTGATAAAAAAAATCTATATTAAAAATATATAAAATTTTAAAAATTTAGATAAAATTTCTTATAGGTTAATCTAGATTGCATATCAATCCAATTATAAAATAACTTAAACTAAGCAGATCAAAATAAACTTAATTAATTAAATAAATAAATTATTAATTTACTCAAACATAAACAAATTAAACTAATCATAATTTTATAAGTTGATTTTGACACCCCAATTCAATCATATAGCCCCTCATTAAATAGAAATCTATGAGTCCGTTTGGATGGGACCAACTTAAAGCCTCTTTTTAACTTTTGGACGTGTTTGTCTAATGCTAACTTTAAGCCATAAAGTTTTTAAAGTCAGTCAAAAATGAAAAGTTATGATTCCTAACTTTTTTTTTTCTAAGTGCTTAAAGTCATTTTCTTTGACCATAGAAATTACTTTTATATCCCTTATATTTTAACTAAATTCTCAACCTTTTTATTCTTTTAACCCTAAAATTCACATCATTTTCCTCATTTAAGCACTTTTATCCAAACATTCAACTATTTTTTTATAAAAATAACTTTCAGTACTTTAAAGTTCTAAAAGCAATTCATACATAAAAATTATTTTTTTTAAGCTCATCCAAACGGGGTCTATATTTTAAATGTTGGCGTTAATTTGTAGTGGCCAGCCTATGGATCCAAGAATTTAATGACCATGGATCCCAAAAAGCCATCTCATTTACTCATTATAATATAAGATGTGATTAGATATTGAAATGGCAAATAAGTATTACTCTCTCAAAATTATTTTACTTGTCATATTTTTTATTTACACATTTGTTATTTATTATTTTTAATTATTTAAAATATTAATCTCTTATCAATTACTATTCTCTCTTTTATCTCTTTTTAATAAATATTTCTTGTTTTTATTTCTCTTCAATATATAAAAAGAGAATCAAGAGAGTGTATTTAATTATAGGGAAAACTACACAAAATAGATCAATTGTGAAATTATTTATCCAAATTAGATTCAACCTAAATTATTTATCTTTAATAGACTCATGATCCAAACTATTTACCCTCTTACCCCAGTTTCTCCCTTTTAATTTTGCGCATGACGTCATGCTGACATCAACATCACTGCTTCTCTTTGATACCATCAGAGTAGGGGTGTACATGGATCGGGTTGGTTCGGATTTTTTACAAACCAAACCAAACCATTTGTGTCGGGTTATTAAATCTATAAACCAAACCAAACCAATAAAAGTCGGGTTTTTCGATATCAATTTTTCTCGGGTTTTTCGTTTTTTTCGGGTTTTTCGGGTTTCTCGGTTTTTTTGAGTTTTTTCGGGTTTCTTATAGTATCAAATAAAAAGCACAGAGCATTGCTTCTTAAAAAGAGTTCTAGTACAAAATATCAACATATAAGATGGAGGCACAACACTGTTTGAAGTTTTAACTTTATAATATAACTTTATAAGATAAGTTTTTTTTTGTATATTATTTAGATGGGCTACTCAAGTCCAAATCTAAATGTAAGAAAGAAAACAAAAATTATGAAAAAAAATTAAAAAACATTTATAAATTACATTTTCATAAATATTTTTATGTATAACATAATTTAAAAGTAGTATATCTATAATCGGGTCGGTTTGGGTTCGGTTTGACTTTTTTTAGTTAAAACCAAACCAACCCTATAATGGTCGGTTTTTTTTTTTCAAACACCAAACCAAGTCAAACCAAACCACTAGTCGTTTTTTTTTTCCGGTTTGGTTCGGTTTGTCGATTTGGTGCAGTTTATCGGTTTGTCCTGTACAGTCCTACATCAGAGTATGTTATACTTTGATGGTATCTAGCAGTTTCTTCTTGATACCATCAGAGTATAATATACTCTGATGGTATCAACCAGTTTTGTTGAAACACTGTATCTTCCTTCTTGATACTATCAAAGTATATATATACTTTCATGGTATCAAACATGTATTTACACCGGTGCCCTATTTCTTGTTCCTCTTTGATACCATTAGAGTATATTATACTTTGATGGTATCAAGCAGTTTCTTCTAAGTACCATCAGAGTATAATATGCTCTGATGGTATCAAGAAGGAACAGACAATGCTTTAGCGAAACTGCTTGATACAATCAGAGTATGTTATATACTTTCATGGAATCAAATGTGCGAGATAGTTAAAAACAAGAAGTATGAAAGTAATGAAGTATCCAATAATAAATAGTTTCTTTTTTTGGGGTATAACAATAATTATTCCTTAATTATATCTTAATTTGATATTGAAAATATGCACTTAATTATATCTTAATTTTTTAACATAATAATTTTTTAAGATCTTTTTTTTTAATAAAATAAGAAGGACAAGTAAAATATTTCGGCGGGAATAGGTTAAGTACTACTTATTTATCAAAATAGCACAAACTATGCAAAGTAAAGTAAATGAAACGTATTGGGTTATAAAAGTCTTGTCACTTATCCTTCAAACTATACTGCTGAAAATATGAAGTTATGAATTTCCTTCAAACTACATAATGAGAATATATTCCACCTAGGTGATGACTCAAGAGTGATGATGATTATAGTGAAACAATTAATCAATAGTTTTAAAATGGGTTGGCATTGGGTTATAAAAGTCTTGTCACTTATCCTTCAATTTTTAATTTCCTTATCTGAAAATGACACAAAATGGTGAACAAATGATGTGTCACCTTTTTTTTGGTTCAAGACTTTTTGTGGGGGTGCACCTAACCCCTAAAAAGGTTGATTAAACCTAACAATTAAGACTAACTTAGATTCATGTGGAATAAAAGAATATTTCATTAAATTTATAAGTTAATTAAATTGATTTATAAATATTTTTTAGCTTATTTTTGTATTCGGTAAAGACTGAAATTGCTTATAAATATTTATTAATAAATCAAAAGTCATAATTTATACTTTTGTTTTTACCAATTTGTTTTTTTAAAAACTATTTCATCATATATTTTTTTAGTTTTCAAAATATCTTTCACAAAATGAAACTCCCAACTTCCTTTTTCACTATGTATCCTTCAATCTTTTTTTTTTTTATAAAAAAGGATACTTATAAAATTTATATAAACAAAATTTAAGGATATTTTAATACTTTTAACAAAAGAATAAGTTATCAACAATCTTTTTTTTTTATCAAATACATCAGCGGCTTATTAACATTTTTAACACTTCTATTCAAACACGTAACTACTTGTTTATAAAATTATTTTTAGAACTTAAAATAATTTAGCTTATCAACTATTTACAATCAGCTAATTCAGACGAATTTTAAATATATTGTGGAATATGCAAAGACATTTTCTCTTTTTCCCCATCAATAAGATATTTTTTGTCAAAAGAATTTTCACTCTCAAATTCTTGAGTTCAAGTTAATGACGGAGAAATTCCAACCAACCCATCACACCTATCTATACACCTATCCATAGGTACTCCTTCTAAAGCAATTTCTTTAACACTAAAAAAGGCCCTTTCAGATCACATGAATGATATTGGAAACAAATTTGAGAATCTCTTAGGTGTTAATACAAGTAAACTTGAAGAAGAAAAGTGTAAACTAAAGTAAACTTCAATTAATTGTGTTGTAAAAAAATTGGAAAAAATTGAGGAATTTTTTATGTATTATTAATTCAAGAAAAAAAACAAAAAGAAAAAGAGAATAGTACTAACAAAGCGGGGTGGGGGGTGGGGTTGCAAATTTAGGAAAAAGACAGATAAATACATGAGGCATTTTGACAGAAAGCAAAACATAAATTGACAATTGACACGTGGATGTTGACTTCTTAACAAACCTAAACCCTAGGTTTAAAGGTCTCCTAAAAAAAACTTCCTCCATTTTAATTTATTTATTTAATTTTAATTTTACACAAAATTTATAAAAATAAAAAAAACTTTTGAATCTTATAGTGTTAAACTAAAGATATATAATGTACCAAAATATCTTTTAATATTGAGGTTTTAAATATGTCGAGTGAAAAAATTATAATTGCAAATTAATAATAAAAATTAGGAAAAATGTTCAAATATGACATTAAACTTTGAGAAAAAGTTTATTTGTACCACCTGTTAAAAGTTTGGTTCATTTATATCATTTTTGTTTAAGAAAAAACTCATCAACGCTATTATTTGTAAATTGAAAATATTTTCAGTTTTGAAAAGCCACTTTTTACACATGGTGAAACATGATTCGGTCACATTTTTAATTAAATCATTTTTTAAAAGAGAGAAAGCTCAAATATGTCATCAAACTTTTAAAAAAAGCTTATATATGTCATCCGCTAAAAGTTTGATTCATCTATGCCATTTCAGTTAATAAATAATTAATGGCATATATGCGCCTTATCTCAAATGAAAATGACATAGATGAATCAAACATAAATAAGTCTTTTCTCAAAATTCAATGACATATTTGAGTTTTTCTATAAAAATTAAATGAATTTAAAAAAATAATAAAACAGGGGTACCTTAATTCCCCCCCCCCCCCCTTTATTCCACGTATGTCAACAAAACCTGTTTTGGTTTTTCTAGACAATATGGATCATATGATATATTATTCAAGATTTTCTTGTGTGGTCATTTACTTGGAATTCTAATTCAATGGGTAGAATTATAAATTATTATGTTTACTGGAAATTCCAATTCAATGGGTAAAATTATAAATTATTATGTACTCCCTCACTTTTGGTTTCTTTTCAGAAGCTTGTCGGAGGGATACTACTCGAGGTGATTTCGTGAAAAATTTTAAAAATTAAAAATTTATAATTTTGGTATTCTTCATGTGTTCTTAAAAAACAAAAAAACAAAAAAATACATTTGATTCAAAACTTCAATAAAAATGTGTTGAAAGTTATTTAGTTGATTTTGCAAAATCAGAGTTAAAAATAATGACATAGATAAGCCTTTTCTCAAACGGCAATAACATAAATAAGTTAAACTTTTAATAGATGATATAAATAAATCTTTACTCAAAGTTCAATGATATATTTGAGTCTTTTCCTTAAATTAAAACAAGAAGGATTATATATTAAAGTAAGATGGAGATGGGAGATTATTCCTTTTTCCTCAAAATGGAAGCAGCTATATTTTCTTCATTTCTAGGCATTTCCAATAAGGGAAATAAACGGTTAGCAACAACATTCTGATGGCTACTACTATTAGAGTTATTTCCGGTGAGGAGAGTTTGAACGTAATTGGTAAAATTATTTTCGTGTGATAAAAAAATTTATATATTTAAATATAGATGTACAAAATTCGCATTGATCAAAAAATCGAACTGATTTTTTTTTTGATTTATTGTTATTGGATTAACGAATTTTTAATGGTTTTATATAAAAAATAATCGAATTATCGATTCGATTTTGATTTTTTAATATTGGGTTATTGGATAAATCAATAAACCCATTAAGACTATAGTAATTTGCTATTTTGCCCTTGTATAAATAGAAATATTAATATTAATATTTTGCTGGTTACTTACTACCTTTGTCTTTTAGCCTTTAATTCACATTGTATATTGTCCTAGTTCTTTTTTTTTGTGTTGGTTAAATCGAAAAGTGAACTGTTAAGGATCAATAAGCGATAAACTAAAAATTGGCAAAAAATATCTTATAGATTTGATTATTAATTTAGCATATTTAAAAATTAAAAATCGATAAATCGAATCAATAATACATAAAATCCAACCGAACCGATCAATGCACACCCCTATATTTGAGTTGTGAAACAATCTCTTATAAAAATAAAGAATAAATGAGAAATGATTATGTATATACAGTTGGGTATAGTAAGAATAAATGAGAAATGAAAGAAATATGAAGTATTCCCTTTTACTTTAATAAAAAACTTTTCTCTCTCATTGATTATGGAAAGAAAAATTAAATATTTAAATCAAAAAACATTTCTACTTGTTGTTAAATCTTATTGGACATGACTCCTAATATACTACTAATATTTCTTATTTGCCTTTAAATAAACAAATTTATTTTTGATAAATTTAAAGAATCCAAACTATGAAAGAAAATTTGTCATTTTCTCACTAACGTCTAAAGAAAATTTTACCAACCATAAGAGGGAAAAGAAAAATATACAACTCGTGCAACACGCAAACAAAGTGACAAAATTCCAACGTAATATTGAAAATAAAAGCCAAAATCTTTTAGAGAGTGTTTTGTAGATGAGATAAGGATTAATTATTAGATATAAAAAACGAAAAAATTGATATAAAAAAATATTTTCATTTATTCCATTCCACGTATCAAACGATTCCTTGCGACTTGCATACTGCTGCTGACATAGCAGACATAATACTTAATTCCATTCTCTGTTTCTGACCAATAGCAGTTCAAGAAATTAAATACTCTTTAAATAAGATTCACAGAAAGAAAAGATTTAATATTATATATCATAATTTTAATAATAATAAATCCCAAGGAGTGAGAAAAGAATATAGAACAGATTGAGAGAGAATTAAATAGTCAAAAAAAGAAAAATACTTAATTCCATACTTTGTTGTTGATAGTATAGTTAAAAAATTAAAATATTTTTTAATAGCTTAAATTTTTAAATGACTTACAACTTTCAACATGATATCAAAACAATCAGAGATTTTAGGATTGAATTCCACTATCACCCATTATCAAAAAGAATTTTTATATGCTTGACCCGTAAAAAAGAATTATCTGCATGTGAATGTCTATCGAATTTCATTGTTATCCACTATCAAAAAGAATTTTCATGTGAATTGTACATTCTCTAACCGTTTAAGCTTAATAAAATCTTACCACCATCCATTATTAAAAAGAATTTCGTATATTTGACACATGAAATTCTGTTCATGTGCTACAATTAAATAATAAAAATATGTTATCTCAAAAATGAAACTTTGAACAAAGTTCTTTCCGAATTATTTTGTGCTTGTAAATAGAAGAACATAATTCCTTTTGAGAAGAAGACAAGTCTCGCTAACTGTATCAAAGTGATAAACATCTCCTTTAGCTCAATGATAAAAGTTCGAATCGATGAAAAAGGCCTTACCTTTCAGATGACCCGAGCAAATCATCAAACTACTAAATCCACCAAACTGTTCATCTTTGACCTCATATTTCAGGTTCAAGCTGTACAAAATGCAAAGTCGTCTTTATTAAAAAGAACTTTACCTTGATATAAAATTTTTAGAAATAAATTCAAAAAAATGCCTTACGAATACCGAAGGTCGGAGAAAAAGAAAAGAATAAAGATCCAGAGGAACAAAAGATTCTAACATTATATTATAGCTTGATAATAAATCCCAATTCTAACCAATGAGTGAGAAAAGAATACAGAACAGTTTGAGAAAACAATTAAATAATGCTAACCAAAGCAAACAAATAAAAAACAGTTAAATAACCAAGAAAATAAAAAAAGAATACACAACAGGTTCAAAAAGGGTGTCATTTTCTTGTACATAAACCTTAAGAAAGAAAAATTGGATAGTGATAGAAAGCAAAAGCTACATAGAAAAAGAGAGTTGTATTTTGTACTATACGAAAAATTTGTATATATGCATGTGGATTTCTATTTAGCTTAGCTGCATGTTAGTATATACAAATAAAAAAAAAAGTATTTTAATGGATTATTTAATGTTAGTTTGAGAAGTGAAAAATGAAATTGAAAGCAAAAGCCATGCTAGGGAAAATGGGAAAGAGAGATAAAATATTGTTCTTGTTGAAGAAGCAGAAGCAGCAGATTATAGTTATAATGTACATGGAGATAAGAGCTACTAGAAAAGGGAAAAACTTCTCTTCTATACTCTTCCTTTTTCTCCTTTTCATTTTTGTACTCTTTGTTCTTTAAACCATTTTACAATCAACCCAAAGAATTCAACTTTAATCCTTTTTTTGTGTTTTCTTGATCTGGATTCTTTTGTTTTGACACTTTTCTGCTTGTGGGGTTCTTGTTTTTTGGGGTTTTAGTAAGTTTTACTAGTTTATTTGGGTACCAAGCTCTGGATTTTGTGTTTCTTGAAACTTTTCTGCTTGTGGGGTTCTTGTTTTTTGGGGGTTTGGTAAGTTTAACTAGTTTATTTGGGTACCAAGCTTTGGATTATGTGTTTCTTGTAATGAAAAATTGGATCTTGGGAACTATTGTTGAAGATTCTGGGATTGGTTGAGCTTGTGTGTTTAGGTTTGAATTTCTATAGATTGGTCAAAAGCACTTTAATTTCATTCCTTATTTGTTTTTCAAGATTTTACACTTCCTAGTCAATGCCATTGGTGTACATACCATACTTGGTGTCACTCTAAACTACTGTAATCTGTTTTCCTCCTTTCCAATATTTAGTGATTTCTGGGGGGATCCTTCTTTTTTTTTTTCTCATACATTCTTTAAAAGAAAAAAAAATACTACTACATGTAAATTGCAGAAAGGAAAAAGGAGAACCCACCATTTTTTTGTTGTGTGGTTTAATAGTTTCATTGTGTTTAGATACAGATTAGGAGAAAAAGTTAAAAACTTTGATAAGTTGAGGCAGAATTGGTTATCATTCTTGGTGGGGGTTTACTCATTACTGTCAGTCTATGGGAGTACTACCTGAAAGTTTAATTCTTAATTTGATTGAGAAAGTTAAATCTTGGATTTCGTGGGGAACGAGTGGATTAAATATGGATGTTGACAGTGGAAAAACCTGTTGGGAATGCAAGATGAAGTTTACTGGTTCTTGCAACAAGTACAATTGCCAAATTTGCAATGGAGTTTTCTGTGGTGATTGTTGTATGCACACTCATGGATCTTTGGATGTTGTTGCATCTGGATCAGAAGGGAAAGTAGTTGATATTAAGTCTTGCAAGTTTTGTTCTGAGTTAAGGACTTGGAATAATGGTGTTGGGAAGTATAAAGACCAAAATTATCCTTTTGAGTCTCCTAGAGAAAGCACAGAATCAACATCACCAAATTTCAATAGTGACAGATTTGATGGTTATTCTTCACATACACCAGTTAAGAGTAGTTTTACAACCTTTTCAAGCCATCCGTCTCCGATATCTCTACGTCACTCGCCAAGCAGGTACCGAGCAAATATATCATATTTGTAGTTTTTGTATCAATTTTGTTATCAATGTGATGTGCTTTTGAAATCTGTTAATATTTTTAATGGAAGAACATATATCCTGGATAACCATTAAATTATCTTATTATTGATTTAGTTTTTTAAGCCTCTGACATTGTTAGTACTAGAGATAAGGAATTATTATGTTTTCTCAAGATTTGTTTTGAATTAGTACCCAAAGATGTTTTATATTGAAGTAGCAGATGGTGCAAATATGAGATGATGTGTCATATCTATGTTCTCTTCTAGGATATTCAACTTATAATTCTTTTGCTCATTTACCTATAGAATTGAACAATACTCACATTTGTTTCAGTTGAGTATGGAGTTCAATCAATCTATTCTTGTAGTTTCTTGTTTTTCGCTTTTGGTTATCGGATGTGTTTTTTGTGCTTCGATTATCACATTATTTTGTTGTCATTACTGTTCTTTACTCTGTGTGTTGTGTACTGCTCTCCATTTCACATTGTTTTTCTATTCTCTTTTTCAAACTGCTTGGAAATGCTTTATTTAAGCCAATGGTCTATCGGAAACGACCTCTCTATTTCTATGAGGTAGGGATAAGGTCTGTGTACACTCTACCTTCCCCAGACCCCACTTGTGGGATTACACTTGGTATGTTGTTGTAAGCTGCTTTTGGGATGCAGAAATTGTTAGTCTTGTTGGATATAAAATTTGTTACTCTTTTGCTAATAATTTCAGGAGTGATGAAGACGAAGGAGGGAATTCAACAAACCAATTTTTTAGTCCGTCAAGTAGCTATTTTCATGATACTTCAGATATAGATTCGAGTAGTGTTAGTACTAGACATGAATTTTACAGCTTAAGGTCAGCTGGATCAAGTCCATCGGACAGCCCCTCTAGGATTCGTTTTACTTCCAATAGAGTTGGGCATTCTGTACAGCAAGATCAAAATGAGACTCCAAGGTCTCAGAGTGATGGTCCCTTTGATCAAGAAGCCTCATATGTTTTAAGAAGGCTTCAGAAAGGGACGAAGGATCCAGAGACTGCTGATGACAGTGTTGGAAATTTGTCCTCGCATCACAATCAGTTAGAGAAGCAGCAAAAGCCATTCGATCTTAGAAATAGTGATCTCATATGGTTTCCTCCTCCACCTGATGAAGATGACGAGGATGCAAATAATTTCTTCACATATGATGATGAGGATGCTGAAATTGGAGTGTCTGGTGCGATATTTTCTTCAAGTGCGAGCCTTACCACCATGGATAAAGAGCCTGTGGATCACAGGGAACCTATGAAAGCTGTTGTACAGGGCCATTTCAGGGCTCTTGTCTTACAGCTATTGCAAGGTGAAGGAATAAAATCGGGGAAAGAAAGCGGTGCTGATGCCTGGGTTGACATAGTTACATCACTAGCATGGCAAGCTGCAAATTTTGTGAAGCCAGATACTAGTGAAGGGGGCAGCATGGATCCTGGTTATTATGTAAAGGTTAAATGTGTAGCTTCTGGAAGCCCAAGGGAGAGGTAAATACGTCTTCTCTTTGAACATTTGCTTCTTAGGCTTGGTTAGTCATGTCTCATCATTCAGTTGTGTTTCAATACAGCACCTTTATTAAAGGAGTAGTCTGTACGAAGAATATTAAACACAAGCGCATGACTTCACACTGCAAAAATGCTAGATTGCTTCTGTTAGGAGGATCACTTGAGTACGAAAGAGTTCCCAATCAGTTGGCATCTTTCAACACATTGTTGCAGCAGGTATTTGGTAGATTTGTCTTTCTTTCTATGATTTGAGAATATGAGATAAGAGTAATTAGGGACAAGTTTATGAGTTCTATTACCCTAACAGGAAAGGGATCATCTGAAGATGATTGTTTCAAAAATTGACGCCCACCATCCTAATGTGCTACTTGTGGAGAAAAGTGTATCTTCTCATGCTCAGGAGTATCTACTGGAAAAAGAGATCTCTTTGGTGTTAAATGTTAAGCGGCCACTTCTGGAGTGGATAGCCAGGTGCACTGGTGCTCTTATAACCCCGTCCATCGATAACATAGCCATGGCAAGATTGGGATATTGTGAGCTCTTTCATTTAGAAAAAGTTTCTGAAGAGCATGAACCTCCAAACCAGTTCAACAAGAAGCCATCAAAGACTTTGATGTTTTTTGATGGTTGTCCGACGCGTTTAGGTTGCACGGTAATTTTCTCTGCTTCAGACTTTAACATTATTTTTTCTTCTGCCAAAACTTTTCAATGTTCGAGATCTACTTAAGACTTATATCATGCATATCTCATACATATATTGGATTCAAAAGGTACCTTGTGCTAGAATTGTGATGTCTATGGCTTAGCTCTTTAATATTCTCTTATTTATCGTCTATGCCTACTATTTACTCAGAACACCCTCGCCCACTCTTACTAAGAAACTGAAAGAAGCCTCTGAAACAGAACAAAGGGTGGATTGTTCTGCTAGTCTTCTCTTTCCTTGAATGGATAAATTTCAAATTTCACTTGCTTGTCATGTAATTTATTTGGAAGTGCTTTACACCAGTCTCTGAGCGCGACATGTCCACTTCTTTCCACACTTTTGAATCCACAATATATAATACTCCTACTGATTATAGTTGTGCTTGCAATTAAAAAATGATTTGAATTCACAGACAAACTTTTTTGCCCTGGACATCTTAATGCTAATTCTGCGGTTTCATGTTCCCAAGAGCTATAATAACAAACATTCGAGAAATGCTTATTCACGTAGTGTCATTTGGAGCATCTTAATGACGTAATTGAAAAGGATCAGTGGTCTTACTATTCACGGCAAACATTGACATATTGTGCGAAGCTATATCATGGAAAGTAAGTATTTTCTTGAAGGGAAGACAATTTTTTCCCCGAGAGCAATGAGAGGTAAAAGAGAAGAAATTATAAGCCAAAGAAAGACATAGATCAACATTGATCAGTTCTCGTACACTCATGTTTATCCAGTGTAAGAAAGCAATGCAATCCAAGTGATTCACTTGAGCAAAATCATCTGCTCTCATCCTTCTGTTTGGTCTATGAATGCTTCAGTACAAAACAGACATATGTCATGTCTAACTCAAAAAATACCTATACTTAATTATATTACCTTTCTCTTTTAATTTTAGACTTCCTTGCCTCTATAGTCTACACAATCTTTAATATTATTAATCATTTGTCTTAAATATAATACTTATATCGGGCTGTCTGATTACTTCTTCCGTGTCACTGAACATTCTCAATTCCAAGTAGTGGACATTTTACAAGAACTTGGTGAAATAGAAGTGATCACTTATAGCGTACACCATCTGCCATAGGGGATTATCGCTCTAGTAAAATTTTTTAAGTTGCTTATGCTTTGATCAGCTGTGGCTAGTCATCAGGTACCAGTCTTAAATGCTGTATTGATTTTTAAAATGCTTAATTAATTTCCCTGTTCTTTAGTCACTAAGTTGATGCCTACCATGGTCTTGAGTTTCCATAAAGGTTCTGTGAGTTAAAAAATATTAACAAAGGGAAAATAAGATCTTCAGACTGCATTGTCATAAAGGATCAGCAATTATATCTTAGTTTAAATATCAAGAAGTTGAATTTGTAAACAGATGTTAGTTATCCTTTCATTTGACATTTTGTAGGTCTTGCTGAGGGGTCTGTGTTGTGAAGAGCTCAAGAAAGTGAAGAATGTCTTCCAGTATGCAGTCTTTGCGGCATATCATCTGTCCCTTGAGACATCGTTCCTTGCTGATGAGGGTGCTAGTCTACCTAAAGTTTCCATAATACCTTCAATTGTTACACCAGAGAAGACATCTGCTGATAATGCTATTTCAGTGATTTCTCATACTGCTTCCCCGGCTAGACAGCAGAGAGTTGATAATGACCCACATAATCATGTAGGATCTGCCAACTGCTATGTGGATGTTGGTTTACCAGTAACGTTGGTGAAGCATCATTACCCTCCTTTTAAAGATCCACCCACCCTAGATGATTCTGGAGACAGAGATGTTCTCTCTACTGCATGCCTTGAAAATTTACCATTGTTTCATGCGCATGATATACCTGTTGAATCTGTTGAAATAAAAAATCATACCAGTCGAGGATCACGAGTAACTTTAGGTCAAGGGGAGAGTCAACCAAGAGAATCACCAGAGCTCTCAAAGCTTGAGAAATCAGATGAATTTGAACCCTCTAATGAATTATATTCAGCTACTGACAGTCATCAAAGCATATTAGTATCATTTTCAAGTCGATGTATTCTAAATGGAAGTGTATGTGAACGTTCTCGGCTTCTTCGCATAAAGTTTTATGGCTCTTTTGACAAGCCACTTGGGCGATATCTTCAGGAAGATCTTTTTGGTGAGGTAAAAGTTGATAGAAATCATCTTGTTATGTCCAATTTTAGTACTTTCGAGCTATTTATGTATTGCACTTCATATTCTAGATACCTTCCTGTCAATCATGCAAGGAGCCAGCTGAGGACCATGTCATTTGTTATACACATCAGCAAGGGAACCTTACTATACATGTTAGACGGCAGCCCTCAGTGAAGCTGCCTGGTGAGTGGGACAACAAGATATGGATGTGGCATCGATGCCTCAAGTGTGTGCATATAGAAGGAGTCCCACCAGCAACTCACAGAGTAGTAATGTCAGATGCTGCTTGGGGACTCTCATTTGGGAAGTTCTTGGAACTGAGTTTTTCAAACAATGCAACTGCCAACCGTGTTGCTAGCTGTGGTCATTCTCTCCAAAGGGACTGCCTCCGGTTTTATGGGTGCGTACTATACCTTAAAAATGTAGTTTGTCTTCTGCCAGTAATGTGCAATCACTCCGATCATTCTATTGTTGATTTGCACTGCTGCTATTTTGAGAATAAAATTTCCCATTTTCCTTTACAGGTGTGGAAGTATGATTGCATTCTTCCGCTATTCTCCTATTGAAATTCTGTCAGTTTGTCTACCCCCATCAACTCTTGCGTTCAGTAGCTACAAAGAGCAGGAGTGGTTACGGAAAGAAACAGATGAGGTGCTATAAGTTCCAAAAACATTTTCCATTATCTTGTAATGATGCTGTGTTTTGGGATTTTTCTGGTCCTCTTTTTTATTTTTATTTTTAGCTTCCAATAGCTCTTACTAATACTATATTATACTTCCTGTAGCTATTGTGCAAAGCCAAAGCCTTGTATGCTGAGATATCCAGTGCTTTTCAAAGGATTGAAGAGAAAAATTCCTCTGTAGAACATGATCTATCTGATAAAACTGAGCTGGATGACTGCATCATGGAGTTGAAAGACTTACTTATGAAAGAAAAGAGTGATTACCATGTAAGCACCAATTGGAGATTAATGTCTAATACTTCCGCATGTTCCTTTTCACGGCAAATTATATGTATTCAAGCGTGTAGGATGAATGTGCTCTTCTTCCTTATATCTGCTGCTTCTGTTTGTTTCTACAACAGGACTTTCTTCAAACTGCTGATGCAGAAACTTCAGAACGAGGTCAGGCAGCGGTTGACATTCTTGAACTTAATCGCTTGAGGCATTCCCTTGTGATTGCTTCACATGTTTGGGATCGTCGGCTTTTATCTGTGGAATCTCTCTTCCAAGAGAACTCTGGTTCAGAGGATACTGGATCTTGTAGTGGGATGATAGATTGGAGAAATGACATGTTTCAGAAAAATGACCCTCTCGAGCATGTCTATGAAGAGACCGAACCTGAATTCTCAAACTTAGATGAATATCCTCAGAAACCTTTTCAGTCTGAACAGGAGGAGACTCATGGGTCACATTGTGGGCTGGAAGACTCCATATTTACCTCACGTGAGTTCGAGAAAACGCAGGACATGCAGATGGAAGGAGAGAATGCAGTTAATGGAACATCCTTGGAACGAGCTCCTTCAGCTGGTTCTGTTCTTTCTGATCAGATAGATTCTGCTTGGACTGGTACTGATCGATCTCCCCAAAACGCTCAGTTAAATATGACATTACAACGAAATGGATCTGAAGCTGCTCCTTTCAGGCAACTGAGTCAACTTGATTATCCTCCTATTGCAAGGCTAAAATCACCAGCAAGAGTTAACTCCTTCGACTCTGCACTGAGACTTCAAGAAAGAATCAGGAAGGGATTGCCGCCTTCTTCACTGCATTTATCAGCAATTAGATCTTTTCATTCTTCTGGAGACTATAGAAATATGATCAGAGACCCTGTTTCCAGTGTTCAGAGAACTTATTCTCAAATGTCACCCAATGAAGCTCAGAAATTTAATCTCCTAATGAATTCATCACCCTCATTTATTTCGTATTCATCTCTTATACATGATGGAGCCAGGTTAATGGTTCCACACAATGGCTTCAATGACATTGTAATAGCTGTTTATGACAATGAACCTACTAGCATAATATTGTACGCTCTTACTTCCAAAGAGTATAAAGACCGGGTAACTGATAAGCCAAATATGGCTGAAAGGGGTTGGAACACGAATGGCATCAGGAAGGAGAATGGAGTGGCTTCTAATGTTTCAAGATGGCAGTCGTTTGGCTCTCTAGACATGGATTATATCTATCATGGAAGCTATGGTTCTGAAGATGCTTCCAGTACAATTAGTTCCCTCTTTGCAGATTCCAAGACTTCCCCTCACCTAAGGATCTCTTTTGAGGACGAATCTTCAAATGGTGGCGGAATGGTGAAGTTTTCTGTCACTTGTTACTTTGCTAAGCAGTTTGATGCTCTCAGGAAGAGATACTGTCCTGATGAACTGGACTTTATACGGTCTTTAAGTCGTTGTAAGAGATGGACTGCTCAAGGCGGAAAGAGCAATGTTTATTTCGCTAAGTCACTGGATGAAAGATTCATAATAAAACAAGTTCAAAAAACTGAGTTAGAATCTTTTGAAGAATTTGGTCCCGACTACTTCAAATATCTAACAGATTCTGTTAGCTCAAGAAGTCCAACTTGCCTTGCTAAAGTTCTGGGAATATATCAGGTTGGACTCCCTTTCTCCTCTTTCTCTTTCTCTCTCTCTTTGTGCGTGCCTGTGCTATGCAGCTTGGTTTGGTAGTGAATACAAATACTTCTCCTTTTATTTTGAAAATGTTAATCTTCATGCAGAATCTTATTTTAATTATGTTGTATATGCTAGGTTTCAGTCAAACATTTGAAAGGAGGCAGGGAAACAAAAATGGATTTGATTGTGATGGAGAATCTCTTTTTTGGAAGAACAATATCTAAGGTCTATGATCTTAAGGGTTCTCTACGGTCCCGTTACAATGCAGACAAAACTGGGGCAAACAATGTGTTGTTGGACATGAATCTTTTAGAAACATTGCGTACCAAGCCTATGTTTCTTGGAAGCAAAGCAAAAAGAAGCCTGGAGAGAGCTGTTTGGAATGATACATCCTTTTTGGCGGTAAGCTGCTTAGCTTCCAACTTTGTGTCTCAAGATTTCTTTTATATATTAAAACAATAACTACTATTGTGCGTCAGTCCCAAACAAGATGGGGTTGGCTATATGAATCTTCATTGATCAATTTTCTCCATTAAATTCATCTCAGGCCATCATTATACAAAATTTTCTCTATATCTCCTAGTGGCATAATAACCTCTAATAGGCTAAAAGACTCCTAGAAAGCATAGTATCGTAAGTACTATGAAAGAAATGTGATGATGGAGGGTACCTAGTCTCCTTTGGTTTGGTGAGAACTTTATCAACTTAATATTACTCAACTAGTGGCATAATAACCTCTAATAGGCTAAAAGACTCCTAGAAAGCATAGTATCGTAAGTACTATGAAAGAAATGTGATGATGGAGGGTACCTAGTCTCCTTTGGTTTGGTGAGAACTTTATCAACTTAATATTACTCAACTAATACTTTAATTATTTGTCTCCAAGTAATTTGAAAACAGAACATAGGATGACCAGTTTGCTTATTTCAGTTGTATTTCCTGTTCATGGATGTCCAAATATGAGTCCGCGTGTAACTATGTGTAGAGACTTTGGGGTTTTAGCAGGGATTAGAGACCATGCCAATATGGTTAGAGAGAAGGGTAGCAAGGAGCAAATGTCTTACAAATTAAATTAAGGAAATCCAGTAGAAATTAGCCATCCTACTGAATTGAGCTTTGAATTTTCAGTCTATCTTATGTTGCTCGGACTCTCCAAAATGTTGCCCCACCCATGTCGGATCCTCCAAAAATGTACTACTTCTGGAGGATCTGACACGCACCCAAAAACATTTTTAAAGAGTCTGAACAACATAGATTCTGTCAGTTGCCATGAATATTATCCGGAAACCCAAGTGTTGCTGTTTTGATCAAGAATATTTAATTGCGCAGCAATATACAGTACAGAATTCATCTGAATCATTCTTTATAACGGGAGATGTATGATTTACTGTTGAAAGTTGATGCATTGTGATAGTGATACTTTAGTCCGACAATGTTGTATGATCATAGGAAGTTCCCCTAAAAGAGTTTTTCTCTTGCCCAAGTAATGTTTAGGTTGGCACACTACTATATGGCAAAACGTTTGTTGGAGTGGAAGGCGGTAAACTGATTGAACATGTTCTTTTAGCTCGTTTATAGTTGTTTATTAGTACTGAAGTAAAATGCTTTGTACTTGAAACCTGCTCCACGGAGTTCAGTTGCCTCTTTCTCTTCTTTATGCATTTAGTTTGAGTGATGACTAATGAAGTTTCTCTTCTTGTCAGTCGGTTGATGTGATGGATTACTCTTTGCTAGTTGGAGTGGACGAAGAGCGCAAGGAGCTAGTGTTAGGGATCATTGATTTCATGAGGCAATATACTTGGGACAAGCACTTGGAGACATGGGTCAAGGCATCCGGCATACTTGGGGGACCAAAGAATGCATCACCAACTATTGTTTCTCCGAAACAATACAAGAAAAGATTCAGAAAAGCGATGACAAGCTATTTTCTCACCGTGCCTGATCAATGGTCATCTTGAACATCATTACATTCATTACAAGAACTTCCTGTCAATAAGCAAATCAAAAATGGTATTTGCAAAGAAAAGCAGGAAGGGAAGTTGATAAATTCCAATTGGTCCATTATGTTCTTTTTTTTTTTAGTGTAGTATAGAAAAAGTCCCTTCTAGTATCTTATATGTTGAAAACTCTAGCAAAATGTACATTTGACCATTTGTTCATTTACAGGCTTCATCAAGAAAATTGATTAAGTTTCTTTTATCAAACTACTTTGAATTACTTCTTCCCATTCTTTGCTACTTTCTTTTGATATTGCTGTTATTAGACATTGTATTATCAATGTTGACATTGTGCATTTCTTACAAAATGAGCTCAACGGCCTGCAAGGAACCACATCATGTGGGATATCCGCGTCTCATTGCAGCCTTGCAGGGAGCATTTTATAGTTGTGGGTCATAAGACGAGCAGCTTTATGTGATCATGATCGGTGCGCGATGAACCTATGTGAAAATATGGTGTAAGGGAAAAAAGTGAAAGAAAGGCAGTCTTTTTTATGATTTTATGCAATTTAAAAGCTACGACCTTTTTATTAGAGTATTTGTCTATTTAGCAAGCATTCCACTAATTAGAGCATTTAAGATAGATTTGATAAAATAAAGTAAAAAGTAATTAACGAATACTGCTTCCTTCGTTCCTATTTATATATCGTACTTATTAAAAACAGATGTTTCATGAAATATGTCATTTCACAAAATCAATACATAAATAACATTATTCTTTCTATTTTATCCTTGAGAGTTATTAGCTTTGAAGCAATGAATTTGACCAATATAGGAAAACTAAATGATTAATTCATTTTCATTTGTCAATTTTATTAATTAAAATATTTATTTATTGAAACTAACTTCATGAGAACACTAAATAAGAGTATAATATTAAATTTACCTAATTTCTTAGGGGACATAAATCTAAAATGGTGACATAAATAAGAACGGAGGGAGTAATAATTATCTTCTTGTTCGTTTAAGACGTCAACTACTTGAAAATATAATTTATATTTTAATATATTTGTCATGAATTTAGTTTTCCTTTTTATAGTGATGTTTTCTAAAGTTGCATGTGAAAGAGTACTTGGTTTCAAAGAACTGACAATTGTAACAGCCTTTTTAATTTTATTTATATGTGAATCACATTTTCGGCCAAGCACATGTGATCCTACTGGATATTGACAACTCTAATTTGATACATACAATATTTGAATAAAGTGTATCATATTTTAGCGTTATATTCTTTTCGGTCGAGGATATCTCGGAAACAGTCGTTTTATCTTGATAAGAGTAAGGTTTGTGTACACTTTACCCTTCTCAAACCCCACGTTGTGTGATTTTACTAAATTATTGTTGTATATTTTAGCATTATATAATACCGCACATCATTTTAAGTATAAATCTACTAGATAAGTAGAGCATGTAGAGTAAATGATTAGAAAAAATAATACCAATTTAGTCGTTATAGAAAATAAAATTTTTTGTTGTTACTTAACGATGAATTAAATAATACAATATAATAAAAATTAAGTAACAATCAAAACCGTATGTAATATGTATTTAAACCCTAAATTTCAAAAAAAAAATCTTAAATTTTATGTCAAGTCAATAATACCACATAAATCTTACACGAGGAAGTAGTATTTAGTACTACAGCTATTAATTAGTAGGTGGATCCGTAAATTGGTGAGAGATTCCGTTCCATCATCATCATGTTCTTTTGCCTTCTTTTTTTATTTTATTTTTTGATTACAAAGTATTTATTTTTTTTTGCGTTAGAAATGAGCAAAACAGTTAATTTCAACATGGACTTTAATTTTCTGACTGTATAACTGGTTCCAATGAAACCTACGTAAAATATACAAATCAAAGTAATTATTTTATTTAGGGTTTAAGTTATGTACCAGGTTAGTTTAATTAGATAATTTTTTATATTATTAACTCGCAATCATAGAGGCCTGCCTAGGAGGTTAGAGTGGTCTCGATAGAATCCGTCTAATAATTTAATGACTTGCTAGGGTCATCTTGCTCTTACCATTTTATCAAAGTTTTGGGGAACCTTTTTAATGCATGTAGAATTATTAGTACATTTTAGACCAACATTGTGTTATTTTCTAAGTTTGAGACTTTGAGTAATGAATGGTTAACGTGGAAATTTCTTTCTAGTTTTTCCTATCCATCACTACCAAGCAAAAAGTCGTTTGGACAAAGAAAAGCTTATGGACAATGTTTTCTAAAAAAAAAATAAGTGGAGTTTTTATTTATTTTCTAATATTTAGTAAGTAAATAAAATATTATTTTTAGAGAATTTATTTATAATCTAGCAAAACGCTATGAAAATGGAATATAATGGTAAGTGAAGGTTTGGAGAATCGAGATTGGGGGGGGGGGGGGTTGGTGGTGGAGTGGTAGTTGTGCTACAAGAAAATATGAAATTGGCTACGAAATTTATCAACAATCCCTAGTTAATCCGTAGCTAAATAGGATTAAGATAAATTTTTTGTTTAGATACGAAATTTTTTCCATTGATAATTTCTTGTTTTCTAGTGGTGTTGGGCGGATGAGGAGGAGATCGGTAATGAATTTCGAATGTCACTCATAACGTTTATTTTTCTTACTTTTATTAGTAAAGTTATTTTTCTCATTTTCAAGAAACTTATTTTCCTAGAGATTGTCGAATCAAATATGAAAAAATTGATTGAGAAGTAATCAATTTAGGAAAGGTAGTTTAAAATAATTCAACTTTGAGATGTTTATTTATTTATAAAGTTTGAGCCTTTCGAATGTGCACTTTACAACTCTTCTAGCTTTTGAGCTGGTGAAGATATTTCAAGAAAAAGAAGATTTTGATTGCTTGTGCATTTCAAAATATCGACAATAAATCAATAGCGTATCCGTGAAATTAAAAGAAAAAAAGGAATATTATAATGTTAGAAGTTTTGTGAGTGAAAGTGAAAATTTTCAAAGCACATGTGATTTTACTGGATATTAACTCAAATAGAGGAGAGTGTTGTATTATACTGTATTATATTGTACTGCATTATAAATAGAAACAATTGAACTTTAAAATTTCACATTTACCTTTAATAAAACTACACAAATATTTAACATGTATTTAAACCATAAATTTCAAAAATAAAATAAAATTTATGTCAAGTTAATGATCCACGTAAATCAATACTGAGGAAGTAGTATTTAGTACTACTGCTACTAGGGTGTTCACGATTTAGGTAAAAATCGATCAAAATAAAAAAATCAAATCAAACTGATTTTTTATTTGGTTTGACTTAGTTTGACTTTGCATTTTTAAAAATCGATAATAGTTGGTTTGATTTTGATTTTGTTCAAAACAACCAAAGAAATAACTGAACCAAACCGATAAATTATACACATATTTTTTTTATAATTATATATACATACTATATTATTTTTTATGAACACTTTATTATGCAAAGAGTACAAACACACCAATTTAAAATAGTAAGGTATTATGCGTCTTTTATTTGTACAATCATATCATTAGTTTGTGCATTATTCATAAGTTTATGTTGTTTAGTACATTAGATTACTTATCAATATAAACAGAAAGTTAACCATAATTAAAGTTCTGGTGATATAAGAATTATAAGATCCAAGATGTCACGAAGCAAAAAAATTTTGAATGAATTTTTCTCTTTTTTTTCTCTTTTAAATGAATCATTTTTTATAGTTAATAACCGAATAATCGAACCAAACCAAACTGAAACCGATCACAACCAAACTGATGGATATATATTTTATTTAGTTTGATTTGATTTTAATAATTTTAAAATAGATTAAATTAGTTTGATTATGACTTTGATGAATAATCGGTGCAAACGGACGAGTGAACACCCTAACTGCTACTAATTATTTAGGTGGATCCGTAAATTGGTGAGAAATTTCGTTCCATCATCATCATGTTTTTTTTTTTTTTTTTTTTTTTTTTTGCGTTAGAAATGAGCAAAACAATTAATATCAACATGGACTTTAATTTTCTGATTTTGTATAACTGGTTCCAATGAAACCTACGCAAAATATACAAATCAAAGTAATTATTTTATTTAGAGTTTAAGTTATGTATACAGTTAGTTTAATTAGATAA
Organism: Solanum dulcamara; assembly: GCF_947179165.1. Classification (NCBI taxonomy): domain Eukaryota; kingdom Viridiplantae; phylum Streptophyta; class Magnoliopsida; order Solanales; family Solanaceae; genus Solanum; species Solanum dulcamara. Next base: position 65,688,167 of record NC_077246.1, on the reverse strand, counting down.
TTTTTTATATTATTAGGTAAGAATCCGTCCAATAACTTAATGGCGTGCGTGGGTCATCGCGCTCCTACCGTTTTTTATCAAAGTCTTTGGGGAACCTTTTTAATGTACGTAGAATTATTACATTTTAGACCAACACACTGTTATTTTCTAAGTTTGAGTAACGAATGGTTATTGGTTACCGTGGAAATTTCTTTCTAGTTTTTCCTATCCGTCATTACCAAGCAAAAAGTAGTTTGGACAAAGAAAAGCTTATGGACAATGTTTTCTAAAAAAAAAATAAGTGGAGTTTTTATTTATTTTTTAGTATTTGGTAAGTAAATAAAATATTATTTCAAAAATATTTATTTGTAATCTAGCAAAAACACTATGAAAATGGAATAAAATGATAAGTGGAGGTTTGGAGAATCGGGATTGGCAGAGGGTTGGATGGTGAAAGGGTGGGAGTTGTGGTAAAAGAAAACATAGAATTAGCTACGAAATTTGTCGGCAATCTGTAAAGATCTGTTCCCGTCGTTAGGGATAGGCCAGTGGGGAAGGATTTAGGGCCAGAAAACTTCGGATAGTAACTTTAGCGAATTTAAGCCTAGGCCAGACTTGGATGAGTTTTGATTCAGGTGAAGTCTAGGGTGATCACGTGAATGATGGAAAGTCAAATTTATAATTTGATTGGACAAGCTGATATTTTAATACATCTTTAAAGGGGGGAGTGTTGTGAAAGGGGAGATTGGAGAATAAACTCCGAGCTCTCTGTTTCCGCATATCCCTCCAGGGCGGAATTATTCCCGCCAGAGCGGGACAGTCGCGACTTAAGTCATAAAAAAGACCAGAAACAGTCTTTTCTGCAACATTCACTTTCTAAAATCCCAAGAGGCGACCTAGGGGGATTTTCATTGATTTTCCATGGATTTTCACGCTTAAATAATGTTTTTACTCCCTAGATTCATACCTTGATTCTTAGAAACTAGAAGTATGGGTGGTGATCATTGGGGGAGGGTTTGAAACTGAAAATCCATGGTGGGAAATGGCCCTAGGGTAAGAGTAGGATCATGAGTTTGGCTTAGGGAATGAAATTATATTATATTTCTTGATAGTTAAGCCATTGTATTGATCCTTGATATGTATTTAATGTTTTTAGACCAAGAACGATAAGAACGAACCCGAAAAGGGAAGGCTATTGTGTTGTAAGGTTTTGAAAGCTTGAATTTGAGGTAGGTGATGATCTAGTTTTCTGTATGTGTTTCATATACTTGTTAAATTGCTTCATGATATGCATGTGAATATATGAATAGGGAAACATGCTAGATTATGTGTGAAATGATCAATTGCTAGCATGTTATTGTGCTGACCTGTTCTTAGTGGAATAAATGTTGTAAACATTGAATGTTCTTGTGATTGTGATATCTTGGGTTCGGGTGTCACCTTCCGACGCATAATCCGAATTGGATGTCACGTTACTATACGTATTTGAATCGGGTGAAACGTTCTGATACATATTTGGATTGGGTGTCACGTTCCTACACAAAATTGATTATTTGTAGGTCCCTTGAGAGGACCTTATGTAAAATTATAGCATGTGAAAGACATTGAGCTGTGATATTAAAATGTGGTTGACTTATTCTGTCTATGCTTATTGTGTTGAAATTTACTTGTCTATGATCCGCTTACTGACTAATCGCGTGATCTTACCAGTACACCATTATTTTTATGTACTGATGTTACTCTTGCTTTGCCTTTTGTTGAGTACAGGGCATATTCATCCAGTAGCAGAGAGACCTCGGTTGAAAGATTAACAGGTTGTTCAAAGTCCAAGGGTGAGCTATTCTATCATGCTACCGTGGACTTTTCTATCTATCTCAATCCTTCTTTCGGGACTCAGATGTTCAAACAATGTTCCTGTTTATTTATTTGTTTCTATTTGGAGTTGTACTCCTATTCTAGACTTGTTAGTTAGGGTTTTGGTACGATGACTTTCAGTTCCTAGGATGTATTTACTTCCGCACTTCATTGTTATTAACATGGTTGGCTGAGTTTATAGCATGATTTATAGTTTATTCCTGTTTTCGCAAGTCTTTAACTATTATCTCCTAAAGTTTGATAGGCTGGTCTGTAGAAATGGTTCTCCCACTAGAATAAGTATTGCGGATGCCAGTCACGGCGGGTTAGGGTCGTGACAAAGTTGGTATCAGAGCCTAGGTTTGTTGATCTCGTTGTACCAAAATGAGTCTAGTAGAGTCTTGCAGAACGAGAGGCTATAATATTTAGGAAAGTTTCATTGTTTTTCTCCTTTCGTGCTATAACTTGGTTTCAATTGGTATCTGGTGATCTAAATTGGTATCTAATCTCTTTTACTCTCTTGTCCACAAATGGTTAACACACGTTACAACGGTGTTAAGCCAATAGCTCCAATTGAGCTCAAGAAGGAGCTAGCCGATTGAGGGAGTGGCAAAGGGAGAGGCAGGAGAGGTAGGTGAGGCAGGGGCAGTAAAAGGGTAGCACCTGCCAGAGTAAAGGTCCCTATTGAGGAGGTACTGGTAGGTGAGACCCCTCCTACTCCCCAAAATAAGTTTGAAGGAGAAGTAGAAGCTGAAGAGGAGCAAGAGAAGGAGCAGGCAGGACCAGAGGAGGATGCCTAAGCTGAGGCTGCTGATATTCCCCCTCTGAATCCAATCTTGGCCCAACAGATCATGGCATTCTTGAGTGGGCTAGCGGGCACTGACGCCATCCCACCATGCCCGCAGCACCAACTCCTATTGACCGTCTGCTTTCTGCTGTAGTTCAGCCAACAGAAGCATTCTTCAGGCCCCTAATGGGTCTGGTAATGACTGGTACTGAACATGACATGCTCACCAAGTTCCTCAAGCTCAAACCTCCTGTTTTCTAGGATATTGAAACTGAGGATGCCTACGAGTTTATTCTGGATTGCTATGAGAGGCTACACAAGCTGGTCATAGTGTATCAGCACGGAGTAGAGTTTGTGACTTTCCAGTTACAGGTGAAGGGCAAGCAATGGTGGAGGGCCTATGTGGAGTGTCGTTCTCCTGTGTTGCCCCTACTTACTCGGGATCAGTTCTATGCTATTTTTTTTAGAGAAGTATGTGCCCCGTACTTTGAGGGACAGGAAGAAGGACGAGTTTATGGCCCTTGAGCAGGGAGGGTTATCAGTGGCTGCTTATGAGGCCAAGTTTCATGCACTGTCTAGGTACGCTACTCAGCTGGTCACTACTGAGGAAGAGAGAATCAGGTTGTTTGTGAAGGGGTTGGACCCCTAGTTGCAGGTATTCTCTGTTTATATGACTTCGTCCGAAGGAGCTTCAACGAAGTCACAGACTTTGTTAAGAAGGTTGAAGGTGTGAGGAAGGATGGGAAAGCCAAGGCTTTTGCTAAAAGGCCCAAGAGTGCAGGTAACTTCCAGGGATCCTATTCTAGAGGGTCAGGCAGGCCGATGATTGCTGCCCGGCCAATTCAGTCAACATTGTCGGCTTCCACTAGCGGGTTTTTAGGTACTCCATAGAAGCATCAGGCTCATAAAGGTCAGAGAGCATCATTCCCAAGTAGCCGCCCGTCTTTTAATCGCGGTTGTTTTAATTATAGAGAGCCGAGCCATATACGGAGGGAGTTCCCTCAGCCCCGTGGAATAGTTTCAGTACCCCAGCAGGCCCGAGTTGTGGTCCTAGCAGCTAGAGGAAACAGTGGTAGAGGATGTCCGCAAGGTGGGCAAGGAGGAAATCTGAGAGGTCATGGGGGCCGAGGCAGTAGTAGTGTAGGATAAGAAGCAATCCATCCAGGTAGGGAGGTGGCCCTCAGGATGATCGGGCTCAGTTTTATGCATTCTCGGGAAAAACTGAGGTAGAGGCGTATGACGCAGTTATCACATGTACTATTCTTTTCTGTGATCAGATGACTACTATTTTATTTGATCCGGGTTCTATTTTTTCTATGTGTCTATGAGGTATGCCCTGGGTTTTGATACATTGTGTGATATGTTGGATGCCTCTGTTCATGTTTCTACCCGTGTTGGAGAGTCAGTCATAGTCACCCATGTGTATCGTTCTTGTTTTGTGGTGTTTATGGGATACCATACTTGGGTGGACTTAGTGATCCTAGACATGAAAGATTTTGATGTAATCTTAGGCATGACTTGGTTGTCCCCCTACTTTGCTGTACTTAATTGCAATGCAAAGACTGTGGCTCTAGAGATCCCAGAAAGGAAAAGGTTAGAGTGGGAAGGAGTGTACAAGCCTAAGCTAGCTAAGGTCATATCCTTTCTCCAGACTAGAAAAATGGTGGAGAAGGGTGGTTTGGCCTATTTCGCCCATATCCAAAATGTGAAAGTAGAGTCTCCTTCTATTGAGTCTATTTCAGTAGTGTGTGAATTTTTGGAGGTCTTTCCTTTAGACTTGCCTGGTATGCCTCCTGACAAAGACATAGACTTTTGCATTGATTTAGAGCTGGGTACTCATTCAGTTTCCATTTTTTCCTACCGTATGGCTCCGGTAGAGTTGAGAGAGATTAAGGTTCAAATTCAAGAGCTTCTTGATAAGGGTTCATTCGTCCTAGTGCTTCCCTTTGGGGTGCTCCGATGTTATTTGTCAAGAAAAATAATGGTAGTACAAAAATGTGCATTGACTACCGATAGCTGAATAAAGTTACTATCCGAAATAAATATGTTCTACCTCGTATTGATGACCTATTTGACCAGTTACAAGTTGTTTCAGTCTTCTCAAAGATTGATCTCAGGTCTGGGTATCATCAGTTGAAAATTAGACCAGAAGATGTGCCCAAAATGGCTTTTAGGACCAGGTAAGGGCACTATGAATTTTTAGTAATGTCCTTTGGGTTGACCAATGCACCTGCAACTTTCATGAGTTTGATGAATGAGGTGTTCAAATCGTGCCTGAATTTGTTTGTGATAGTGTTTATATATGATATATTGGTGTATTCAAAGAGTGAACAGGAACATGCAGATCATCTTTGAATTATATTAGGAGTTTTGGGCAGACAAAGGTTGTATGCAAAATTGTCTAAGTGTAAATTTTGGCTGCCTTTAATTGCCTTTTTAGGCCATGTTGTTTCAAAAAAAGGAGTGATGGTAGACCCGCAAAAGATTGAGGCAGTTAAGAATTGGACTAGGCCTAGTTTTGTAACGGAGGTTAGAAGTTTTGTGGGATTAGCCCGTTACTATCTACGATTTGTGAAAAACTTTGCTTCTATTGTTATGCACTTGACCAGGTTGACTAGAAAGAAAGTACCATTCGAGTGGACTGACTAGTGTGAAGAGAGCTTCTAAAAGCTAAAAAATCTTCTGACCATAACCCCAATTTTGACCCTGCTGGTCGAAGGTAAAGATCTAATTATTTATTGTGATGCTTCATATTCTGATTTGGGTGCTGTGTTGATGCAGGATAAGAATGTTGTAGCATATGCTTCAAGACAATTGAAGGTGCATGAGAGGAACTGCCCGACTCATGACTTAGAGTTGGCAGCGGTAGTGTTTGCACTAAAAATCTAGAGAAATTATTTGTAAGGTGTCAAGTTTGAGGTTTTTACTGATCAACACTGCTTACAGCACGTGTTCACCCAGAAAGACTTGAATTTAAGAGAGAGAAGGATGATGGAGTTGCTTAAAGACTATGATGTCACGATCCAGTACCATCCAGGCAAGTCTAATATGGTGGTAGATGCATTGAGCTGGAAGCCGGTGAGCATGGGCAGTCTAGCTTGTTTGAGGGCGTTTAAGCATCCCCTGGCTAGAGAAATTCAGGCCTTGAAGGCCAGATTCATGAAGCTATGCATCTTAGAGAAAGGTGGGGTAATGGCCGGAGTTGAGCTAAGACCCACTTTTATAGAAGAGAACAAAACCAAGCAGTTTGAGGATGTATACTTAAAATGAAATTAGAGGGAAGATGTTGATGGGCAAGGCTCCATACTCAACACTAGATGCAAGAGGGGTGCTCCATTTTAGGGAAAGAATTTATGTTCCCCGAGTAAATTGACTAATTTAAAAGATACTGTTTGAATCTCATGGTTCACGATACTCTATTCACCCCGAGTGACTAAGATATATCAAGACTTGAAATGGCTATATTAGTGGCCGGGTATGAAGAAAGACATAGCTGAATATGTAGCCAAGTGTTAAAACTACTAACAGGTGAAATATGAGCACTAAAGACCTACAGGTTTGTTGCAAAGAATGTTCATTCCTGAATGGAAGTGGGAGAGAATAGCCATGAATTTCGTGGTGGGACTTCCTAAGACTTTGGGAAAGCATGAATCTATTTGGGTGGTGGTTGATAGGTTAACAAATTCATCACACTTCATTCCGGTTAGAGTGGATTACAATGCACAACAGTTGGCCAAAATTTATGTGAAGGAGATAGTAAAGCTGCACGGGGTACCCCTTTCTATCATTTCAGACCGTGGTACGCAGTTCACTTCCAAATTTTGGGGTAAGTTTCATGAAGAGTTGGGAACACACTCACTTTCAGCACAACCTTCCATCCATAGATAGAAGGGCAGTCAGAAAGAACTATCAAAGTGCTGGAAGATATGTTGAGGGCGTGTGTGATAGACTTTGGAGGATATTGGGATAGGTTTTTGCCCTTGTGTGAATTCTCCTACAACAATAACTACCACTCCAGTATTGGTATGACACCATTCGAAGCCCTGTATGGAAGGGGATGCAGGTCTCCCATAGGGTGGTTTGAAGTGGAGCCATTGGGGGTTGACTTAGTGAGGGATACCCAAGATAAGGTAAGAAACATTTAGGCTAAGCTTCTAGCGGCTCAAAGTCATCAGAAGGAGTATGCTGATGGCAAGGTGAGGGACATGACATTCGAGGCTAGTGAGCAAGCACTTCTAAAGGTGTCTCCCATTAAAGGGGTGATGGAATTTGGCAAGAAGGGCAAACTCAGTCCTAGTTACATTATCCCTTTCGAAATTTTTGATTGTGTGGGGCCAGTGGCGTATAGATTGGCTTTACCACCTAGCTTATCTGGAGTACACCCAGTGTTCCATGTGTCTATGAAGAAAAAGTATCATGGGGATGGGGACTACATCATCAAATGGGACTCGATGTTATTAGACAAGGAACTTCAGTATGAAGAAGAATAGTGGAAATTCTTGATTGTGACGTCCGAAAATTAAGGACTAAGTAGATCAACATGCTTAAAGTGCAATGGAAACATTGTTCGGTAGAGAAATCTACTTGGGAGACTAAAAATGATATACGAGGCAAGTATCCTCAACTATTCGACAAAACAGGTACTACTCTATTTTTACTTTAGCACTATTTTCCCTAATTAGTCACTCGGGGATGAGTGATGGGTAAATTGTTATCTATTGTAATGACCTTCTCCCTTCATTAGAGATAGGCCAGTGGGAAAGGATTTTGGGCCAGAAAACTTTGGGTAGTAACTTTGGCGAATTTGAGCTAGGCTAGACTTGAACGAATTCTGAGTCAAGTGAAGTCTAGGATGATCATGTGAATGATGAGAAGTCAAATTTATAATTTTATTGAATAGTCTAATATCCAAGGTGATACAGAGCATTTACAACTTTGCATAATCACATTCGGACGAGTAAAACTCCCGAAATCAAAGTTTGCGTGAGAGGTATATTTTAATACGTCTTTGAAGAGAGGGGTGGTGGTTTTGTGAAAGGGGATCTTGGAGAACAAACTCCAAGATCTCTATTTTTGCATATCCCCCAAGGTGGGATTATTCCGGCCAGAGCTGAGCCGCCAGAGAGGGATCTTTTCCGCCAGAGTGGGATAGTCACGATTTAAGTCGTGAAAAAGACCAGAAATGGTCTTTTTTGCAACATTCACTTTCTAAAACTCCAAGAGGCGATCTAGGGAAATTTTCATTGATTTTCCATGGATTTTCACGCTTAAGGTAATAGTTTTACTCCCTAGATTCATACCTTGATTCTTAGGAACTAGAAGTATGGGTGATGATCATTGGGGGAACGTTTGAAACTGAAAATCCATGGTGGGAAATAGCCCTAGGGTAAGAGTAGGATCATGAGTTTGACCTAGGTAATGAATTTGTATTATATTTCTTAATAGTTAGGTCATTATATTGATCTTTGATATGTATTTAATGTTTTTAGACCAAGAACAAGAAGAACAAACTCGGAAAGGGAAGGCTATTGCATTGTAAGGTTTTGAAAGCTTGAATTTGAGGTAGGTGATGGTCTAGTTTCCTGTATGTGTTTCATATACTTGTTAAATTGCTTCATGATATGCATGTGTATATATGAATAGGAAAACATGCTAGATTATGTGTGAAATGATCATTTGTTGGCCTGTTATTGTGATGAACCTGTTTTTGGTGGTATAAATATTGTAAACATTGAATGTTCTTGTGATTGTGATATCTTGGGATAGGGTATCACGTTATGACATATAATCTGGATCGGGTGTCATGGTACTACACATATTTAAATCAGGTGTCACATTCCGACATATATTTGGATCGGGTGTCACGTTCCTACACAAAATTGATTGTCTGTAGGTCCCTTGAGAGGAATCTTGTGTAAAATTATAGCATGTGAAAGACATTGAGCTGTTATATTGAAATGAGGTTGATATTCTGTCTATGCTTATTGTGTTGAAATTTACTTGTCTATGATCCGCTTACTAACTAATCGCGTGATCCTACCAGTACACCATTATTTTTGTGTACTGATGTTACTCTTGCTTTGCCTTTTATTGAGTATAGGGCATATTCATCCAGTACCAGAGAGATCTCGGTTGGAGGATTAGTAGGTTTTTCAAAGTCCAAGGGTGAGCTATTCTATCATGCTACCGTGGATTTTTCTATCTATCTTAGTTCTTCTTTCGGGACTCAGATGTTCAGACAATGTTCCTGTTTATTTATTTATTTCTATTTGAAGTTGTACTCCTATTCTAGACTTGTTAGTTAGAGTTTTGGTACGATGACTTTCAGTTCCTAGGTTGTGTTTACTTCCGCACTTCATTATTATTAACATGGTTGACTGAGTTTATGGGAACTCAACATTATTTATGGTTTATTCCTGCTTCCACAAGTCATTAACTGTTATCTCCTAAAGTTTGATAGGGTGGTCTGTGGAAATGGTTCTCCCATTAGAATAAGTATTGTGTGTGTCAGTCATAACGGTTTGGGGTCGTGACATAATACCTAATTAATCCGTAGCTACATAGGATTAAGATAATTTTTTTTATTTATCTATAAAAAAATTTCTGTTGCTAATTCCTTGTTGTCTAGTAGTGTTGGGCGGATGAGGAGGAGATCGGTAATGAATTTTGAGTGTCACTTATAAAGTTTTTTTTTTTCTTACTTTCATTTGTGAAGTTGTTTTTCCCATTTTCCTAAAGATTGGCCAATCAAACATGAAAAAATTGGTTGAGAAGTAATCAACAGCCCTTTTACTCGGTCTTCAGCTCTCATCTCATATATGGAGGATAGGGACTGATCAGGACTGGACTGAACTGTCCTACCCTACCTACGGGTTAAGACTGTTTTCTCGTTGTTCTATCTAAGACCTCCCCTATACAAATAAGGTGAATTCATTGGAGAAGAAAGAGGAGTCTTGAAGGTTGACCTCTCGAGCTGGGACATCATCCACAACGTCATCAACCTTTAGGAAGTCTATCGAAAGAGAAAGAGGACGAGGTCCTCTTCCTAGGAATTGACTCTTTGATTAGAGACCGTTCACTCTCTTCGCTCCCTCTAAATTACTTTTTTTGTTTGTCTTCCTTCTTGTTTTACTCACTAAGACCCCCCCTATGTTGATCGAGTGGAGTGACGGAAGAGAGTATGGGTTCATGGACGAAAGGAGTTTGATTTCGCCTAAAGATCAAAGTCAGAATCTATGAGTGACAGCTCGAAGAAAGGGCCCCTTCCTAGTCTGGAAAGTGAAAAAAATGCAACACGATAGAAGAGTTCGCTCTGCCGTGTAAGATCCTCGAATCAAAATTAACCACGATTACTATCTGCGGTCCATTTTCGTTCTCTTCCCTGCCCGGAAAGGGGGATCAAAAAAAGGTAACCAACCCGCGAAGGGTTGTGAGGCTGGACCAGGTACGAGGAATGAATCTATATCTGTGCACGGAAGTTGCTGGCCGGCGGCCGCTCAACTGTTCGAGCGCCTGTTGCCAGTTCCGATAGAAGGAAATGAGTAAGGTTTAGGCTTTACCCAATATTTGTGGAATCCGAGGTTGGTAATAAACTGAAGCTGCTTAGTCTTCTAGCATAGCGGAGTGAGATATATCAAAGAATGAACTTAGCCTTCAACCACCCGGCAAGGACTTTCACTTTCTAAATAGAAAGGAAGAGGTCAGACCCACCTTTCACAAGAGTAGAAGCTGGTACTCAACACTTGTATTCTATTCCCCATGATATCCGACGATCAAGACAATTCCCGTGAAACTCGCTAAACTTTCTCTACTTTTGAAGATAGACTGGAAAGCAAGATCAGAGAATAGCTAAGTGGAAGTCAGAGACTCCTTTTTTTAGGAACTTAGACTACCTATGTGCTGGTAAACTCCACCTAGACGGAGATTCATCAGTTCGATCTGAAGTGATCAAGAGAAGTTGTCCCTCGTGATCAATCTGAAGTGCTACTAACTCTTCTTGACGATCAAGTAAAGGAGGTCAACATCATCCCGCGCTCGAGAAATACGCCGCATCCCCGCACAATGACATTCTTTGTTTGTGCGCCCCTTACCGTTCTCGCTCAGTCTTTCAACGGCTTGAGCAAGGATCAAACTTTTTTTTTGAGTATGATTGGGCCCTGCAGTGGTAGAATCGGGTGAAACGGGAGTACTATTTTCCAATCTTCTGTGAACTTTTCTTCTCTTATGATTTTTGCTATTAGGAAGGGCACTTTAAAATAATTCAACTTTGAGATGTTTATTTATTTATAAAGTTTGAGCCTTTCGAATGTGCACTATACAACTCTTCTAGGTTTTGAGCTGGTGAAGATTTTTCAAGAAAAAGGAAGATTTTGATTGCTTGTGAATTTCAAAATATCGACAACAATAAGTCAATAACGTATAGGTGAAATTAAAAGAAAAAAAAAGAATTATTATAATGTTGAAGTTTTGTGAGTGAAAGTAAAATTTCTCCCAAAAATTGATCTGAGCTAGTTTTAAAACAGACAAATTAAAATGGAAAGAATAGTTCTTGGAAATGATGCTCATTGATTGAGAGATGAAAGAGGAAGGAGAATCATTCCCTGGAAATGGATAGCCCTGACATATAGAAGAACATGACAATGGAGAACATACTTAAACTTTTCCCTTTCAAAAGATGTTCCCGCAAGCTTGCACTCATCTTGACTAATTTTACGAGATATCTGCTACCTCCCACCAACACAAATACCGAGTAACTCTTTCTCATAGATAGAAAATAAGGCTGCTGGCCATTAGTACTCCATGGGAATGAAGGATCTGAGTAATAACTAAGGTTCATCAAGCCACATTATCCAATTTATAGATCTATAGAAGAATTACAAGTAGAAGGCTAGTACAAAGGAAAAGAAAGTACAATTCTCCACATATCAAAATGTTTCATTTATACAGAGTTGATAAATTTCCGTCACACCTTAGCGTGGCAAACATCAAATTGATCAATTAGTAACAAATAATGAAAAAAAAAAAACACAGGTCAAATGAATCCGTGGCTCACTCGAAAACAGACTAAATAGATACACTGATACAACGAGAAATGAGAATGAATTATTTTCTCATGCTCTTTTTCTCAGATTTTATCACACTATAAATGGAATCGTCTAATTCACGATCAGGTAAGAATGAAAGAAGCAATTAGTGAATCCTTCACTGATAGAATACCAGTCAAGGCTGCAGAGGTTTTCTAAGGTGTTCCAACAATGAAGTAGCCTTCCTCTTGGCCCTCTCTGTGCCACTATTGGCAAGCTCCGAAAGAGGTATAAGTGCACCAAGCCTACGAAGGCAAGATAAATTCACAGTATCTCTTTTGCACAAGGAGAGCAAGATAGCAGCAGCATTCTCTTTATTACGAGGTAGACCTGTCCTTAGTAGATCTATCAATACAGGGATTGGGCTAGCTTTTGCTATGGCAGCCTTGGCCTCTTGGTGGCTGGCAAGAACTGAAAGAATAGTCAAAGCTTCATCAACCATGCAGCTGCTTGAATCTTTCAGCATCATTAACAGTGCTGGTATAATCCCTGCCCGAACAGCCCTACCCTTATTTCCTTGATATATGCATAAGTTAAATAACGCTGTTGCAGCATCTTTCTTCCCTCTGGTGCTTCCAGTCTGAAGCAATTCTACCAGAGCTGGTATGGCCCCCGATGCACCTATTATTATTTTATTCTCATCTCCAAGTGATAAACTAAAGATGGTCGCTGCTGCATTTTCTTTCGCTTCCATGCTTCCAGCTCTTAGAACTTGAACAATTGAAGGAACAGCACCGGCAAGCATGATAAGCCCCTTGTTGTTGTCAAATATAGAAAGGTTAAGAATTGAAGTGACGGCATTTTCTTGGATTTGACTGTCTTCAGATGTCAACAAGTTAACTAACACCGGGATTGCTCCAGCTTCAGCAATCAAAACTCTGTTGTCTGTGCTTCTTTTGGATAGAGACCGGATCTCCGCTACTGCAGCTCTCCGATCGTCAGTGGACCTGCTTGAAAGTTTGCGTACAATTGCCTCAATAGCTGCTATATCCCCAGTAACATCACGAAACGATCCATCACTTCTCTTTATTCTCCCATTTGCTAATGCAGTTGGCTGCTCTACATTGTTCTTTGCACACCAATCAGAAATGAGACTTCTTAAAGCAATATTTGGTGTCAGCGTAAGATCTTGGAGTATTTGCTGAGTTTTTGGGCATCTTGTGTTGCTACCGTCTATCCATCTTTGTATGAAAGATCTCTCGTAAGTCTGTAGGAATAAGAAAAGTCTACATTAAGCATTACTTTAGCATAGTACATTTGATGATTTTCCACCTAAAAAGAACCAATTCCAAGAATAATTTCCATCTAAAAGACGTAGGCAAATATGCAGTCAAATGAAAATGTATCAGACTGATGACGGTACCTGTCCAGTGGCCACAATTACAGGATCCCTCATGAGCTCGAGGGATATAGGGCAAAGATACTCTTCAGGAATTATAGGAGAATTGGGCTTCTTACTCTCCACAAGATTCTTGCTGGGTAAGTCATCTTCCCTGGCCAAACCAGGACATTTGGGAGAGGTAACCTCAGAAAATTTGGATGAATTCCTTGGATTTTCTGGTTCCTGAACTATCTGACCGCAATCATTGCCATTTGGGGTGTTTCCTAAGGGAACGCCTCCAAGTTTTGGCCTAACTTCATGATCAACATTGCCAACATTTTCAAGATGCAAACTTCCAACTCCCCTACTGCCCGACTGAAGTGGATCAATCTCCTTATCTAAGGGTTGGGACAATGCTCGAGATAATAGATTCGAAGTCACAGGCCCACCATACCTCTCTTTAGCTCGTGTCAACTGTGCTCTGACCAATTCAACCTGGAAAAGCCGAAACATTAGGGGGAAAATCCAACGGAGAAAGCAACACAAGCAGGAAAAACTAAAACCTCAAAACGAACCTGCTCTTGTACTTCTTCTGATATGTCGAACTGGTCATATGGTAAGCTGCCCAGGGATTTCACCAATTTCCATGTTACACATTGAAATTGAAAGACAGTTTTCTTCTTTGCCGCGTCCTTAAGTCAAGAAATAACACACTTTTAGAAAGGCACACAATATTTGCTTGAATGAAAATTGCTACAAAAGAACTTCAGTGAACTGTTAGAAAATTGAAGATTTCAATTAGAAAAGTTCCTTTTTATCAAATGCCACCATGAAGAGAAACCTTGCATCATTTTCTCATAAGTATAAGAAAACTTAACACAATTAATTCATGTGAAACTAAAATCATGTTTCCCCTCTCCAAAGGTAAAAATGACGAAGTCAATCCTATCCTCCGTAAATTCATTTAATCATAAATGCTTGGTTACTAAGGAATCAACCCCTTAAGGTTCTGTGTCACTGTGGATTTTGCACAATGTGGTCAATGTATCTTAATTCTTAGTTGTATCAAACAACTTTAAATCTAAACAACCCCAAAGGGATCTCTTGCAAAATCTTCCATCCAAATTATCATATCTCCCAATTCCTAACACAGAAAAAAGTCAAAGGACCCTTGATTATTTTTACCAAACTTTATCACCTTCAAACGCACAACCACAAACGGAGAGCAAATTATTTCTTTTGATAATCCTAGTGTTTGGGATAGCTTGTGCACACCTCAACTAATTCTACGAGATAACTATCACCTCCCACCACCAGCAACAGATACCACATAACTCTGCCCGACAAATAGACAGATATCACCTAGCATTTTCTACAATTTGAAAATGAGACCTTGTGATTTTCCACCCGCTTCTTTGATCACTTAGCCACGCATTTGGGTGTCAAAATGAGATAAAAATGATCAACACATAACAGGAATAACAAGTACATTGTTAGATTTCACAATTTTCAACTAAAAACTTAGAAAATTGGGAATTCACATGTCAAATCCCCCCACCCCCACCCCCAACTTAAACTACCCAAGTGCCGATACAGAAATTCAATACAACAAAGTTGACTGAGGGTTACTATACACTTACAGCTGAGATCTTGGGATCAAAGTCATTTGCTGCTAAAAGGAGTCTTTTTGCAGCTTTGAGAGCTATGGAGAGATCATACAAGCATGAATAGTGGGAAGATGATGAAGAACCCAAATGGGTGTTGGAATCCCTGATTTCCTCAAGCAAATACGCCAAAAGGGACACTCTTCTAGCTAAATCAGTACAATCTTTCTTGAAAAAACCAGCAAATCCGGCACCTGAAATACGACAGACGTCGTGAACAACCTGGAGAGGAATTTTGGTGGAGTCGCCGGCAACGGCGGTGGGTTCTCCGCCGGCCATGGTGGTGGTTGGTGGAATTGGAGTTGGATTCCTGTATCTATACAACCACAATGCAGGGACAACTATGTGGTGCCAATGGGGTTTATGAAGCATGGGTTAATAGGTGTGGGGGTTGGGGGTGGGGTTTTTAGATTATTTTTTTTATTTTATTTTTATAGAGAAAGAGGAAAATTGTTGGAAACAAATTATTTTGGGGGAGAGGAAATTAAGGGCAACTTGGTCTCAAATATTAATCTTTCTAACAAACTTAATTTTAAACCAAGGTCGAATACATCGACAATTCTTTTAACTTTATTGATAAATTTCATTTATACACTCAAGCTATGATATGTACCAATTAAGTATGTAAATGCATGATAAAATATTGATATTAAATATTTCTAACTCAAATTTTGAAAATATTTATGCGTGTGTTTTCAAATGTCCATTGCATAAGTTAACGACATAAAATGCACGTCACTTCTTTTAGTTATACACACTAACCACGAATCGAAACAATCTAAGTTTTACGATTTATTGACGTAATGTATGTAATTAAAGAAGACGACGCTTGAGAACACGTACAAATAAATTTTAAAATTTAAACGCAAAAATGTTAATCATATGTTTGGGTGATCAATTGATACATGTACTAATTTGAACCTATAAATGAAATTTACTAACATGTTAAATGGATATTCAATATATTCGGCCTTCAAAATATTTTATGTTTTTTTAAAAATAAAAACTATATTCATTATATTTTTATATTTATTTTTCTTATTTCAATGAGTGGAGTATTAATTAAATGACAAAATTTACGAATAGATCAAAAAAAAATTAGATAAATATTTTATGCTTAATTCTCGTGATTGTCTTACTTAAGAGATCTACAAAACCTTAAAAAGATATAAATAATATAGGTGAAAGTATCAAACAGAATATTTGATATACATCGACATTTTGAATAGGTAAAGAAATTTGGATATTGATAATGTTTCAATAATTGTTTTGGGTCTAAAAAATATACTATGACATAAAAACATTATACTTTAAAATTAGATAGGTTACTTATGGAACGCGAATACATGTGGTGCACGGCTATCATCAATTTATATGATAAAATATTAAGTTAAATTTTATAACGGACTAATTCTCATATTTAATTATTATTATTGAGTTTGAAATACTGAACAAATCATAGAAAATTTATCGCTAGTAGAAAATTTACATGCAAGAGAAATAAAAAGTTATTTTTACCAAAAAAGGAGAAGTACTTTTGAGCCAATTTTTTTTTTTAATTTAAATTTGGTTATACAAACTAGGCTTTGAAAAGTCCAATTGTTTATTTCTACATGTTTTAACTTCATATAGTTGGACAATCGCTATTTCCTAATCTTTTCAAGTTAGTGTTGAACAAGGTCACACATCATGTATGTCTTTTTTTCCTAATCGGTGTTTGTATTCATATTGAGATTCGATTAAATTTAAATTTACGTTAAAAACTTTTAAATTGGTTCAAACCCGAACCTTTTAGTTAAAAATGAAGAAAAACTTACGCCATCATAAACCTAATTAAAAAAGTTTTAAGAAGCTTTTTTAAAACTTATTTATACTTCTAAAAGAATTAATTGCAAGGATAAATAGAAAAAATAATTAATTTTCTTTTAATTTTATAAATTAATAAATAATTTAAAATAATTATTTTAATAAAATGAACAACCAATATAAGACGCAGGGAATAGTTGATAAGCACACAACATGTGTGAGTTTGACTTCCGCAATCCTTTTTCAATGAGAAGAAAATGGTGATAAAAACATAACAACTAATAAGAGAAGCAGTGTAAAACCTATAAAAAAAGAATATGAACAAAAAATAAAATAACATAGCAGTCGAAACATAATAAATATATGAAGATAAAATATTAAAATCTAGAACTAACAAGGCTAGTAAAACGATAGACAACTACAAACTTGAACCATTGAAAACAATGCAACACTTTACTATCTATTAATATTCTACCTTAATTCACGGCTTTCACATCCTTCCATCCAAGATCATGTCCTCGATAATTTAAAGTTGCGGTATGTCATGTCTAATCACTTCTCCCCAGTGCTTTTTTGGCCTATCTCTACCTCTCCTTGTGCCTACTACGTCCAACCTCTTGTATCTCCTCACTGGGGGCGTTTGCACATCTCCACTTCATATGTCCAAATCATCATAATCTCGCTTCTCTCATCTTGTCCGCCGCTCCTACCTTATTTCGGATAGCCTCATTTTCAATCTTATCACTCCTAGTATGTTCATGCATACTTTCAGCATCCTCGTTCTATATTAAAAACAATTTAATTTTTTTAAAAATGTTTTACTATTATGAAATGATTTATAGTCACACCATTATCTAACCTTTATTTTTAGATCACAAATTAAAAGTTCTTCTTTTATTTTTAAATTTTATGTCTAGTCAAATAGTGTCATATAAATTGAGATGGAAGAAATAACAAAAAACTTGTGAATTATATTGTCTTAATATATGCACGTATATCATATTAAAAATATTTTTTGAATCTTGTGGTTAAAGGCAAAGCATAGTATGTTGAGTTTATGAATTTCTTATTGATTTCTGAATAAATTATTTATGCACAATGCGTAAAATTTAGAATACAAATGTAGGGTTTGATCAAAGCTAATGGATTGTTCTAAATTCCTAAAAAAATTTGTAATTTTATCCCCTATTTATGATCTTAAACCTATTATGTTATTTCTATACAGAGAGTAAGGAATTCTATAATTTTGGTTGTAAATTAAGTGGTGGAGAGGGGCGGGGGAGAGGGGGGGGGGGGGGTTATAGGGGAGAAAAAAAACAAAAGAATACAGTTGGAAGTAGAATATGTGATGGTTCATTGTTTGCTCACAAGAAGCTGTAAAGATATAACCAAAACTATATTTTATTTTATTTTTGATTTTTCATTCCGCGTTCGATATTCATATTCTGCGTTCGATATTCATATTGGAGTTCGACTAAATTCAGATTTGTATCAAAAAGTTTTACATTGAAAAATAAATCGCTCCCTAACAAAGGCAGCTCCGTAACTAGGAGCACTCAAACATTGATCCAATTTTTTAATTTTTTTTACAATATTTTAGGGATTGAAAGTCATTGGTTTTCTGGTATAGTCCTTGTTCCTCTCCCAATTTAGAGAAATTGGAAGATAGCTGGAAAAGTTTCTCATTTGACAATTGGGGTCCTAATTTGAGCCACTAATTTCTAATGGTAGGTCCTAAAAGGATTTTGCTGTAAAAAAAAAAAAGAAAAAAAGAAAAATCACTGTGAAAATGTATCTAGAGCTACTATTAATAAAAATAATTTTAATTAAGGTGATTTCTTAAATAATTAAGTTAGTTTTTTATTGATTCGATTTAGTGTCTTTTTTGGATTTTATTATATTTTTCACTCTGTCAATCACATTCTAGCAATTTTATTTCACCATAACATTCTCAAGTCAAATTACCCTATGAGAAAAGAAAGTATATATATATATATATATATATATATATGTAATTGAGTTATATATGTAGATTTAACCAGAAAATTATCAGTTATCTAAGAATTTCGTCATTTGAAAGAACTTAATAAAACCTCTTAAGTAAAACCAAAATTGTCAAAAATTTAAAAAATTGTCATTTATCAAGATATCATGATGATAATTAAATTTAACAATCAGGAGTGATTTAATTTAATGACTCATATACAAGTTATTTTAACATGAAATCAATTCTAGGACTTATTAAAATATAAAAACTACAAATCAAACTGGAATATAAAGACAAAGAACTAGATTACATATGTGTGTGTGATTATAATTTTAAATATGTATTTTTCTGGTAAGTTTCAGTTTGGTCTTCATTTATTTTTTGCTTTAAAGCAACATCAAACCATTTTTTAAAATTTTAGTATTTAGACAATTATTTGGTTAAAGTTAAAAATATATATTTGAAATTGAAATTCATAAAAAGTTTTTGAAGTTGAAGATAAAAAACACTTTTTTTGTGTCTGTGTTTGGATTGTCTCTTTTTCGTGCTTTTCTCTTTTCTTTTTTATTTGTTTTAGTTCTTGCAACATATTTGATATTAATTATTTTAGAAAATACAAAAGAAAATAGAATTGACGATACTTTTCGATACTCTTGTGTAGCTTAATATTATTATTATTATTATTTTAGGGGGGGGGGGGGGGTTAAAATCGCTTAATAATGTTCAATTGTAAAACGATTTTGTTGTGAGAAGCATTAGAAATGACAGTTAACAGCATAATATTATTTGATATTAATATATTTGTCTAAACAATTGATTTGGTTCAAAATACATCCTTTCAATATATTTAGCATACTATATATTTTATAATTTAAAAGATAAAATAAAAGTGTTATGAATTTTGAGTCACAATCATTTTTATTTACTGAATTTTAGAAAGATTATTTATACTTATCAAATAATTTAAAGTTACTTGAATTAAATAGACAAACTTATGGGGCAGAGTATGGCACCACGATTTTATTTTTTAAAAATAGTCTCTCCTTATTTATTAGTTAGATGACCACTTCTTTATGTCCTTTTTTTTTCAACAGATATGTAGCTTACAAAACCAAATAGAGGCAGAGAACTAATCTTTTTTCTTTTCTTAAATTTTATTTGGTCAGATGACTTATTCTTGAATATATAATACATAGGTTACATTCTAACATGATAATGTTGACAGTCTGGATATATTTTTGGCACAAGTTGATGTTCATTTTCTTTGGTTTCTTCTTTTTGGTGTAAAAACAACAAATAAATAAACAAATTGGGCGGAGTTACGTCAGTAAAGGGGTTCATTCGAATCTCCCTCAACTAAAAATTATATTGTATATATATAATAAATGTTGAAATATTTTAGCTTTTTTCAGTTGGTTAACTATCTGAACTTTCTAAGTGAAGGTTCGATTCCCTCCCCATACCCAATTTTTTTTTTCCAAAAAAATCCTTAATGAAATTTTCGTCTCCGTATATTAGTACTCATTATTTATTTATTACTAGTTGAAATTATTTTATTTTTAACTATAAAAAAGTTTGTTAGGATTCCAAGTTTGGTAGATAGCATATATTACGTAATACTAAGAAATTATAACGTGGCATCGACAAACTTGCCAGCAAATAACAACAATGAACGGCCATTGGTCATGGCGGAATTTTTGGATGTTAGTTTTAATTTTCTTTCTTGGGACCATTTCAAAGAAAATATGCAAGTCCACTAATGAGTATTTATTATTGATTGTATTTCTCAGCAGCGGTGTAGCCACATGCAACTAAGGGTAGTCAGTCGAACACTTTTCGTTGAAAAATAATATTATGTATATAAAAAATTATACGAAGAATACAGATTAAAAAATATTTTTTATACATATATATAAAAATTTTAAATATCCTTAAAGAAAATTTTGATTTCGCCATTGATCCTCAATTGGTGGCGAAATAAGAAATTTTGTCAAAGGTGTATGTATGTGTGTGTAGTATAACTATCTCTGGGTAGCTCTGGCATTGTCCTTCAACTAGTGGCGTAACCAGAAATTTCACTAAATGGGTTCAGAATCAAAAGAAGTGAGACAGTAACTAGCCGAAAGAAGTTTGACATCTACTATATAAACACATAAAATTTAATTTTAATCATATAAAAATAGTATCATTTTCTGGCGCAAGAGGTTCAAATATAGAACCCTTGACTACAAGTCGCCTCATCTTTACCCTGCCTTCATAACCTCATCTCCATTCCCATCACCTCTCACCCCTATCCCATCCTCACATTATATAGTATTTGTATAAATTATATAAAAACGCTTTAAGCTAATATATTTTACTTATATACTAAATAAAAAATAAATTAACAACCCACTTATTTTTTTAAACAATATTTTATAGTCTGAATAAGCTCGATCGTTTAATAGACTAATTTTTTGAATTGAGTTTATAATAATTGATATAAGAAAAACGGTCCAATCCTTTATGGAAAAAATCATGTTGGAAGCGTCACCCTCAAATGGGCCTTATAATATGTGATTTAAATTTAATCGGTACTTCACGAATTTCGAACGAGAGAAAAAAAGGGTAAGAAAAGATCAATTAATGCTTGAGACCACAACTTGAAGTGCTGGGCTGGATCCAATGCATGGTAATATTTTTTTTTTCTTTCATATAAGTCAAATTAATTCTTATCTCCAAAGAAGAAGATAAAAAGAAGGATAAATACAAATCTATGTTTGTGTCGAGTGGAAAGTGATGTTAAAGTAAGACAAATTAAGAAAACGTTTATTGTGTATTTCTAATACAATTATTTTTTTTAAAATTTAAAATAATATGTCTAAGCAACGTATTATGTATAAGATCAAATCCATTCGATTTTTTATATTCTATTGATTGGTTCTAGCTCCAAAGAACATACATATGAAGCTATGTTAGAACGGAATCACTTTGTTTCAATGACATATTTAATCAGACCAAATAGGATTTAAAGAATTATCATGTCAATAGTAGTTAAATTTAGAATCATGATATTTGATCAACTTCACTCCTTTATTCTCATTTTTTGCTTCAGGTTATGTTGAGAAAGAAAATGTTTTATAAGGGTGGCAGAATTTGTGGTTCTAAATATTTTCTTTGAACTGTTAGAATGATGTTTACCTAGTGTTTACTTTGGTGTGGTATACATTTGTTGGGATATATAAAATATTAACTGGTGTTTAGATAAAATATTTATTATAGAATAAGTATTTATTTAACTTTAATAAAAGCTTAAATAGATCATATATTTGTTTTTTTATTTTTTACTTATATAGAGTCTAGCTTTTAGACAGAAAATTAAACGATTGATTTTTATAAGTTATAAAGATTATGTTCACAATCTAAGATGAAAATTGAACGAATTCATCTATATGATTATAATTATCTTAATTATGGAAGTGAAATTTCAACTGTTTACACTAGTATATTTTGTAGGTATTTAACGAATCAAATGGAAATAAATATCTTGTAGGTATTTGGTAAAGTGTCATCCACCCATCCTTATAGCTTAATAATATGTACATATCCTTTTAATTCAATATTTGTTATTTCTTTGATTTCACTTCTCTCAAATATAAGTTGGACTTTCCGAAGTATTACTTGCAAAGAAAACCTTGCGTTATGGTATCTTTTTGTACACTTTGATTTTACGTGTCACTCTCTCATATATGTAAAATTAGATGGTGTTTGTACGTGCTAGTACAGGCCCAACATCAAAATTATAAGGTATATGTTTGTGTACTTGAAATATTTATCTTTCAATAAAATAATGACATTTAATTTCATCGAATCAATACATTTAACTCTGCAACAATAATAGATGCATGAAGAGTGACTAAAGCAATATTCACTTGCATCATTTAGCAATGATGGTGTTATAATTCATGTTTTGATGCATCAACAAATCATGAGATCTGAGTGGCAGATCTAATCCCATGAATGATGTGTCACAGACCAAATGGAGACTAGCTATAAAAGCTGCCACCACCTGCTGTGGTTGGTGGGAAGCAGCTGAAGGACAGCAGGCGTTCAGCCATTCAGAGGAGACTAGATTGTTTCGTCCATACGTTAAATACTATTTTTAGGACATGAAACAATCCAGTTCTACACATTATATTTTCAAGGCAAAAGCTGTGTGTGCTCAAAAGAAAGAACAACTTCCTCAATGCAGCAAGGGACCTAATCGACCTACTTTTGAAGAATAGTCTTTAGGTTGTTACTTTGTTGTAATGTTGAGCCTAGTATGCTAAATATTGCAAGATCATTTTCTACACTATAAAGGAATATTGATCATTTTTCCTTGTATTCGTTTTGCATCGAGTTCATGGATAGAGTTAGCTTTGAAATAGTTAATAAAGTCTATGTCAACTAGAGTTAGTTGGGATTAGGGGAAATAGAGATATTGCTTAGGCTCAAAGTCGTGTAATAGAAGTATTGCAAGCCAAGAGGTGGAGAGGGTTAGTGTCTAGTTACCATAGGTTGTAATAGACTACTTTGCTATTGCATCTTAGTGAAGAAAGGTTGGTGAAATCCTGTTGGACAGGTCGTAATTTTTCCTCCCTTGAGGAAGAAGCCTTTCCACGTAAAATCTTGTCTTGTTCCTTGCATGCATTATCTGTTCATTTATTATTATTCTGTTTAGGGACTTGATCCCTAAGTGATTGTGGACACATACATTCTCATAGATGGTAATATTCAAAATTGAAGAATTACACATTAATTAGTGGAAATATCTAAATTTGATATTTGTGGTAGCCAGCTTTTGTTAACATATGAATATATAAGAAGTTTTATATTACTTTAAAAAAATCAACCCAATCAACAATAAATGTACTAGGAGAAAGAATCTATGGAAGCACTCCAAAAATGCATTTTTTTAATCATGAAGTTTATACTGAGCAACTTCAGGCAGAATAAATTAAAAGATAGTAACATATATAAGTAGAAAATGAAAGCTTAAATAAAGATCAATCTTGATAAAATATATGTTGCAATTCAGCATGAAGAAAATAAAGGTCTCCATGAAAGAATTTTACATCTTCAACTTTCATGCAAAAAGAAATACTCATGGGTGAAGTTGATAATCAAGTTTATGTCAAAAGGTTAGTGAAAATGCCTGAGTGGTCTGCTAAACAAAGTGCACAAGCAGGGACGGACCAACATACACACTTTTGGGTGCTCGAACACCCATTAACATCGTTAGTAGCGGAGTCAGAATTTTCAATAAGGAGGTTCAAAACCTGAAGAAGTAGACACACGAACTAGTCGAAAGAGGTTCGACATCTACTATTTATAGATAAAAAATTATTTTAACCATGTATAAATAGTATAATTTTTCTCCGAAGAAGGTTTGGATGAACCCCTAGCCACAATGTGGATCCGCCCCTGAACCTCGCCATAAAATTATTTATATATATAGTAATTTCTTTAGAACATGACTATATCAAAAGTTCAACACGAGTGAACAAATCTCCTATTGGGTGCATTGGTCCGGTGGCTAGTTTGAAGCTTGTGTCTTTAGCGAAATCAAGGGTTAGTTTCTCACTGATAACAATTAATTACACATTTTCTATTTTTCTCTTCCTCCACCCAAGCGTTTGTAGGATCCATAGGTTTCATACAGTGGTAGATTCAGAATTTTCACTAAAAGATTTTGAAAAATATAAATATAATTGTGTGAACTAGAGTGCAAATACAAACATCAAAGAAAAAAATTTAAGTTATTCTGCCGATTTTTTTGAAGTAGTAGTTGTACACCAATAAAGAATTCAATTTTAAAAAATTAGACAGCCTGTGCACCTAACGAGAATCAAACCTGCAAATTGGGACTAGTATTTGTGGACCAAGTTTAAGAGTCCAGTACCACTAGGCTATCTCTCCTCTTTGATTTAGAGAGTTCAAAATTAGTATATGTACAAAATATAGAAAACATATCCTATATATACAATGTATTTTTTTTGCAGAGGGAGTTCGGGTGAACCCGTGACACGCACATAGGTTCGCCCAGGGGTGGATCTACATTGGGTCTAGGGGGTGTCACACCCCTTTTTCGAACTGGTCAAAATAGTTCACAACATAAAATGGCTTTGCCTCTGATTTTGAGAAAAAAATTAGAGTCACCACCTAATTTTAAGGAAAATATTAGGAAAACCATTTTTGAAGAATGTAATTGTAAACTCTGTTTTGATTTGCGAAATCAGTGAGATTTTAGGTAAGAATTTTGGTTACTCGAGGGGAAGGTGTTAAGCATCCCTCAGAGCCTTTCCGAAGAGAGTCCTTGAATTTAGTTTAGAAAAATGATTAGAGATATTTTATTCATTTATTTACTTTTAAAAATATTAATAAGAAAAGTTTTATTAATTTGCAAAAAAAGAAAAAATACAAGGTATGTTATACATATGTCTACAATATCCATGAAAAATTTAATAGTAAATAAAATGAAAAAATAAATGTATTTGAAATATGTGAAAATTTACAATCTCTCTATGTATAAAAATTGAGTTTAAAGGGTATGATAATTTGCTACTTTATTTACATATATAGAATTAAGGTGTAGAATAGATAAATAAAAGGCAATAGATGGGGTGTAAAATATAGCTATATGTGTGATGTATTATAGTAAATATAATTTGAGCAATTATTTGATAAAATGGAGTTTTCATAAAAATAATAATAACACAAAAGTGTTAAAATCTTATGCAAAGTTTGTGATCTTGCAACTTTTTACTATAAAATAAAATATACGTTGTTTGAAGCTTATGAGATCCTATTATTTTATTTATGTGTAAGAACAAAATGTCAACAGATATATGTAGTAAAAAATAATGTATTTATTGTGTAGGAGTTTTTTTTAAAAAAAGGAAAATAGCATTGATAAAGGGGATAGTAGACATGGAAAAAAAATGCTTATAACAAAATAATACATAAAGTATAGTGAAAGTTAGTCTAAAAAAATAAAATATATACCGTGTATGACATATATATTTATAATATTCTACGAGAAAATTTAATAGTAATATATTTATTGAGAAAAAAAATACTACTACTAATGATAAAAAATAACTTTAAAATTTGGCTAATTTGCAAAGATGGGGTAGATCCCTCTTTAAAGAATAATTAAAATAATTCCCAACTTAGAATCACACTTCACTGGAGATTCATTTAGTTAAGTAATAAAGCAAATAAGGATTAGTGCCCAGATATATGAAGATACACAAATAAATACCGAAGTATAAAAGATAGACATGAACCTTTAGCCTGAGTTTCACACGTTCGAACTGTCTCAAATGCAACTACTATACCTTACATTTAGCAATGATTTGCCTTTAAAAGGCAGCAACTAACGACCATAAATGCAATAATTTGTCTGCAGCAACCATTAGTTTGATAACTAAGGTTCAACGACTATTTTCATCAACATGAAGCCACACATTAACCCAAAATGCCACAGAACTGAACTCATTAATATAGCAGCAACGTAGCAATAGATCACTCCCAGAATGAGGTGTAAATGACCAAATAACACAAGAGCATTTTGCCTCAAGATATAGCAGCAAACGGCCAAAATTGTAGCTGAGTTTGGCCTAAAATTTGGCAATCAATACGACAGTAGTTTGCCTCCATATGCGGTAGCAAATTGGCTCAAGATACAGCCACAAATTTGGCTTAAAATGCAACAATAATTTGCCTCAAAAGGAAGCAATTTATCAGAATGCAACAACCAAGTATAACAGTCGACTAAAGTGGCCATGTGATTCAAGTGAGTGACTACTAAGCAAATAAATAAATAGAATGTTGAGAGGGGAAATGCTGGATCAGGAGAGGGTGAGACGGAAATAGACCCAATGCAATATTACTTTCCCTCATTTTCATTTTGATCGTTCGACTCTCTTCAAAAATCTTAATACGAGATGAAAAGAAAGTTTTAATTGGTTTGTTTCCCATTTTTTACAGAAGTGCAAACTAACAAAAGATGATTTATTCCTCACTTTTAAAGAGAATGTTAAATCTACTGAAAATGGTTTGCTTTTCATTTTTACAAAGTAAATGCAAAGTGTGTTTCTTATCTTTTAAGAAAAAATAACTCAATTTGTCCAAGTCTTTGAAACGTTTTAAAAAGAATTACATATGAAGTTTGAAAAACGAGGGAATAATATTCCTTTACTTTTGATAAAACTATGTGCTTCATTCAAGAAGTCTCTAGCCTGCCGTTGACATCAACGACTCCTCTTAAGAACTACTCCGCACGTTGATTCTGTTGTAGTCCTGTTCTAACTTCAAACGGAAGCACTCGATTGTAATGTACATGTAACAAATATTTAAAGAAAGGTCTAATTGATTAAAGAAATGTCAAAAACCATGCAAACAACGATTTCCACAATCAGATGGTCCCAAGCATTGATTTCTTGGTGACATAAAATACTAAACTTGCTCTTTGCATATACGGAGATTAAAATCATAGTGGTCAGGAAGTTACAATATGCATGCTTCAAATGAAAAATAAAAATGTAGATAAAAAGCAAACTTAATTAATTAACAATCGTCACACACGCAGCCCACAAAGTACAAAAGTGAAGTTCAAGGCATATTTCATTAAAATGACTCATAATTGTAACAGGTAGCCTCAGTGGGGTACTATCTTACAACTACTAATTTTATTTAGCAAGTAGTAAACCTTAACAAAAGATGTTTCCTAAGTATATGAATCAAATTTAATTTTCAATCCACCTTTTATATGAGCATCTACGTTGTAGCTTCTAAATTTTATCTTATTGCAACAACGTGCCAAACCAAATTCTTTCATTTATAAAAAAGAGACAATGTATAAAAGGACCTATAAACATCATGTCTGCGCGTCAAGTAAACTTAAGTCATTTTATCATCCAAAATTGGGAAGTAGGCACACCAACATAGTTCTTAGTCCTTTATTACAAAGCTCTGAATATAAGATACCAAATAAAGAACATAACATATAGGAGAAAAATCTTAAATAGATGATATCCAACAGATTTTAGAGCAAGTCACGGGACGATAATCATAGAAAGGAAGCAACACAAAGCAAACAGTGATAATGTAACAAACTCAATAATAACCAAGGAAACACTAGTATTGCAATCACTAATTGGAATTACAAGAGATTAACAACTGAACTAATATGGAAGAACAAATAAAAAGAAGAAGAGATGGGATACAGAAGAAGATAAGAGATGAGAAGATAGATAACTTCACATAAAAATAGCATGCTCTTACTATGCCTACTCCCTGCTACTTATAACAAACTTCCATTCATTATACTTTTCCTTGCACCACTTGCTAGTCACCTTTTTGTCATCCAGGTTTGACAATGAAATCTGCCAACCTTTTAGAGGGAATTGTCACGCGCTTGCTCCTTCTAGGATGAATAGTATTCTTGTCCACCGTGGCTGCCAAGTTATCTTCCACGTCATTATTTGTGTTCATAACAGATAACAACCATAAATGAGGCAAAGCAATTGCAGCAAAGAAACAACAGTTGGCGAGGCTCGAATAAATTGTACATTAGCAAGGCAAGGTTAAAAATTTAAACATTTAAAATAAAAGGAAAGCAACAACCTGGTGGTGTCAATTTGCAAAGCTGAGTCTGTAATAGTAGCAGTAGTGAAATGTTGAGGCTCAGGAATACCATATGGTGGCCTAACAAGGGAAATGATGGTGTCCCAATGGCTGCGAACTAGTTGCGCAATTATCTCTGGCCATCCAAAGTTGCCTCGCCGAGATGGGATTACTTTAGCTCCCTTGCCTTGACATTTTTTTTTTTATATATATTCTCATCACTGTCTCAAACAGAATGGAACATGACATCGGCCAAGACTAGTGAACCCAAAACTTCATATTTAAAGGGGTTTCCAAAAAAAAATAAAATTTAGAAGAAGGGGAAATCCCCAATAAGTAGCAATCTTCGAACCCCAACCCAAAGAAATGAACCAAGATCAGAACTCAAGAGACCAGATGCCTCCTCTTCTCCGAAAGTTTCTCCCCCATTCTCCTTCTTTTTTTTTTTTCATTCTTGTCAGGTAGGAGCATTTATAGGCAGATTGAGATTTATTCAAACTTAAATCAAAATTAGTTCGTTGGAATCCATGTGATGAAACAGAAATCACAGTAGCAGGGTCAAGTTTTGTCGGGGAGGAGGCGCGTGGAATTTTCCTTGAAGAGGAAAAAGAACGTTGTTGGGTATTCGAATGAATTGGGGCAAATTGGAATCTCAATCCAAAATAGATTTAAAGAGGGGCTGATTTGAGAGTTTAAAATTGGCTATAATCGAATTTAAATTGTAGCCTTTTGTATTGCGATGTTACCGAATCATTGAAAAAAATAGTCAAATCAAAAAGGAAAAATAGGTTTTTGCAATTAATTAGCTGATTTGCACTAGTGATCGAGATGATTTTTTAATCAATTAAGCTTCTTGATGCACAAAGTAAAATAAATATTTGCAAATATGGACCAATTATAGTAATTTCGCAGTAAATAGTCTTATTTTGACAAAATAAAATATATACTTAAATAAATATTTTTTTAGGAATAATGTAATTTTCAAATTGATAAAACATCTTTAAGAAAGTAATATGTAAATATTAGGTATTTTGCCGAATGAAATGACAAAAATAGCAAAATATTTTTAACTATACAAAATAGTTATTTCAAACTTTATTTAAAGTTCAAGAAGCTTGACTAATTGATTAAGAATGTGTAGGGTCAAAACTAGGTGTCAACAAGGGGTTCGGGTCGTTAAAAAATTACACTGTATATATAAGATAATTTTTTAAATTTATATGTATATATTTAATATTGAACCCCGTGAGCTAAGTCAAAGGACTAGCTCAGTGGCAAAAGGGGTTCAATATTTCGCCTTAGTTTGTGCCAGCTTGCGGGTTTGAATCCGGATAGCCACACTTTTTTTTTCTAATTTTAGGTACACTTTTAGGCTTAGTTGTAGGCATTTTTTAAATTAAATATAAATTTTAAAAATGACTTCATAACATATTAATTTTTTTTGATTTTAAATCTTTAATTGAAAAGTCAACAAATAAAAAAATTCCTCTTTTTCTAGGGATTTCATTATTTTATTTTCTCCCCCAACTCTTTTCTTCTCTTTCGACCTTTTACTGTTGTCTGCTGCTCTTTGCTAATTGTTGCTGCTGGGGGCTAGCTGTTGTCCGTTCTCCGTTGCCGCTGCCCTCCTGCCTGCTGCCGCAGTGCCGCTACTCGCTGTTGTAGCCTATAAATTCGTAGTTTTTCTTTCTTTCTTTTTATTATAAAAATTTTCAGAATTCTATATGGCTTTTGCTTTAGTATAATAGTATTTATTGTCTTATTTATGTGCTCTTTACGATTCAGTCTCAAGCTTCAATGAAGAAATATTTCACCAAAGTTTCGAAATCAAGTTTAGCTTTCATAGTCATAATCAATCTAACCAAGAAGAAAATGCTAATCATTCAGAAGTATCATTACATTCTTCTCAAAAATTTTATTTGGGTTCTTTAAAGTTTCATCCTAGTGAAAGAATCTCAATATTGAACTATATATCATCCAAATCATCGTGATGTTATTAGAAGAGCATACCTTTTAAATGGTCCTTGTCAACCTCGTCTAGCGGTGCATGAGTATTCTCAAGAAAATATTTCTGGATCAATGAGTCGTTTTAATCATGAATGGTTTGATGATGTGTATCATGATTGGTTGAAATATAGTGTTAGTAAAGATGCGGTCTATTATTTGTATTTCTATCTATTTAAAGACCATAACATTCATCAAGGAGGAGGTGAAGTATTTCAAGTAGTGAGTTTAAGAGTTGGAACAAAAAAAATAGTCTTGACAAGCATATTGATCTACCGAATAGCATATATAATCAGTCAAAAAAGAAATGTCAAGATTTATTACGTCAACGACAGTCTATTCAATTGACATTTGAGAGACAATCTAATCAACTTAAGTGTGGATATTGGATTCTCTTAAGTGCTTCGGTTGATGTAGTAAGACTTCTCATAACTTAGGAATTTGCATTTAGAGGTCATGATGAATCTAAATCATCACTTAGTAGGGGTAACCTTCTTGAAATTCTCTCATGGTATGCAAAAATAAATGTGATAAAATTTGTGATTATGTACTAGAACATGCTCCTCAAAATGATCAAATGACTTCTCTAATGATTCAAAAAGATATTTTGAGTGCATGTAAGATAGAGACCGTTAAAGCTATTCTTGAGGAATTAAATAGTGATTACTTTGTCCTACTAGTTGATGAATCCTTTGATGCGTCATGCAAGGAGCAAATGGCTATTGTATTTCGATATATTGATAGAAAGGGATTTGTGATGGAGCGACTTATTGACATTGTTCATGTTCAAGATACTTGTGCGTCATCTCTAAAGTAGGCAATTATTAATTTACTTGCTCAACATTCTTTGAGTCCATCAAGTGTGCATGGACAATGTTATGACTGGGCAAGCAATATGCAAGGTGAGATCAATGGCCTTAAAATATTGATTAGGTAAGAAAGTAGATCGGTCCATTCCATCCATTGTTTTGCTCATCAACTTCAACTAACTCTTGTTGGGGACTCTAAAAAGTGTGTTGAAGTGAAAAAATTTGTAGTATTGATCTCAAATATTTTAAATGTATTGAGATCTTCTTTTAAGCTTATGGATGAATTACGTGATTCTCAAAAAGAAACAATTAAAGAGGCATGAGCTATGAGTGAACTTACAATCGGTAGGGGCTTGAATCAACAACTTGATCTTTCAAGAGCTTGTGACACTCGTTGGGGATCTCATTATAAATCCTTTAATAATTTTATTATTATGTTTGGCTCTATTCTTGATGTTCTTGAATCACTTGCTCTTGATACACGAAATATGGATGAAAAAGCTAAGACAATGGGACATCTCAAAGCTTGCCAAACGTATAAGGCTGCTTTTATGTTGCATTTGATGAGAGATGTCTTAGTAGTCACAAATGAGCTTAATAAATGCTTAAAAAAAGAGCAAGATATTGCAAATGCCATGCTACTTGTTGAAGTAGCAAAAAGAAGGTTGCAAGTTTTAAGGGGTGATGAATGAGACTTTCTTATTGCTAAGGTATCTACATTTGTATCAAACATGATGTTTTGATACCTAAATTTGAGGAGCCATATGTTAGTTCTTTAAGATCGCGAAGAAAACTTGCTAACTATACAATCTTACATCATGTAACAATCTTCTCCCGTCGTTTGGGATAGGCTAATGGGGAAGGATTTCGGGCCAGAAAAATTCGAGATAGGTGATGGTCTGATTTCCTGTATGTATTTCATATACCTATTAAATTGCTTTATGATATGCATGTGTGTATATGAATAGGAAAATATGCTAGATTATGTGTGAAATGATCACTTGCTGGCATGTTATTGTGATGAACCTGTTCTTGGTGGTATAAATGTTGTAAACATTGAATGTTCTTGTGAGTGTGATATCTTGGGATCAGGTGTCACGTTCTGACACATAATTTAGATCGGGTGTCACATTTCGATACGTATTTGAATCGAGTGTCATGTTCCGACATATACTTGGATCGGGTGTCACATTCTATTTTAGCTAGAAAGCAAGCGCCGCAAAGGGTTGACACACAAAGTTGACTATTTGTAGTCCCTTGAGAGGACCCTTGTATGAAATTATAGCATGTGAAAGACATTGAGCTGTGATATTGAGATGTGGGTGCCAGTCATGGCGGGTTGAGGTCGTGACACATCATTATCGTGTTGAAGTATTTTGCAATATTATTGATCGACAATTTTAAGAACTTAATGATCGTTTTGATGGGGTGACTACTGATTTGCTCCGTGAAATTTCTTGCTTAAATCCAATTAACTCATTTTTAAGTTTTGACATCAAAAAAGTATTGAGAATGAAGGAAATATATCCGGATGACTTTGATGAATTTAATATGAGTGCTCTTGAGAATCAACTTGCAAGTTACATTGTTGGTGTTCGTGATGTTGATGAACGGTTCTCCAATCTAAATGGGCTTTGTGATCTTTCCAAAAGATTAATTCAAACAAAGAAACATTCCAATTATCCTCTGGTATTCCGCTTAGTGAAACTTGCTCTAATTCTACTAGTTGTCACTGCCTCCGTTGAAGGGCTTTTTCGACAATGAAGTTTATCAAGAATGACTTGCGGATCCAAATGAGTGATGATTTTTTTAGTTGTTGTTTGGTGTCTTATTTAGAAAAAGATGTATTTGATAGTATTTCTAATGATGCTATAATTAAGACATTTCAAGATATGAAACCTCTTAGAATACAATTGTAATAATGTATGTAGTTGCATTTTAATTGTAAAACAATATTTTGATAGGCTTATTCGCGTGTTTGGTTTCTTAGCCCCCCTTCAATATAGTGTAATTATCACTATGTTTTGTAATACATATCAAGCTATTATAATTTCTAATGTTAAGGATGTTTTGTATTGTTTTGAAGCCACGTTATGTCAATTTTTTTTATTTTAATCCCCCTTCATGCTTTCTCTCTATTTGCACTTTCAGGAGTTGAAGAAAATTCGAAAGGAACTGAAAAACTTGTAGAAAGCCCTGCTTCTTGCAAAACAGGTATATTTGACTCGATCCGTTTATTTATGAATATGATTAGCGTGTTTAATTTTTTTGAACCCCCTTAATAAAATTCCTGACTCCGTCATTGGGTCCGCCCTGATTTCGTAGTATGCCCCTCATTCAAAAATATTTTGCTGAAAAGCCTGATGATGACCATCCTCTAAGGGGTCGAGATTAAAGGTTTTTTATACCTAATGTGGCAGCTGCGATTAAGTTTGATAATTTTTTATATGCATTTTCTAAATATTTTAAGATAAAATAAGTTACGAAAAATGAATAAAAAATTATCTCATGTCATTATTTTGAAGTATACAAAAAGATTTGAACCCAAATCTCCCACATATAAGTTGGAGCCTCAACCAACAAGCCACCAAGTAACCACCTACAGAAATAAACAAAAGATGTAACATAAAACAGACACTGAAGGCTGAAGCAGCAGAACTGCTGCTTATTAAATTAAAAAACAATATATAATACAGATATAAGATAATATTTTGAAATAAAAAATATAATGGGTATTATTGATCACATATTAGATGAGTTTGAAATTACACGTACTTGGAAGAGCAAACGTACCAATGGAGGTAATTTGCATGTGTTATACGACATTTTTGTTTTCTTTATTTTAATTTCATAGAATTCTATTGAAACTAATTATTTTTTTTTAAAAAAAAAATCATTTTAGACGGTTGAAATCAAGGTAAAAATGGATTGTGATGGATGTGAAATGAGGGTTACTATATACTAATGCAGTTTCCTCCATCAAAGATTCATTTATATATAGAAAAATAATTTACCAAAAAAGTAGTCTATTTTCTCTTGACAGAAAAAATAGCCCAAAATGGTCATGGGCTTTGTTGCTTTCTCATATTTTTGAGCGTTGATTTTTTAAAACAAAAATTAACTTTTTTTTCGGCTGTCTTTTAATTTTTTTTTTAAAAAAGTTTTTTTTTCAATTTCATGTATCAATATTGTATAAATTGTATAAAAACAAATATGCATGATGTACAAATAATTATGTAGTGTATTTGTAATGTATCAATATTTTATAAGTAGTTATTTAGTATATATGTAATGTATCGATATTGTATAAATAGTGTATAAAAAAGTACCGATATTGTATAAATAGTGTATAAACATGCATATATGATGTCTAAATAGTTGTGTGGTGTATATGAAGTATATCGATATTTTATAAATAGATATGTAATGTATCGATGTAACGACCTGAACCGTTGTTAATTAAGAGTGGGAGAAATCTAAAGAGAAATAAGTCAAGTGGACACCACAATCCCGCTAGCGCGAGATAGTCCTGCCACAGCGGCGCCGCTCCAGCAGGATCCCTGTCTCCAGACTTGGAGGTCGAGGGATAGAAACTTAAGTCACAATTCTCTTAGTTCTCCACTCCTCCCAAAGTGTAAGTTATGGGCTAGAGTTATTGCAAAAACCCTCAAATGACAGATTTCAGGCCTATCTTTTTCGTCAGACATCTAGAATCAAGGATTGGAGCTATGTTACCTCTCCACAGTTACTTGGTGCCCAGGTAGGATAGGCTTCTCTTATCTGAATAGTTAAATCTATACCTGTTGCATAGTATAAAGGGATTTAATGAGAGGTTTATAATTAGGCTCTTGGTCACGGGTCACATATAGAAATATATGTGTTTTTAGTGGTCAAACTTGATGTGACCTGGGTAAGGAAATTGTATAATGATTTTAGGAAAATTGGTAGTGGTATTCTCATATTTAGACTTGTGTGTTCGTAACTGCTATAATTGTATATATATTGGTAGGAAAAATTGAGAATGGTTGTGATAAACCCTAGGGGTTAGAACCTTATGTTAATGAGTGCAAGAGCCTAAGTAATTATATATGCATTGATTATGTTTGCTACTTGTAACTGTAATGTGGATTGTTGTGGTTTTGAAGATTGGGTGTCACGTTCCGACATATTTTTGGATTAGGTGACACATTCCAACACATTACTGGATTGGGTGTCATATTTCGATATTACTGAATCGGGTGTCATGTTTTGATACGTTCTTAAATCGGGTGTCACGTTCCGACACATATATGATTGAGTTTGGATCCCATGAGAGGGCCCAGTGTGTGTGAATGCTCCCATGAGAGGACCCAATGATATCTATCATTTTGGATGGAATAGTGAATGTAACTATTAATGGACTAAAGGGAAAAACTCTTATAAAAGAACCCGGTCGATTCTGTAGTTGTTATTAGTCGCAAACTGAGAGTCAATATACGCTTATTCGTGATTAAGACTGGGGGGACTTGTGAGGCCATGTTGTGATATGTGTGATATTTTATACCTTTGGGCTTAATAGTAGAGGTTGTTTGTTGGCAGGGAGTAGATTTCATTAGGATTTGATCAGGTGGTAGTGGTCGTCGTACTTGTTACGTAAAAGACAGAGCTAGTTAAGAGGTGTGGTTATGAGATGACTAAGTCATTTCTGGTAAGGTAAAAAGGCTAAGGCAAGTGGTAGTTGTGTTGCCAGTGAGTGGGTAAGGTAGTCGGTAGGCTTGATGTTAGGGTGTTCTTTGAGGACCTTGTGGGCCTATAACCTACATGTCTCAACCTCGAAAATCATTATTGCTAGTGAAATCGGGGTTAGTAGTGGACGAAGCACTATAGAGGTGAGAGTAAGGAGTTACCTATAAGCTATTGTGGGCAAGGACATAAACCTTTATTGTTTATGATCTTATCTTATTTTCTTATGTATTATGCGGTGAGTATCAGATTAACCAATAATGCCTACTAGTACATGTTGTTTGTACTGATACTACTCTTGTTATGCCGCTTGGCATAGTTTGGTTGCAGTGTCAGTGGAGTTTCTTAAGTGAAGGTAAAGACGATTCTCCGCCAGCTTCTACCTTTCCTCCCTCGTGGTTGAAGCTGTGTCAATTCTTTTATTTTATGTCCTGTATCTATAGAGCTCTGATACCCATTTAGACTAGTTTCCTCGGGGGTGTTAGAATACTTCCGATAATAAACCTTGAGTTGTAAATTAATACTACTGTTTTTATAATCTTTCGGGCATATAATTGTATTATCTTTGACTTTTGCGTTGTTAATTCTATTTAAGGGGTAAGGGTTCTCCTACTTAGGTGTTAGAGTAGGTGGCCGTACGGTTCGGTGGGTTGGATCGTGACAATCAACATTGTATAAATGATGTCTGATTATGTGTAGATATTATATAAATAATTATTTAATATATTTATATCAATTTTTATTTACCTATCATGAATTCTCACCTTAATAAATAGAAAAATAATTAAAAAAACAACATAAATATTTATTTTTCCACAAAAAAGTAAAACAATTAGAAAAGGAAAAAAAAATTAAAAAGAGTAAAAAAAAATATCAACAAGTTTTTTCCTTTTGAATAGTACAAAAAAACAGAAGTAAAAGATTAAAAAAATAAAATAAATGGCCATACATATCGATATTTATTTGAAAATTTCTACCTTAATAAATAAAAAAAAATAAAGATAATAAAATGGCATAAATACTCATTTTTTAATAAAAAAAGTGAATTAGAAAAGAAAAAAAGAGAAACAAAAAAAAAGTAAACAACGATTTTTTTTTGGTATTATAAGCTCAAAACCTTTGCCCATCTCAGCCTTTTCAAAGAAAAAAAAGATTAATGTAACGCCCCACAAAAAAAAGATTAATGTAACACCCCACAACTTCTAAGCAAAGATCCGAACCATCCTCCCTATGCATATAAGCCCTAACACAATGATTTATAAGTTTTGCATATATTTTAAGGTCCTTTCTAAGTA
Source organism: Solanum dulcamara (assembly GCF_947179165.1). NCBI lineage: Eukaryota > Viridiplantae > Streptophyta > Magnoliopsida > Solanales > Solanaceae > Solanum > Solanum dulcamara. Next base: position 65,651,205 of record NC_077246.1, on the reverse strand, counting down.
TTTGAAGTGTATTGGATGTGATTTAGGGTCATAAGAAACCTCAAATACCAAGCTAAGTTCAAAGCTTTCCTATCGACTAAGTTTTCGCATGAGTTCATATAAGGGTCAACTTCAAATAACTATATCTCCTAGAATATAAATAAATAGTAGCCCATGACCTATCAAATTAAAGGTCTTTGAGTCATCTTCCCAACGCCACTAAGTTTGCATCAATCTGGGTTTAGAGTAAATATTTATGACTATTTTACCAGAGACGCTATAAGCTGTCAATGTCCGACGGAAAATGTGATGGCCCGTCAGACTTGACCGTCATACTTAGGTGGAAAGGACCGTTTTGGGACCATTTTTGACATTCAGGGTGGCGGCCTATCAACCAAGCGACGGTCTGTCACCCAAATGACGTCAGATGGTCGAATTTCATCGAGTTTTATATTTTAAAGATATTTTTGTCCTAAAAACCTTTGGGGAGTTATCTAAATGGACCTAAATGTGTAGGAAATCAGGTTTTCATTATTTAAAACTCCCATTCACTCCTAAATTTCTACGTTCTCAACTCACTCAACTCAGAAACTACTGCAAGAAAATCAAAAGCTATGATTTCAAGGTTTCCAAGCAAGTTCTTCTTTCAAGCTTTGTTTTCTCGGGTACGTAAGGCTTCAATGAGAGTATTCATTCCACTCTCATGCCTAAAGTATTCATAAATTATATTCAAATCCAGAGTTAAGCTATGATTTTTATGCAAAGTTAAACCACTTATGAAAGATTTCTTATGCATCTCACTGAATTACTATGAACTATATGTTTTATTATATGATTATGATTCTCCAAGCATGCGTCAAGATTATTTATGAAGTTATGAAATCTACTTTTGAGTATTTACGGTTATGTATGATTTCAAGTAAGTTGTCTCATGTTTAAAGTCATATGCATAGAAGTAAAGATATGTTTATGAAAGAGATATTTGAGCACTGTCTTACAACACTTATGATTCAAGATATGATTTTTGAGCTTAGTATCACTTATGATTTATGATATGACTTTTGAGTTTAGTCTCACATATGATTCAGATATATGGACAATTTTTATACTTATAAGCATTAATATGTATTTATGTTATTTTGGGTGGATTATTTAGCACCGAGTGGACTTTAGGCATGAAGGTTTCCGTTAGCGTCCATGGACCTTTAGTAGCAATCCCTAAGTCCCATAACTATGTGCCACCGTAGGACTTGAGTATACTACTTTGTCGCACAACTCCATATGTCCCTAAGAGGCACAAACTAGTGGATCCACATATATATGATATGGTCTTATACCCTGGCAAGGTATAAGGCAGCCTGCCCAACTGAGCTAGCTTTTGACATCATAAACTCACATAGTGTATGTCGGTTATACGAAGCTCCCATTTTATGCATCATTTTACTATATGTTCTTAACCTCATATAGTTCATTTTAAATATGCTATAGTATGAATATGATTATGCAAGGTTACTGATTTAGACGCACCTTGATGTATATGCTTTAGAAAGAAGGTCTTTTTTTTAAAACTGATATTTATGCATGGACTTCAACTATTTCCTTTTAGTTCCTTTATTCTATTACGATTATGATTTTTGAAATTTTACTTTCACAATTCTTTCATATGTTATTTTATATGAGTATGTTGGTGTCCCTTGTATACTCAGTACATTTCATGTACTGACGCATACTTTCTCTGCGCTGTAATCTTTTATGATGTAGATTCTAGTATCCCTTCTCAGACTCGGGGCTAGTAAAATTGCAGCATTTCTAGTCAGCAATTGGTGAGTCTTCCTCATTCGAGGACTCTATGGATTTAATAGTTAGATTTTTTTATGTACTCTTTATTATTTTTAAGGTAGCTGGGGGCTATGTTCCGTCAGACTTATATTTTCATTCTAAGTAGTAGAGGCTTTATTTAATGTTGTCTCATGGATTTATTGGTGTACTCTTTCAAGACTTATATAGTTATGTTTTATCAGCTTTCGCTTAGTTCTTTTATGATTATGCTTTGATATGTTATGACAACAGTTAGCTTGGGATCATTTGTGGTTCTAAGTATCGTGTCACAGCTAGGGTGTAGTTTAGGGTTCTGACAGTTAATTACATCAAACATGGTCATTTTGTCCAAATTGAGTCATTTTAATTTTGTAAAGTTGGGTCAGAAAAGTGGTAAACAAATGTTATGGACTGTTAGCTGGTGTAATTTTCCCTTTTATAATTACAGACTATATAGTCACAAATAATGGAAAAATTAGAAATTTCATTAAGAATGTACATAAATGTGCACAAGTTTATGTACATAAATGAGCCTTTTAACTTTACCTTCAATTGATATCTATGTATTTTAATTTTGGGTGTGAACAAATAGGTACTTAAATTGTATAAAGTTGAACAAGTAGACACATGCGTCCTACAAAGGCTTCCTATGTGCAATTCATGTCCTATGCGGCGTCCTATGTGTATTATGACAAGTAGGACACATATGTATGCTTACAAGTTTAATTGATTACTTGTGCACACCCTAAATTAAAAAATATATATAAATGTCAGCTAAAATCAAGTTAAACGTGACAATTACCTATTGTGACTACTTTTTTTTAGATGCATAATAAAATTCTTTGATAAAAGGAAACAATGGTCATTTCACATTTTCACATCCCCAAATCCATATAAAATTAGACCAACCTCTTGGAAACACATCTTTGACCATTTATTCCAGATTTTTTGGAGTCAGGGTTCGTGCATTTGAAAATTTTGATAAAAAATTTCTTAAGCTTTATTTATTTTTCTTCATTCTGATCCCTATGTATTGAATATTTAAGTGTATATATTTTCCCTAAATATGTATGATTTATAATATTTTGTGATAGAATGGATATTTTTTGCCTCATGGACATTTCTATTAATTATCCTTTTTTGGGTGATTTATTACATTTGTCTATCAAGGTTATATCCGATCATTTCTTAGACCTCGCGCATAGCATGAACTGAGTGTACCAAGTTTTGTTTTTTTTTATTGTTTTTTTTTTTTTACCTATTGATGAAAATGTCAAGATGCAAAAAAAAAACCCGCCTTCGTAGGAATATTTGAAAATGATCGAGGAAAGTGGATGTTATGAATTGGAAGCTAATAAGGGGCAACCATCAATCAATTTTCCCACTTGCAAATGAAAGACACAAAAACGAAGAAGATTTACTAATCTGGAAAAAGATGATCAAGGATATGAAATTGCTTTCTTCTAGCATATTTACCTCATGTAGCCTATGAACAAGTTTATAAAATGGATAAAGTAAAAACAACAAAGACGATTAGTACGTCTCTTATTAAACGAAAAAGATAAAAGAGACATAAAGTAAGGTGGAACATTTTCAACGTAATATCATTAAGTCTAAAATTAAAGGAAGCAATATGACGATGGCTTTGTTAAGCTACAAAGTTATTTGGTAATATAGGATATGAAAGATTCAACTTCCTTGGCCGTCACACCTCCGGGGCTAACCGAACTCTTGATCTTATTGCTCAACTCCACCGCCCTCTTCCGCATCTCTTCCCCTTCCGTTGTATCCATCAAAATTTTGACAGATTTCTCGATCGATTTTGATGTCACTAACTCATCCTTGTGAGTCCAGCTAAATACTGAGATTCCAATTTTTAGTACATTAGTTACAAGGAGAGCGTTATAGGGTTGGTCCCACTCGTTTGGCCAAGCTATTATTGGAACTCCTAGGCTAATGCTTTCCATACAAGAATTCCACCCGCAATGACTTAAAAATCCACCGGTAGATGGATGGCCCAAGATTTCCAATTGGGGCACCCAATTTCGCACAACCATTCCTCTTCCTTTCACCCTCTCTTCAAACCCTTGTGGTAATTCAATCTTCCCAAATTTCTTCTCAAATTTCTCCACACCTTTCTTGTTATTTTTAGTATTATTGTTATTAGTAGTAGTATTATGATCTCCTTTTCCTATTACCCAAATAAACCTTTGATTGCTCTTTTCTAGAGCAATTGCAAGCTCATTGACTTGCTCCTGTGATAATTTAGGGGTTGTTCCAAACGAAACATAAATTACTGAATTAACATGTTGATTGTCGAGAAATTCAAGAGATTCATGACGAGGAGGCTTGTCCCTAGGAGAAGAATAAGAAGAGGAGTCATGATCATGTGATTGTAGTAGCATATGAAGTGGACCAAGTGCCCACAACGGCTTCGTGTTTTTCACATTAGCGAGTAAATCTAAGTACTTACCTTCGATTTCTCTAGAAGAAATCATGAATTCTCCTGAGTTGAGGTCCCATTCATGTAAATCTCTTACGAATACTTCCATAAGCGGTGGATAACAACTATCCATAGCCGGGAACTCGTGACCAACATCAACAACAACGTCTAAGTCATGGACACTTTGCTGGAGCAAATAATATTTACTTATAGCAGACCCAGAGTGAAAAATACAAGTCTCGACGTTAGGGATTGAATGGACATCCCCCATATAATTCTTCATTACGGAGTCATAAATTATCACCAATTTCTTAGCATTGATAGAGAGTTGAAGGCAAGTTTTTCGAATGGGCTCGTTGTGTTTTTCCAACAACTCTGTAATCGAAACCACACGATCATATTCTTCCGTGATTTCGCCCTCGGCTTGAGTAAGCAAAATGTCATTAAAATGGATATATTTTGAACTTTTGAGGCGGGGATTTAAATCTTGATTGAATTCAGCAAGGCAAATCAAGTGTACTGGTATATTATGGGAAGCAATGAGACGAGCAAGGATGAAGAGTTGATTGACATGGCTAAATCCAGGATATGGCACCATGACTACAATAACTTCCATTGGAAAACAAAAGAAAACACACAAGTTATGGCTTTATTTGCAATTGAGTACTAGGTACTGTTCGTATTTATAGAATCAGAAAAAGGACACCTTTGATGAACAGTTGCTTCTTGCAACCTTTTGTTTAATTAAAATTTTAAATAAACAAATTTTCCAAATCACTTAGATGTATATATATATATATGAATTAATTAAATAAACTTAAGTGCTAAGTAAATGATCTCAAAGGTGGCCTCTAACTACCGATGTTACTTATTCTCTAATTATTTTTCAAAACCTGTAAAAATAAATATCAATTAATATCATAATATAATGGTCATATCAATTGCTATTTCTCAAAGAGTATGTAAATTCAAATTGAACCAATAAAAATGAACTAAATGTCATTTGGTAGTGCGCATTACAAAAAATAATGTATGCATTAACTTTGTATAGTATACATATATATAAACTCTATTTGGTATTAAGGTTTTATAACTAATATATGAAAATTGAGAAAATGTTATAAATAGTCCTTTAACGATAGGAGTAGATCTAAAATGATCCCTTAACTATGCATTTACCGGATTGGGAATGTTATGATAGAATACTGCTTATCATCGCATCGCTCCTCTGATCTGTCAAACTAATGGGACTTCGGTCGTTCTCATTTAGGGAGTTTACAAGTCTCACTCACGCCATGAGATTGATCCAATTGAAAAATTCTTCGCCGTTTTAGCCACAGATCCGAGTACTACGCACAAGTTAAGTATTCACTCAACCCAAGAATCAATTGTCACTGTGCAATCTGTGTATTTCCTTAACTTTTCTTATTTGATAGATTGAGCTCAACAAGGAGCTAATACCACTATCTAAATGAAAAAAAGATTAAAAATTTACAACAGACTGTATTGACCAAGAAATATTTCCATTAATAGCTGTTGAAATTGAACAATTTTCGTCTTCCATTCTCTCACTCTCCAATGAATTAAACTGTGATTACTTTTGTGCTTTTGGAGTTTGTTGAGATGACTTTTCTTATATGAATCCATATTTGCTTACTGCTTGCCTTAACACTGATGTGAGGAATTGTTTTCAGATATGTTATGATTGTTGCTTGTTGCTCATCTCGCTTGCAGCATTTTGCTTGTTTTATGTCCCTCTTTTTGTTTGGTGTCATTGTTTTCATACTCTAGCTCTTATCATTATCTCAACTCATTTTGGAAGTTTGCATTCTGAAATATTCTGAACCCGAGGTTTGGTACCTATCATTTATCCATGTTGAGTATGATTTTTGCCTCCCTAGGTAGATCCTGCATTTTTACTCCTTAAACTTGTAATTCAATTTTTAGAACCCGCAATTGTTGGTGGGTGATCATTGAGCATCTCACTTGAAAGAGGTAAACATTTAAGTGAACTAAGACTTACCTCATAACCGTACTGGCCTGCTGTGGCGAGACCTATCCCGCTCTGACGGCCTCGCCACAACGGGATTCCTCCCGCCAGAGCGAAGACAGTAGCTCTGACTTCTCCCTCAATCCCCTTTTTTCACATATACCAATCAGATACCATTAATATCTGACTCTAATCACTAATCTTATTAAACCATATATCAATTATTCTCCGCTTGTTTACTACGGCCTCACACCTATGATACGGATGTATCTAGCAACAATAACATAATCTGAACATGCATATATATAGAAGCACATTACCAACTTACCATTTTAGGAGCAATATACAGTTTCACCGTGTAAATCTCAATTACAACTGTTAACATGGTAACACTTGGACCTTCAGTCCTTTCATATCAATTATTACACAGAATGGGCATGCTCAATTATCATCAAGTCAGTTTCTCTATCATCACAAATATAGTCAACATCAATTTATAGATGATAGTCACGCAATGGTTCTCTCATGGAATTCATACCCAAACAATTAGTGTGTCGGCGTGACACCTGAACCAATATTTAGTATGTGTCAAAACATGACATTCGATCCAATATATGTGTCGAAACGCGATACTTGATTCAATATATGTGTCGGAACGTGACACTCGATCCAATATATATTTCGGAATGCGACACCCGATCCAATATCACAATCACAATGCATAATCACAGTCCACAACGAATAGTTCACATATTATCACAATTAAGTAATCAGGCTCATTGCATGTAATTGTTCACAAATAGACATTTTATTAGTTTTATTTCATCTTATTGCATGAACGCGCATTAGTCAACCATTCACATGGAACCGTCACTACACACACACACATATATATATATATATATATATGGATTGATAGCCCCATACTGGACTCCCCCTCTTTATTATCGCAAGTCTCAAGATCTCACTCTAACCTAGCAATTTCCTTACACATTAGCTTTACATGGACCATCAATCATATCAACAAAAAGTATTAAGGTTAACAATCAAGAACTAGACTATCATCACTAGTCACAGCATAGTCATAATCCACATAGTACATTCCTACCATACACAACAATAACAACACATTCAGCCATCTAAACTCCGTGCCTGAAGGCCTAAACATGAAATCTCCCGTCAATCTACGATACATTATGCAATGCAAACAGATTTATAACTACTCAATTGAGAAACCTAGCCTACCTGGGTGCTAAGCAACTTCTGCAGAAGTCTGATCACAAACTTTGACTCATTTAGTGAAATTTTATCTTCTTCTTGGTCTAAAATAATAGTATAATACAAAATCAATCATAAATGGCCTAAATATTTCCAGATTATATGCAAATCTCAAATCCTAGGCCAAACTCGTGATTTTTTCACTCAAACTAGGGTTTTCCTATGATTAGTTTCAAGCCAAAACCTTCCCTCAGTGATCACCCACTAACAATTGTAGGTTCTAGGAATCAAATTACAAGTTTAGGGAGTAAATTACTTACCTTTAGCACAAATTGGAGTGGAAACCAATAGAAAATCGCCCTAGGTCGCTTCTGGTCTTTTAAGAACGAAGTGAGAATGAAATAAACCATTCTAGGGTTTTTTCTGACTTTAAATCCCGTCTGTCCCGCTACAGCAAGACCATCTCGCTCTGGCGGTCCCGCCACAGCGGCCTAATTCTCGCCACAACGGCTTAAGCACAGACAATGCTAGTAAAAAGGGCATAGCTTTTTACTCCGAACTTCAAATGAGGTAACTTCAGTGGAGTTGGAAAGAAGACTCATAGACCTCTAATTTGATAGGTCTTGTGACCTAATTCATTACTGGCTGAGATATATGGTCGTTTGAAGTAGACCTTAGTTTGAACTCAGATTCAAAACTAAATCGGAAAGACACTTTCAGCTCGACTTTGAGATAGGAGCATATCACGACCTTAATGCACTCACACACCAAGGTATTGATCCTAATCATATGATGAATGAGATTTGTATATCTTTACCGCATATATTTTTAGATAACGATGGGCTAGGTCGTTACAGTTATGCATATAAAAAAATACTTTTGTCTATCTATATGTGTGTGTGTGTGAAAGCGGTCACGTAAGGGCCAAAAATACCTTGAATTATAGAAAAAGGTTTTAAAATACCCTTCATCCATCTTTTGGTCTAAAAATACCCTTCTACTCATCTTTTTGGTCTAAAAATACTCTTTCATCCACCTTTTTTCCTTGGAACTAAATTATGAATTTTTTTTAGTGGATGTGGGATTTTTATTTCATCCAATAGGAAAATGACACATCATAAATACTTTTAAAAAATAAAAAATAAAAAGAGGGTTGTTAGTTTCAAGGGTTATAGTTAGCCAAAAAGGTGGATGGAAGGGTAATTTTAGACCAAAAATGAGTAAAAGGGTATTTTTAGACCAAAAGGTAGATGAAGGGTATTTTTAAACCTTTTTCTATAGTTCAGAGATATTTTTGGCCCTTTTCCGCGTATAACTATTTTAAATTATAGAAAAAATTAATAAATATGATAAAAATATTTATGTAACTAAATAGTTTTTCCTTTTTAAATGTATCCCTTATTTGAGTTTCGGTCCAAATATATAATCCTCTCTTATATTACTCACTCTCATTGTCTCGGTTCTCACACTAAACTTGATTCCCTTTTTCCTCTTCTTTCATATATCATTCATCTGCCATTTGTTTGTTTGTTTTTTCTTTATTTCTCTTCCAACATATTTGTTTTCTATTTTATTGAATGTTTTTAAAAATAATTTACATAAGTGTTTATCTATTATTTGTAATATGAAACTTGATTATTTAAATTTTTATTTTATTGATGAAAATTCAATTCTCATATTGCGTAATCTTCTCTACTTTCTCGATTTATTTCATTATTGAAAATGGATTTCTCAATCAATTTGTTTGTTCAGAGACAGACCTACGTCAAGATAATCCCACCTTTGAAACACTTTGGTATTTTTACCCCAAATTTGAAAAATAATAATATAATATTTGTATGAAATTATTTTTTATTTTTTTTTCCTATTTAAAGGATTTAATTTTGGAGAATGATCTTTCAAGAATTTGATTGGCTGATCTAATTAGTTTACGCGTTTTTCTCTTTTCGAGTAGTGAATTTTGAATTGATTTTTTGTGATTAATATATAAGTTTTGATTTTGATAAAAAAAAAATAAAAATTGCTATGGGAAATGAAAATAAAATGTGTCAAGCCTATGTAGATAATTAGAGGCTGTGAACATAAAAAATCCAAGTTAATGTTTTGAACAATCATTTATATTTTGAAAATTGCCTATTAAAATCATTTTTGTTTCTTTTACTCTCATTTTTCATTTATCGTACTTTAAAAAAATATTTTTATAGCCCGTATCTTTTCAAGTTTTATTTTTAGGACCCATTCGAACATAAAACATATTTAATTTTTTTTGAAATAATATTTCATTTTATTTTAAAATCAATGTTTGCTCATGAAAAATTGAAATATAATTATTTTTTTTTCAGTTTGAAGTTGTATTTCAAATTTGAAAAACACTTTATAATTTATTTTTTAACTCACTTTTCACTTTGAAGTTGTACTTAAGTACATTAAAAAATGAACATCATTTCTAATATTCTTTACAAAAAAATATAATCAAACACAACTTCATCGTCAATACCAACTCGATAAATTATAAATAAAGTAAAAAAATATTTAAAATCTATGGCCAGACACCTAATAATAATAATTGTAACACTCATACTTTATATGCCTATAATCTCTAAATACTTAATGTATAATTTAATAATACGTGTTTCACTTTTTTTATATATATAAATTTAATTGTGTTTAATTAGAGGTTTATTTTATTAATTTAATTTTATTATTTATATTTTAAAATTTTAAATTGATTATAAGTATCTTATGCAGTGATTTAATAATAAGAATAATATTACTAGAAAATAATATATATTTTGTATTTAATAAAATAAATAAGACAAAAGAAAATTTTATTATTATGGATAAGTAAAATAAAACTGAGGTAGTAGTAGAATTGTTTTCAAAATAGATATTTTTACTAAAAAGAAACAGAAAACGAGGAAAAAGAAGAAAGAGAAAAGCGAGGAAAGAGAAAAAAGCTGAGTTGATGTGTGAGTCCCATATATCACATTATTACCAATTGACAAAATTCTCTGTTGGCATGCCCCTCACCCATACTAAAATTTTTCATTTGGTCTGTATTTGTCAAAAGGGTTCAAAATTTTAAAAAGTAAAAATTTAAACTAATGAAATGGGATTTGATATTTATTGTTTACATATAAAAATATTATTTTAATCATATATTAATAATATATTTTTTTTTTGAATGAGGTTCAAATGAATCTCCGAACTGTAAAATGGCTCCGTCCCTGTTTGTGAACATGGGCAATTTAATAAGGTCTGTAGTCTAAAGTTAAATTTTCATTATATATATATATATATACTCGAAACCTGAGAACAAAAAAAAAAGTAAATTTTTTTTTCGCTTAACTAGAGGTCTTGAGTCCGAATATCAAAATACAATTTTTTATTTTTTACATAAAAAAGAAGTAAAAAAAGAATTCAATTAACTAGAGGTATTGAGTTCGAGTATCAAAATATAATTTTTTATTTATTTTTTGCTAAGAAGCGTGTCCTTCTTTAATTGGCCTGGCATGATGTAGATTCAAATGAATTAAAAGTCAGTGTAAGTATTATAAGCCAAATGAAAAGAAGTTTTTATGCGGTTGTTGGGGTTAATTATGGGGCCCCAAAATGTTTGTGAAATGGCACGGCTAATTATACATTATTAACTATTTTTGATGGTACATAAGTATATTTGACTTTTTTTTTATATATTATAAATTTAGTATAATTATTTTATACATGTATCTCACAGCAATCAATAAAATTATATATAAAAGGAACAATATTATTGAAAATAGTCATTAATGGTAAAATGAATGTCACATCAATTAAATGATATAAATTACTACTCCCTTTATTCCATATTAATTGAATTTCTTAGGTTAGGTAAACATATTAAGAAAACATTTAAGGATAAAATTTGAACTATATTTTTCTCTATTACCTCCTTTTTGTTTAATCGGCTAATCCTTTATTGAAATATAATTTTATAAGTAGTATAGTTTACTCGTAGAAAATTACAAAACTTCATTAATGAAAAGGATAAATATGAAAAAAGTTTCAAATATTTCTATTAAACTTTGAATAATTTAACTATTTTAAATAATAAAAAAATTCTAAAAATTCAGTTAATATGAATAAAGAGAGTATTATATTTCAACCCAAAAAAAGTAATCATCGAATAAGTCCAAAATAAAAACTATTTTCATGAGTTTGCTGATGACACTCTACCCCATTAAAACAATTATGGAATAAGTCCAAATTTATTTTTCATGAGTATGCTGATGATACTCTATCAACAAAAACAATTATGGAATAAGAGCCTCTTTGAATTACTTATAAGTTGCTTATAAATTGCTTTTAATTTTTTTTAGTATTTAATTAATTAATTTAAAGTTATTTTATATTTAAAATAAATTCTAAAAAATAATTGGATATTTTTAACTTAATTTATCTAAAATAACTTATACGCTAAAAATAATTTATAAATCAAAAAAATAAGTTAGGCTATCCTGACTTTTTTTTTGGAAAAATCACCTAAATATCCATTATATTTTACCATGTATCTAAAATTCTTTACCATTCGAAAAAATTATAAAAATTCCAACTTTCTCCTATTTTCTGATACGTAATGTATCAATTGGATACATCACATTACGTGATGTATAGGAAAGTCGAATACATCACTTTACGCGATGTATTGCTCGAATATATCACTTATGTGATGTATCAAGACGTCGTACGTGATGTATCGGTCGGATACATCACTTTATGTGATACATCAGAACGTACGTGATGTATCCAAAAGTGACCAAAAAAAGGAATTTCGGATAATTTTTAAAAGAGCAGGAATAAAGTTTAATTGGGAAGAATCACTATGTGATTTAGGTAAAATTTACTCTCTTTTTTTAGCTTATAAGTTGTTTTTATCTTATAAGTTGCTTAAAATAAGTTAATCCAAATATGCACTAAGTCCAAAAATAAAGTAAAATAGGGCCATGTGATCGAATTTTAGCTGAACACAAGGACGAAGATTTTAATAAATTCCATAGGTGATTATTAGAGGTGTGCAAAAATCAAACCGGCCAATAAATCGAACAAAAAAAATATTATTGGTTATTGCTATTGGATTATTGGGTTAATGGGGTTTTAACGATTTTATAAAAATATTGTCGGGTTATTGATTCAATATTAGTTTTTAATATTGTGTTATTGGGTAAACCGATAACCCATTAAGACAATAGTAATTTACTACTTTACCCTTAAATAAACATTAAATATTAATATCATTATCTTAATGGTTACTACATTTGTCCTTTAGCCTTCAATTCACATTCCTGTCCTAATTCTTTTATTTGTGTTGCACTTGTAGAGTTCTTTTCATGTTAGTCACTATTGTTTCTATTTTATGATCATTCCGTAAAGTTATATTATTGTCTTATTGCGCCAAATTGTTGAAGAAGTCATATAATTATTTTATAAGTATTTTTCTATTGATTAAACCGAAAATCGAATCATTAAGGACCAAAACCGATAAAAAATATCTTATTGGCTTAGCATATTTCAAAATCAAAAATCGATAAACCGAATCGATAATACATAAAATCGAACCAAACTAACCGATGTACTCCCTAGTGATTATCCAGCTTTGTGTTAAAAATATTTTTTATTTTATTACATAAAAATTATTTAACTTTGTCTTATTTCTCACAAAAATAACTTCGGTAAAACAATAACCGATAACTCTACACCAAATTTGCAAGTTGAATATTTGTTAATTGATAACAAATTTTGGATGTACACCTTGGTCAGTTGCCTCATAATTAAGTTTGTTCATATAACGGAAAGGAAAAAGGCTCAAATATGTCATTGAACTTTGAAAAAAGACTCATTTATTTCATTCGTTAAAAGTTTGACTCATTTACGCCATTGCAGTTTGAGAAAAGACTCATTTATGCCATTATTTTTTAACTCCGATTTTGCAAAACCACCTAAACAACTTTTAACACTTTTATATTAGAGTTTTGAATCAAATGTACTTTTTTTGCTTCTTCTTCTTCAAGAATATCAAGAACACATGAAAAACACCAAAAATTCAAATATCTAACCTCTTCAATTTTTTACAAAATCACCTCAAATTTCAATAGTAGCATCCATCCGAGCTAAATATCAAAAATTCAATATCTCTTAAGCTCGAATTCAACCTAATCAACAAGACACACTTAAAATTTCTTCAAAGTTTCAAAACTTTAACCTCTTTTAATGGTAGAATTTTATTCACAACTCTAAATCACTTAAAATTTTGAATATAGATATAGTGAACTTTAAAATAGTATTTTTGGATCTACGTACAAAATTTCAAGTAATTTAAAATTGTGGCTAAAATTCCATCATTAAAGGGGTTAAAATTTTGAAACTTTGGAAAACTTTTAAATGTGTCTTTTGGATTAGGTTGAATTCAAGCTTAAAAGTTATTGAGTTATGATATCTAACTCGGAAGGATGCTACTATTAAAATTTGAGGTGATTTCGTAAAAAATTGAAGAAGTTGGAAATTTAGATTTTTGGTGTTCTTCATGTGTTCTTGGTGTTCTTGAAGAAGTAGCAGCAAAAAAAGTACATTTGATTCAAAACTCTAATAGAAAAGTATTAAAAGTTGTTTAAATGGTTTTGCAAAACTGGAATTAAAAAAAATAGCATAGATGAGTCTTTTCTCAAACGACAATGGCATAGATGAGCCAAACTTTTAACGGATGACATAAATGAGCCTTTTCTCAAAGTTCGATGGCATATTTGTATCTTTTCCCTAACGAAAATCATCAAAAGCACAGTATTATTATTTTTTAAATTATTTTTTTGATTTTTTACTTGATGTACGAAATCCCGCATTGAAGTTCAACTAATTTGAATTTGCACTGGGTAGGGCTCCATTTGGGTTGTAGCGCCCCCTATCAAGAATTTTTTCATATCCAGAGTTCGGATTCGAGATCTTTGTTTAAGGGAGGAGAAATCCCACGTGGTGCCTTTAAAGGAGCCGGCGCAATGAACTATAATTGGGAAAAGATTGGAAGATCTGGCCAAAGATTTGATAGAAGATGTACCATATTTATTAAACCCACTAACAAGTAAGTATGTATTATTAAACAAACTAACTTAGAAAATTAAAAAAAAGGAGAGACAGTAAAATAAAGAGAGAGTTGAGGGAATATAAGTGTGCCTTAAATTGCACAACACTAATGGTTATTTAGAGCAGTGCAAAGGAGGAAAAAAGTGAGTAAATTAGTGGGTTAGGTAATGGAGAGGGACAACCACATATTGTGTTATAACACCACCCTTGGATGTTCACGTGCAATGTGCCTCATTGAAAGTTCTTCATTTACTTGAGTCTCTGGTTCACTGATTTCTTAAGAAATATCATGATTACTCAAATATTGACCTTCTTCAAGAGGTTCTTTTGTAGTATCATTTTTATTATTTCTCACGCTTCTCTTTCTACAATCTTTATCCTTTCAACCCAATGGTCTACCACGCTTCAAACGTGTTTGAGATTCAAAAGATATGATACTAGTAGATGGTCCTTTTGGGATATCAATCCGGATAAGCACATTCACTACAGAGATATGTGACTTAATTATCCGTTTCAAATCAGTAAATACATCTGACATTTGATTTGCTATTTTCTGTAAGTGGATGATCTTCTGGACCTTCTACTCACATATGCGGGTATGTGGATCAAACTGATATAGTAATGAAACTTTCCACGCAACTTCTCTTTCAGGTTCCTCTTTTTCTCCCCCTAATTACGGGAAAGTTGTTTCATCAAACCGGCAATCTGCAAATCGAGCAGTAAATAAGTTTTTTGTCAACTGTTCAAGGTAGCAAATTATGGGGGGGTGAGTCAAACCCAACATATATGCCCAACCTTCGTTGAGGGCCCATCTTTGTACGTTGTGGTGGTGCTACAGGTACGTATACCACACAATCAAAAATTCGTAAATGGGTTATATTTGGCTCATGATCAAATACTAATTGCGACGGAGAGTATTTATTATAATTTATGGGTTTGAGACGTACAAGTACTGCTGCATGTAAGATAACATGACCCTACATAGTAATCGATAATTTTATTTTCATTAGTAGAGGTCTTTCTATCAATTGTAGGTACTTAATACATGACTCTGCAAAGCCATTTTGAGTATGAACATGAGCAACAGGATGTTCAATTTTTATCCCAATTGATAAGCAATAATCATCAAAAGCTTGGGATGTAAATTCTCCAGCATTATCAAGGCGAATAACTTTAATTAGATAATCTGGAAATTGCATCCTTAATCTTATTATTTGAGCTAATAGTTTCGCAAACGCCAGGTTGCGAGATGATAAGAGGCACACATGAGACCATCTTGATGATGCATCTATTAGGACCATAGAATATCTAAACAATTCACTAGGTGAATGAATATGTTTACATATATCCTCATGTATACACTCTAAAAAGCCATGAGATTCGATGCCAACCTTCAGGGTTGATGGTCTGGCAATTAATTTGCCTTGATAACAAGAAGCACATGAAAATTCATCATTCGTAAGAATCTTCAGGTTCTTTAACGGATGTCCAGTTGAATTTTCAAGAATTCGTCTCATCATTATAGATCCAGGATGACATATTCGATCATGCCATAGCACAAATATATTTAGATCAGTTAACTTCTAGTTTACGATCAAATGTGTTTCAATTGCACTAATTTCTGCATAATATAGTCCAGACGACAAGGTTGGTAATTCTTCTAAAATATATTTCTGGCCTGAGACACTCTTGATTATACCAAGGTATTCAATATTCATTTCATTTAGTATCTCAACATAATATCCATTTCTTCGGATATCTTTAAAACTTAACAAGTTTCTTGGAGATTTAGAAGAGAACAGTGCATTATCTATAATAATCTTTGTCCTCTTAGGCAGAAATATAGTAGCTCTTCCGGAGCCTTCAATCATTTTTGAATTACTAGAAATTGTAGTAACACTTACTTTTCTTCTAAGTAAGTAGAAAAAATATTTCTCATCTTTAAAAATGGCATGAGTCGTTCCACTATCAATTATACAAATATCCCCGTGATTGATCATTGAACCAATAAAAATTTGAGGTATATCCATATTTTTCTTCAAAAAAATAAGGTAAACATTATAATTAAAATATGGCTCATTATACAAATTTTATTTATTTATATGAATTAGAAAAATATAAATATATTATTTAGTACAAATAAATGAAAAGAAAATTATTTAAATATTATCAGACTTATCAATATTCATATAATTTCTTCTGGAAAATTGAAGAAATCAGCTACATCCAGATGCATAGGCTCAATATTATCTTTAGAGATAAAGTTTGTCTCTAGATTATTTTCTGCGCTCTTCAAGGATGCATGATATAACTAAACCAGAGATTTTGATGATCAGCAGATCTGTGAATAGTGCCCCATACCTCTACATCTATGATATATACTTTTTGAATTTTTTTTGATATAACTTCTTGCTTCTCACTCTTCTTTTTATATTGCTGATCATTTCTCGGTGTCAACCGAGCATCATGATTATAATTTCTTATTCGAGCCTCGACCACGACCACCACTGGGGCCATAACCTCTTTCACGTTGGTTATAGTTTGTCTGATTCACTTCAGGAAGTGGAAAAGAATCAACGGGCCGACTATCATGATTTTTCATTAACAGTTCGTTATGACGTTCAGCAATAAGAAGGTGAGAAAGTAATTTAGAATATTTTTTAAAATCCTTTTTGTGATATTGTTGATGTAGGAGCATATTCGCGAGTGAAAATGTGGAATATATTTTTTCAAGTTTGTTTTGCTCAGTGATTTCTTCTCCGTATAAATTTAGTTTTGCTATAATTCTAAACAAGGCAGAATTATATCTAGTTATATTTTTAAAATCCATTAGTCTCAAATTGAGCCAATCGTGACATGCCTGTGGAAGGATGGTCAACTTTAGGTTGTCATTTCGGCATCTAGTGTCCATGATGAATAACCTTTTTCCAGATATATCAAGAACAACAAATTCAAATTTAGAGATATTCGACATTTTAAAAAAATAAAACTCTTACCCTTTTGTTATCTTTTAAAAATAACTCAAAATAATAGAGTTTCGTGCTGATAACGTATTATAAAATAAACTAACTTAGCAAATTAATAAGAAAGAGATACAATAAAACAAAGAAAGAGTTGAGAGAATACAAGTGTGCCCTAAATTGCAAAACACTAATGGCTATTTATAGCCGGTGCAAAGGAGGAAAAAGTGAATAAATTAGTGGGTTAGATAATAGACATGGACAGCTACATATTGTGTTATAACACAATGATATAAAATGTGCTCTTTTTGAAAAATCAAAGAATAATGACAAATGTATAAATTAATAACATTGAGACACCGTCTAAAAATCTTTTTAATATTTACTTAGCCTACTGAAGGAAGCCTCAACCACTCGTTATTTTTTTCTCCATATGCAATATATCATATCTAACATCTTACAAATTTGATCTCATTCAGCTGGAATTATTGAGGCATCAACAATGGAGGAATATTTTTGTATAACTTAAAGAGCTAGTATTTTTTTAGTAGGTATCATTGCTATTTTTTTTTCATTCGATTTCAATGTCTATATTGGAGTTCCAATTAAATTCGAAACACAAATATAAAGTTTTTTAGCACTTCAAACAAAATTTTCTCCATAGCTAAAACTCGAATACGAGTCTTTTGATTAAGAATAAAATAGTCACAACCCATCTCATTCTCTTCACTCATCAACCCATAATATTTTGTTAAATTACATATAAATACACTTGAAATAATACTTATTTGTTTACTTACCAGCCATTAAAAAATAAATAAAAAGAATTAGACAATTAAAATTTATTACTCAAAATAACTCAATTACTCATGTCGTTTGCTTATTGAGTGCCATTCTAGGTACTTCTGCCTCCACCAAACAACCCCTTATTAAAGTATTCTTTTTTTTTTCAAGCACACAATTTGCAACAAGAGAATCATGATCTGTGACAAGTAAGGGTTGCTCATGGTAACCACCTCTATCCACGATCGATAGGTTCTGGGTTCGAGTCATACTGAAAGAGAAGTGTGGATACACTATAAATTCTTCAAAATGGGAAAAAAAGAAGGGAAAACTTATATAAATATACAATATTAAGAAAATATTTACCATTTATAGCAATAATTTTTTTTTTACTGAACACTTATAATATATTTATAATATATATTGCAGAGAACTATTTATAAAACATATATAATACAAGTTTTATAGATAGATAATACATTTATCACATACTTTAATAGATTTATAATACATTATGTCCATTTCTTACTAAACAAACATAATATATATATTTTAAAACACTTATAATACATTTATATTGTATGCATAATTCACTTTTAATACAAGTGTAGATTTATCATAATATTGCTATGTATTGCTATAAATTGTAATGAATAAAAAATATCGCTAAAATCAATAATTAATTTTTAAAAAGCACTTAATTAAGAATTTTTCCAAAAAAGAATCATGATCTGTAGTTTTTCTATTTTTTTATTGTTTAATTTCTTAACTATAATAATAATAATAATTTAATTTTTAATTTCGATCATGCCTTCTTTTGATTTCTCAATAAGCAAGGGTCCATAAAATAAGGGATATAAGTTCATTTAACAAAAAACATTAAAAAAAGGAAATACATTGACGAGCCGATTGAATTTTATATACGATAAATTACGCCACATGACTATTCGCACATTTATCTAAAAAAAGAGTCATGACTTTTTTTGGCCACTCGGCTATTACAAAGTGGCGGATGCAATGTTTTTTCATTTGCCATTTGGCCATTTTCTTTCTTACTTAATTTTTTTATTTTTTTTATTATGCTATTTAAAGAAAAAAATCGTTATTTTAATATTTTTTTTTGCTCCTTCTATAATTGTTTCACTTCTTTTATGGAAAAAAGTAAATATTTATGTTATTTTATTATTTTTTGTTTATTCTTTTATTTATTAAGATAGAAATGCATGATAGTTAAATAAATATCGATACATTACATAATTATTTAGATTATATCGATATATGATTATACACATTTATACAATATCAATATATTACATATATACTACATAATTATATATACATGTTTATACATCATTTATACAATACTAATACACGTCTATACAACATTTATATAATATCGATATATTACATATACACTACAGAATTATTTGTAAATTATATATACATGTTTATATAACATTTATACGATATTGATACCTGTTTATACAAGATTTATACAATATCGATACAGTACGTATACACCACATAAGTATTTATATATTATTGATATATTACATATACACTACATAACTATTTATACAATATCGATATATTATATATACACTACATAACTATTTATAAAATATCGATATATTACATATACATTATATAATTATTTGTATATATTATATATATATATATATATGTTTTTACATCATTTATACAATATTGATTAATGAAAAAAATCAATGGAAAAAGTTTTGCAAAAAAAGGATTTATTTTTTAAAAAAAAACACTAAAAAAGCAACAACATTTTTTTTATATAAAAAAAAACACTGTAAAGGAAAGAAAAATAAAAAAGAAAAGGAAAGGAAGAAAAAAAAAAAAGGCCTAGACCTTAAGCCGATTTTGAGCTATGTAGTGTTGGGCCGATTTGGGGCATGACCTTTTTTAGCTATTTTTTTTGTGTAAATAGAAACATGACTATATTTATTGTAAAATAATTATTTTATTGTATATATTTGAAATTAATTCTATTACTTAAAGTATAAATTATCTAATTACACAAACATTCATATCATATTTATTAATTACATATTGTCTTTCTAATTAATAATTTCATGCAAGATTTTATTTTATACACACTTAAATATATGTATTTTTGCTACCAGATACACTCTGAAATACAGATACATAGTGAGAGAGAGGTGAGCGAACTATAAGGGAGGCGAGCGAGAGAGTCAATGTATCTCTGATAAATGTGAATTACATAAGATATATGTATTTGAAATACTAGATACATTCTGAAATACAAATACATAGGAGAGAAGCTAGCGAGCTAGAGAGAGAGAGAGAGAGAGAGAGAGAGAGGTGAGCGAGATAGGAGAGAGAGAGCAAGAAAGTCATTGTATCCTAGATACATGTGAATCCAATTGGATACATCGAAATATATTACACTTAATTTTGTCCCCATGTATAGGAGATGCACCAAATACATGTATCTGGAGATCGAAATCTGACACGAATGGTGATTTCAAAAGCTCACGAAAAGTCACGTAATTAAGCCCTAAACTAGTGAGATTTGTGTTGTTTGCTTTTATATATATAGACACACTACATTATTTATACAATATCGATACATTAAATATACATGTGATCATTTTAGTTGAGCCCAAATAAATAAGAAACTATCCAAAAAATATTTTCTTCTAAAGCAAACACACACAGTTTTTAATTTCAATATATATATATATATATATATATATATATATATATATATATATATATATATATATATATATATATTGAAATATATGCGCGCGTGAAAAGTTATTTCCTATATCAACTATACTTGAGGAAAAAGAAGTTAAGGAAATTTAATGGAAATCCTAGTAGTACTCAAACAAGGATTATATATGAAGGTTATAAATACAACAAAACTTCTCCACAAAATTAAAGCCTAATAATAAATCTATTCCTCCTTAATCTCCACAAAATTAAGAAGAATGGGAAAAAAAAAATGAAGAATGTGGCATGTCAATACGTCAAGCCATAATCGGCAGCATTGATCGTCCTAATCGTTTCGACTATTGTTTTAATCCGTTCTTTGGTTGCAAAAGGCGAAGAAATAAAAAAAATATCTTTTATTCTGATCATTCTCAACCTTTACTCCGGCCTCAACCCTTATCTCGACCTCAATTCGACTTCAGCTTAGAGCATTATTACACCATTAAACCTAGTAGTACTGTCCCATTGAAAAGACCCGAAATCGAGCCGAGTAAGAGGATAAAAAAACTACGGTTTAATAATGAATCAGATTTTCATTCGAAGTATCCACTTTTGTCTGAAATAGGGATGCTATAAAGTTGAATTTACGATCAAAATTCAAAAATTTGACTGTCAGTCGTAGAAGATTAGAATATTGTGTCTGATTCAATATAATGAAGTTGATACTTGTGGAGGCAATAATTCTATGGTGATTTTAATTTTGTTTCATGTGGATTTAAGATTGTTTATTCTAATCGATATACATATATTATACATGGATTAGGCATAGATTATAAATTCAACAACATGACTTTTTTTGTTTAATTAGCTCGATGAACTATTTAAGTTAATTTTGTTGTTAATAGAATGTTCGTCCTTCTATTTATATAATTTTGTCTCATAAGTAGGTTTATTTTGTTGCTTTTATTTTAACATTCTATTTATATAATTTTGTCTCATAAGTAGGTTTATTTTGTTGCTTTTATTTTCGTTTTTTTTATTATTATTATCTTGACTCCTTTTAATTTGAACCTCAGAGAACATTAAATGCAATCTTTTAATCTGACTTCTTATGTTTGTTAAAATAACGAAAGGTTAATATCAATTTTTATGGCGGTTTATAGGAGGTTATAGAAAAGGTTCAAATTTTCCCGATTTATTCAAACTTATCTATTTTAGTTTTAAAAAATCCCCTTCGTTAAATAAATAAATTCCGATTAGCACCACATATCGTGTGACTCTCATGTAACGGTAAATAATTAAGACCATATATAAATCACTCTCAATTGAATAATTTTTCGCTAGTAGAAAAGGATAAATCTAAGCCGATTTAATAACAACTAAAGAATTTTTTACTGTGTTATTGATGGAAAATAAAAGTAGACATAAGATTTCTCATGATTTAAAGAAGGATTATAGCGCTTTAACTACATACAAGTGTACGTGGTCACTCAAGTAATGAAGTAATAACTAAGGAGTGTCAGAACCCACATAGACTTAGGGTGTGTTTGGTATGAAGGAAAATGTTTTTCATGGAAAATATTTTTCTAGAAAATGTTTTCTACAAAAATAAATTCCTTTCTCACTTTTTTTTCTCATGTTTAGCTGGCGAAAATATTTTCTAGTGTATGATTGGTGAATGAAAAACATTTTTTAGAAAATATCTTTTATAAAATCTGACCCGAGATCCCACCTCGGCTCGGGACCTAACCTCGACCCGACTTTGACGCTCGACACTAACATTCGATCTAGGATCCAACTTTTGAACCGGATCCGACCAGACACTCACCCTGACCCTAGACTCGTCCAAGACCCCGAGACCCCATTCCGACCTCGACCCCGAGATACGACTTTGACTCCGACACTCGACTCGAGACTCGACCCCGACCTCGACCTCGGGAGACAACCAAACTCTGACCCTGACCCCGACCCTGAGACCTCATCCTAACCCCGACTTCGACCCCGACGCTTATACCCAACTTGAGACTCGAGCCCAAATCGAGACCCGATCCCAATACTCGACCCAACCCCGATATCCGATCCAAATCTTGATCCGATACCTGATCTCAATCCCGACCCTAACCTCGACACCCAACTCGAGACCCTATTTTGACTCCGACTCGAGACCCGACCTTGACTCTAACCCCCAACTCGAGATCCAACATCAACACTCAACCCCGACTCGAGACCCAACCCAGACCTCGACAATCGACCTGAGACCCGACCTCAATTCAGACACCCGACTCTGACCTTGACCCAATATTTGACCTCGAGATCCGTCTCCGAACTTGACACTCGATTCAAGACTCGACCCCGATGCCTATCCGAGACCTTGTCCTAGACACTCGACCTGAGATCCAACCCCGACTCCGACACCCGACTCGAGACCTGACCCCAATCCGACTCAGTTCCCAAGACTCGACCCTCGACCCGATCAAACACTCGACCCAAAATATGACCCCGACCTCGACACCCTATTAGAGACCCGACCCCGACCCTGGCACCCAACTCGAGACCCAATCTCGATCTGAAAATACCTAATTCGATACCCAATCCTAACACTCGATAACCAATCCTGACCTCGACCCAATACCCGACTCGGGATCAATTTGGAACTCGAGAGTTAGGTTTCGATTCGAGGTCAAGAGTCGGGTCTCGAATTGAGAATCTGGAATCGGATCTAGGATTAGTTTTGGTAATCGATATTTGAAATTTAAGTTAGGATGAAAAATTGGGTGTGAGATTTAAAATGATTTTGAAAAATGTTCTTCTTACTTTTTTAAGGGAAGTCATTTTTCTTGAATTTGAGGAAAATAAGTTGATTTGAAAAACATTTTTCAAAACATTTAAGCCAACAAAATATGAGAAAATTGGAAAATATTGTCCTTCATACCAAACACACCCTTAATGTTAGTTATGTATTTCTTGTTCATTGGAATTTTCAAAATTAAGATTGTTTTGTAAGATAACTACCACTAATACCTAACTTTCTAAGTTATCGACAATTGTGAACACGTGAGCAAAGCAAGGCTTAATAGAATTTGATTGAACCCATAAGCTAATACATGACTTAAATATATATGTTAAAAGATCATCAAAATTTTGATATATCACATTCTGGACCAATAATTTTTAATGTGCAATAAGTTTGGTGATAAAAACAAGGGAAAAAGCTCAAATATGCCATCGAACTTTGAGAAAAGGTTCATCTATACCATCCGTTAAAAGTTTGGCTTATTTATGCCATTTTCATTTGAGAAATGTCTCATCCATGCCATTATTTGTTAACTAAAAAATATTTTTCATTTTGCAAAACTATTTTGTACACGTGGTCAATTATGACTCGATCACGTCATTAACTAAATTATTTTTTAAAATGAAAAAAGTTCAAATATGCCATCGAACTTTGAAAAAAGACTCAGCTATACCATCCGTTAAAATTTTGGCTCATCTATGCCATTTCAGTTAACAAATAATGGCATGAATGAGACATTTCTCAGATGAAAATGGAATAAATAAATCAAACTTTTAACGGATGACATAGATAAGCATTTTCTCAAAGTTCGATGGCATATTTGCATTTTTTTTCTAAAAATAATAATAAAATTGAAGTCATCAAACTAAAATTCTGAATCTACCTTTGAAAGTGATATATAATGCCCTTTTTGAAATTCATGATAGAAAGACATGTGAACATAAAATTTATTTTGTTCAAATTTTAAAATTTTTATGGCTCCATCATATTCTGTAATAAGATTTTATTTTTTTTTGGAAAAACTATATAATTAAGTAAACATAACTATTATATTTACATAACTGATACTATTAAAAATTATCTGATATGGTTATATTTAGGATTTTATAGAAAATCTTTACTTTTTATTTCTCCCTCTCTCTTCTTTGTTTTTCTCTTTCCTATCATGTTCCCTTCTCACCTTCTCTCTCCTGCACTATAATTTATTGCGTGAGTCTTCTTTTTTTTCTTGGCTATTTTTTATATTAACATGATCCCTCATTAAAATTTTACCTGATTATTTTTATCTATATTTGTGATACTTGATTTTCAATATTTTCTGGGTGAGTGTTAATTATTGATTCAGTTTTTTTTTATTGAATTAACGCCAATTTTGGTTTCTTAAAAGGAAAGAGTTCTTATTTTATTGGTAAAATAACATTCTCATCTATTTTATAAAAAGTTGTTTAATTACATCATATAATTTTTCTTTATTTGCTACAAAGGTAAAAGTAATTCCAATATATATACTACTCAACATCTAAACACAAAACTTTTTTGTTTTATAACTAGGGGCTAAGACCAAAAGTACTCCCACTATTTCAAGATACAAAATTCATATATATATATAATGGCGGAGTCACATACATTTGAGGGTGTCAGTCGGAAAATTACACTGTCTAGCTAGATAAAAATATTTATATTGACACTTCTTGACTTTTACCCCATTTAGCTTCTTTATATTTTGACACTTTTTAGTCGAAATTTTAACTCCGTCACTATATATATATATATATATATATATATCCTCACATAATTTGACAAGCATTAGGATTTTCATCACTAAACATTGAGATGAGTCTCTCAGTAGGGGTATTTGGTGTTTGAAAAGCTTGTGGAACATCCCTCACATAGCCAGAGGGTGCCTTCTTGTCATAGGCTCCTGGGGCATATGGATATGATACCAAGTTATATTCTACGTATGGCCAAAATTCTGCCCTCTTTCCTGTGCTTTGCACTTTATTTAACACCGTTTTTGGTTCAACATTACCACTCACTGTTACTCTGCTTTGTTTTCTACTTACATCCACTGATGTCACACCTAAAACAAACAATTAAGCAATAAAAAGGATCAAACTCATCAATACAAAGAATAATTCTTTTATACAAAGAGGCACATGGATAGAAGAGTACTCAGTTGAATATTCTTTATCAAAAAATTATATTATGTGTATAAAAAAGGGTAGCACAATCATAAACGTGTCTTTTAACTTAGTCTCATCTAACATCTATATATGCCGGCTTCCAACTTTGGGTAGGTATAAGTAAATATTTAAACTTGTATAAAATTGAACATGCAGACATGCGTGTCCTACCTGACATAATACATGTAGGACGCCACATATATAGGTCGTGATTTGCTGATGTCATGTAGAACACATGTGTCTACCTGTGCACACTCAAAATTGGAGGACATAGATGCTAACTGAGGCCAAGATAATGGGCACGTTTATGTGTTAATATATACATATAACCGTACATTCTTAACGAAATTTCTGTTTTCCCATTGTTTGCTAACTATATTCTGTAATAATAAGAAGAAAAATACTATGTAAAAACCAAGATTAGTCTGAAATGAACCTTTGATAGATGAAACTGCATTAGTAACCCTACGTTCACATCCATCACAATCCATTTTTACCTTTATTGTAACTGTCTGAAATGATTTTTTTAAATTAAAAAAACTAATTAGTTTCAATATAATTAGAAGAAATATAATTAAAATAAACAAAAAAAAAATATTATATGTAGCATGCAAAATACCTGCATTGGTTTACGTTTGCTCTTCCTAGTACTTGTAATCTCAAACATATCTGATATGTGATCAATAATACCCATTATATTGTTTTTCAAAAATATTATTTCTTGTGTTCAATTATATAAGAAGTTTGGTTGAAAATGCCAGTATTTATAGCACTAAAGTTATGAAAAATTACACCTTGAAGAGTTGTCTATATAACCAGCATTTTAAAACTCAAGAAAATGACTGATGTGGGCTAATCACAGCATGAATACAGAAAATATCAAAGTTAACTTGGACAACTGGGCAAATTGGAGGGGTTTTGCCAAAATAAAAAATGTCCAAGTTTTAATAGCTTGGTCCAAATTTTGGTGTGCACGGATTAATAAGCGTGGTTGATGAATATATCATAAATTATAATAATTACAATTAAAAAATAAAATGAATACATAAATAAATAAATATTTCGGTTAAGACGTGTATATCTTACTTTTTTTCAGGAGATTCAAGTCCACTGCAGTATAATATACACTGATCCAGCAATATAACTCTTGACTTGTCTCCTTCTTGATACAATGTCGTATAACTCTAACAACCCCGAATTAGTTGAAGAGTCAAAAACTCCACCAAAACAACACCTTCATAATTCAATATAAAATTTCTCTCTTTTGAGTAGTCAATAAGTTTAAGATTTCGAATATTTTTCTTTGTCTCAACTTCTCTTTTGCTACACTATCTTCACTACAATATTTTTTCAAACTTCCAATAATCCTCCTCCACAACACAAAGGAAAAAACACCACTATTTGTATGTCTAGAATTCTTCCATAGATTAAATAGCAAAGTAGTTGAATAGTAATATTGTAGAACATGAGATTAGAGTAGATCACGACATTAGTGATTATATGAGTTGCAAAAAAAAAGGATCAAATTCTTGTCAATTTATACCTACTAACATATATACTTTATTATTTTAATTTGATATTAAAATTCGTTAACACCAACATGTGTCAAGTCAGGAAGTTCATAGGACTAGGGCGGCCAAAGTGCTAAATGTATCTTTTTCTAATTAACAAGATATTAAAATCAATTTGTGCACTATATTATTAGATATCTGCTATTTCTCATCGGATAAATATCGAATAACTCACTATGCATTAAATTAGAAGAAATCAAGTAGAGCATTTTGTCTTTGTTATTAACAAGGCACAATAAATTGAACTAGTGAAGTTTCAATTAATCATACAAGAAAGCAGCTAATTAAATAGATAAAATCTTATAAACTTGAGATATTTGGTATTCAACAAGGACACTTCATGTACATATGCCATTTTCATCATTATTAACAGATGTGAAATTCATGTATATCAAAACCTTGTTACCCCACTTTTGTCTGTTTAATTGCAGGACATCATTTAATTTTCTTAACTATAAGTCATCTACCAAACATACAAACATGAATAAACAAAAAAGAATAATATGCCACATTTGCTTAGTTGTCCCAACTTAGGGACTACATATATATTTGTTTTTCCTGCTTTTTAATTATGTGGACTACACCCAAATGAAGTGTAGGATTATACAATATGATGTGTCTATGTTTAATGGGCTAGCTGAATGTATTATTTGAGAACTTAGATATTGCTGAAATAAATGGAGAAAATATATACTTATCCACTTACATTATTCTCATCATTCCTCAAAAAATATCCTCATCTTTCCTCTTTAGTCCTATCAATGGGCAAAAATCTAGTATTGAAAAGAAAACTCATATAAAGGCATATCCTGCTTGTCGGAAATGTTAGTATCTCAATTCTCTGTTTATTTTTTTGTAACTTACCAAATTAAAATAATATACTTTTAAAATATTTAGATAAATTTCTTAGGTGTCAATCTAGACGGCATATCAGCCCAATTTAAAAATGGATTGAATTAAACGGATCAAAATGGGTTGAGTAACCCGCCTAAATCTAAATGAGTTGGACGGATCATAATTTTATGGGCTGATTTTGCTGTCTCTAATCATATCTATTTTTAACCATGAATTCATAAAGTTCCAAATTCTCCATCGGTGCACTTTAACTAGTCATATTTTACTTTAGGGGAGTCAGTTTAACTAATTTTTGAAGCTAAATTGAATAAAATTAATTCAATATTTTAAATATATAATTTAGATATTCGTAAACTATATGACAAATGCTATAAGTTGTAATTCTTCTCATATTAATATATTAAAATAAATATTTTAGAAAATTAATCAAAATCCATATAATTTGATTCTCGATAAAAGAAATGTGATAAATAAAAGTAAACGGAAGGATAATTAATTTTAAAAATTGATGTATTTCTGATGATGAAAGGCTAATTTAAGCCACGAGAATTGTAAGAGTTGGTGAGAAAGAGGCTGGAGATCAACGATAGTGTAAAGCAATATCTAAATTCTCAAATAATTTAATTCAGTCAGCCTGTTCAATGCAGCCACATCATATTGTATAATCCTACACTTCATTTAATTTTGGGTGTAGTCCACATAATTAATTAAAAAAACATAAAATAAAAAAAGATAGTGTATAAGTTGAGAAAAGCAAGTGTGGCAGATAATTATTCTTCCTTTTTATTTTCTTAATGATTTTTTGTGTGTTTGGTATATGACCTATACCCCTCCTTTCATTTACATCTTTTTCTATTTATACGTCTAAAAAAGAATTATATATTTACTGGAACAAATATAAAGTTGCATCATTTGGTTCATCTGAATCTTCCGCTTTTTATCAACGTAGATCAATATAGTAGTTGATATGTCTGAATTCATAAGTTTAAAGTAAAATTAATACAAAAAACTTTAAATATTGAACTCATATAGTTTAAATCATGAATCTCTTTATGTACGTTTATATATTTTCTTAATAAGAACTAATTACGAAGTTTTATAATCAAATAAATATTATGATATATTCAAAAACACACGTTTAAAAGTTTTATCGGCACTAAAATATTATAATATGTTTAATACATAAATTTTGAATAGTTTTTTAAAATTTAAAATTTCGTGAGAAGTTAAATAATACCAAGCAAAATAGAACTTGGGAATAATTAAGAAGAAAAATTAAAGGATGCCTTGTAAGCAAACAAAAGTGTGGTAATAAACTTTTGATTTACATGAATTGTCATATGGTGGATAGAACTAGGATGGATAGAATTAGGAATGAAGATATCCGAGACAAGGTGGGAGTGGCATCGGTGGAGGACAAGATGCGGGAAGCGAGACTGAGATGGTTTGGACATGTGAAGAGGAGAGACACAGATGCTCCAGTGCGGAGGTGCAAGAGGTTGGCTATGGACGGTTTCAGGAAGGGCAAAGGGAGGCCGAAGAAATATTGGGAAGAGGTCATTAGACATGATATGACACAGTTGCAGCTCTTCGAGGACATGACCTTAGATAGGAGGCTATGGAGGACTCAAACTAAGATAGTGGGCTAGGTGGCCGATCGGTTCTCCATAGTAGTCGTAGTCGCGCTCATTTGTCTTAACATATGATTTTGCATGGGATTACTGCTTATATTAGTTGGCCCAGTCTACTTTGGGTATCCTATTTTATCTATAGTAGTTAATGCTCCTTTATCCCCGATCTTTCCTACCCTGACTTTATCGCTTTATCGCTCTCATTATTCATATCTTTATATTGTCTGCTATATGCCTGGCTTTACTGACCTATGTCTTGTTTTCCTGGTTTCTCCTCCCTTGTTCTTCTCTCTTAAGCCGAGGGTCTTTCGGAAACAGCCGCCCTACCTTTTAAGGTGGGGGTTAGGTCTGCGTACACTCTACCCTCCCCAGACCCCACATGGTGGGATCACACTGGGTTTGTTGTTGTTGTTGTTGTTGTTGTTGTCATATGGTAGTAACGATGAAAGGTGTAGGGTTGACAATGAGACAGAGCGAAATAGGCGCGGAGCGATTTTTAGTCTATTCAAGGCGAGGCGGGTAAGCTTCTATGTGCAGCGGAGCGGGTAAACATTAATAATAATTCAAAGTATGTTTTCCTTAACTCAATCTAAATTATGTACATCTAACATTTTAATGTTTTGTTTAAATTGTCTGATGATAAAGTAGATAAATTGTCTGATTACAGAAAAGTAAATAACAAAGAAGAAAAAAGAAAAGAAATATTTATATGGGACAGAGCGGAGTCATGCAGAACGGGACGGAATGGATTGAAATCAAAGAAAAATGTCATGCGGGACAGAATGAGGCGGGTTGAAATTTTTGTGGGTTAAGACAAACTTGCCCGCCTCATTGCCATTTCTGCATTGTTTGCAACTTCTGATGAAAATATAGAGGGTCGGGGCAAGTATACTATTGAATTCTCGTAAATTTGTGAGTTATTATGTGGATTTTTCATTGCATATGGTCATGAAGTATTTACAGGTTAGATAGCTTAATGCATGAAATATTTCGTGTTCATACCGAATTCATAAAGGATCGTATCTTAATTTAAGTTTTTTATAGACAACATATCCTAATTATATATGCAAATATTTATAATTACTTTTATAGCTCATGCTCTATCAAAATTGGGCGATAAGGTAGAGATCATATTTTTCTCAATCCATCATCCCTCCCCTCTGAAGCTTTGGGCTCTTACCGAATTAAAAATATTTTTTAGCAATAATTAATTAATGACAAAAGCTTAATTGTTAATAAATATGTATTTGTAAAGGCAATTGGTATTCTTTATAAATGTCCCTAAAGCCTATAGTGATATTGGATCCAATGACAATTAACTAATGCCAATTAAGATTTAACACTCTTTGTTAATGTGTAAATTTATTGCTACTAAAGGATATTTTTATCGTAGTGTAGAAGGTATTATGATGCAGATCCGCTACTACATATAGACATGAATTATTTGTAACTAGCTAGAAAAGTTTGATGTAAAAAAAATTTTGCGTTCATGTAAGATTTAGAGAAGGACAACATCTCAAGAAATATGATATAAATCGCCTGTCATAATATAAATATTAATAATTATTTTCACAGTTTAAATACGCGGAATTTTTTTATTGTGGCAGTCTTTGCAACTGTTGATGAAAATTCATAGCAGCCATTTCTTCATAAAAGCAATGCAAAGAGATGGACTCTAGCTGGTTATTGATTGTAGGAAGCTTTTCAACTATAGTTTATAATTATAATATATAAAATCAACAATCCTAAATAACAACTATGCAAATTAATTAGAACTGACTTAACATAGAAGAAAACAAACACTTGGTACTTTGGTATGAAAAGACATGTCCTTGTCCAGCAGCAAATTTGTATAAATAATTGAAACTTAACTAGTTCAATTTATTGTGCAGGTCATAAGTATGTAGGTCTTTAGAACATAAATTAAATTTTTTATTTAGATTGAAGATTGATCCAAAAAAAATTATTTAAAGATGTGCCTTAGCAGTCAATAAACTGAGTGACGAAAATTTAAATTTCAGTAAAAACAAATTAATTTAAATGGTTTCTTTCTATTTTTCTAAATTTTGATACATATAGCTACAGAAATAACACATATTCTATAGAATATTTGAGGTACACGTACATTATCCTAGTTATTATCATTATTTAAAAAATAATAGACTTGAAAAACTATATTTTTATTTAATTCATGCATAGTTTTTAGAACTTATTATTCCGATTAATAAAATTTTGCATTGTATGCACAAACATAAATAAACTAGATACGTTAAGAATGAAGAAATCTTATTTACGTCAAATTATTGGTACATAATTTGTTTACCGAGTAGCCGAAACGCGTTGGTCCTTGACAGAGATGATAGTAATCATCACATAGATGAATTGTCATGGAACAAGTTTGAAAATTCATGGAATTTTTTATTTTTTTTTAAAAATATAATAATGATATTTATGTCGGTTTGCGTGTATCTTAATTTATTGTATAAGATACATGTTATTTTATATTAACAATAGATACGAGGTAATTCTACCCATCAAGGTTAAAATAAGAAAATCACTTAATATTTTTGTATTTGTTGAAATTTAAACTTGCGACTTCATGATTTTCAAGTCTCAACTCACTTCTGAACAACTAAGCCATATTCTTGAATTAAAAAATTACTATATTTAACAAATTAAGATATTTTAAAAAAATTATGACAGGAAATAAAAGTTTATTTGACTCTCAAAATTTGAACGCACTAACATTTCCATTTTGTTATTGATTAATTTGGGTCCAATCAAAACCCCTCCAATTTGCCCAGTTGTCCAAGTTAAACTTTGATAATTTTTTGTGATTATGCTATGATTAGCCGACATAAGTCACTTTCATGAGTTCAAAATAATTTCTTCAAAAAACAGCTTATTGACAACTATTCCAAGTGTATTTTCAAAACTTTAGTGTTATAAATACTGGCATTTTCAACCAAGCATCTTGTAAATTCTTCAACATTAATTTACCTATCTTTCTTCCCTTTAATAATATAATTTTTGAAAGGGAAAAAATGGGTATTATTGATCACATATCAGACATGTTTGAGGTTACTAGTACTAGGAAGAGCAAACGTAAACCAATGCAGGTAATTAATTTGCATGTCTTATACATAATTTTTGTTTTTGTTTATTTTAATTTCTTCTAATTATATTGAAACTAATTAATTTTTTCTTTAATTCATTTCAGACAGTTGAAATAAAGGTAAAAATGGATTGTGATGGATGTGAAAGGAGGGTTACTAATGCAGTTTCATCTATCAAAGGTTCATTTCAGACTAATCTTGGCTTTTATATAATTTTCTTATATATAGTCTCATATAGTGGAAAATTAGAAATTTCGTTAAGAATATTCAGTTATATATATTCCATATTACTAATCTCACTTTATGGACAATTATATATACTATCTTTTAGGAAATAGCTTGATTTTGATAATTTTTATTGCTCAATTGTTTGTTTTAGGTGTGAAATCAGTGGATGTAAGTAGAAAGCAAAGCAGAGTAACAGTGAGTGGTTATATTGAACCAAAAAAGGTGTTAAAAAAGGTGCAAAACACAGGAAAGAAGGCAGAATTTTGGCCATATGTAGATTACAATTTGGTGTCATATCCATATGCAGTTGGAGCATATGATAAGAAGGCACCCTCTGGCTATGTGAGGGATGTTCCACAAGCTTTTCAAACACCAAATACACCTACTGAGAAATTTACCTCAATGTTTAGTGATGAAAATCCTAATGCTTGTCAAATCATGTGAGAAAGAATATATATATAATGGAGAGAAGTATTGAAAACACTTTTGAACTTGGCGTAAATTATCAGTTTCGTCTCTGAACTATTGACAGGCTTTAAAACATCTCTCTACTTGATTAACTAAATTTAGATACATACTTCGATCTGTCACATGAAATATAACAAGTGGTTTTAAACTCTTGTAGAAGCATGTGACTCTTAATATAAAGCCGAGACTAGTGTTGAAAACACCCTTAAACTTAGTGAGAATTTAGGAGTGTATTTCACTCATGCTGCAAGATCAGAGGTGTATTTAAATTCAGTTAACCAAATAAAAAAATATTTTTAAGATTGTCAATAGTTTAGAAATGGAACTAAACATTCATGCCGAGTTTACTAATGGATTCAATACTTCTCTCTATATAATGCACTTGAATTTTGTATCTTGGAATGTAGTGGGAGTACTAAAATTTTGGTCTTAGACTAGTCATAAAGCAAAAAAGTTTGTGTTTAGATGTTCATGAGTTGTATAATGGAAGTACTTTTCCGTGTACCTTTATATTAATTATATGTTGAAATTAAATGATTTTATTAAGTCAGTAGTGAATTTGATTGCGCTTTTGCACGTTTATTTCATAGACATATTATAAAATTTATTTTATTAAAATTAAATTTAAATCGGAATAAAAGAAGAACCATGAGATTACATTTTTTTTTGGTAACTATCAAACATCTATTAATCGTTTACATGGTCCATGCTATATATATTCCTAGCAAGCAGTATTTGTCTATATTTAATGTAGTATATATAGATCCACCTTATCTATAGTTTATGAATAGCACTGATGAACAATATGTACATCACCCTTAGAGAACAACAACAGGTGAGGAAGAGATGAAATTCATTAGAGAGAAAGCAAACCAAATAGCTCTGTTTGAGCAATAAACAGCAGAAGTAAACCATGTCAAGAAAGCAATGACAGCAGCTCCCAAAAATTGTAAGCACTACAGAAAATTAGCTAGGAACTTTGGTGCTAATCCATAGTTGAATTGCTAGTAGCTAACTGCTCATTTCATAGCTTACTTTCTTTTTTATTTCGTTTCGAAAAGAAGGCAACAACAATAATATATTCAGTGAAATCCTATAAATGAGGTTTGGGGAGGGTAGAATGTACACATACCTTATCACTACGTAGTGGAGGTAAAGAGACTATTTTCGAAAGTCCCTCGGCTCAAGTGCAACAAATCCAGGTACAAAGAAGAAGGAGACACTGTAGTGAATATAGAAAGTAACAAGGTGTCATGACGCAACCCACTAGGCCGTGCACCCACTATATGACCTAAGTAGGAGAACCCTTAACCCCTTATATGAAATAAGCATTGCGGAAGTTACAGAAAATTTAAATAATAAGTCAGCGATAAGTCATATAAAATAGCTTTGTGCAAGACTCTGTTTAAAACCCCCAAGGATGCTAGTCTAAACAAGCACAAGAGCTCTACAAAACAGTACATAAGACAAATGAAAAGACACAACTCCAACCACAAGGAAGGAAAAGTAGGAGCTGTCGGGAGATCATCTTCGCCTTCACCTAGGGAACTTCACTGTCGCTGCAACTAGACTATGCCAAATGGCATAGCAAGAGTAGTATCAGTACAAACAATACGTACTGGCAGACATCATAGATCAATCTGATACCCACCGCATAATATATATGTAGGAAAGTAAGAGAGGTCATAAATAATTAATCTTTATAAACCTGTCTAACCTAACTTGCTAATAAACTCCTTACTCTCACCCTTATAGTGCTTCACCCCTCTATTAACCACGGGTTCCCTACCAACTCCGATTTACGAACTTGAGACCTATGGGTTATGGGCCCACCATGCCCTCAAAGATCACCCTAACATTTAGCCAGTCGATAAACTTAGCCACTCACGGGCAATACAACTATCACTAGCCTTGACCCATTTACCTTACCAAAAATGACTTAGCCATCTCATAACCACACCTCATAACTAACTCTAATTCTTACCCAACAACTACTACGACCACTACCATTCGACTGAAGCTCCAATGAGAACAACTCCCTCCCAACAAGCTACCTCCCATATTAAGCCCAAAGGTATAAAATGTCCTATATATCACAACCTGGCCTCACAAGTTTCCGCATTCTTACTTACGAATGAGCCTATACTGACTCTCAATCCTCAATTATTAACACCCACAACATCGACGGGGTTCTTTCCTAAAATCTAACTCTTTAATTCATTAACAACTACACTCACTATTCCATAATTAACAAATATCATTGGATCCTCTCATGGGACATCCACACACACACTTGGCCCTCTCATGGGATCCAAACTCAGCCATATATGTATTTGAACGTGACACTCGATCCAAAAATATGTCAAAATGTGATACCCGATTCATTAATATATTGGAATATGATATCTGATCTAAGAACGTGTCGAAATGTGACACTCGATTCTCACAATCAAAATTTACATTTATAATTTCATTAGACAAACAGAACAATGCACATAAAATCACAAAGGTATTGCACTAACTCATCAAGGTTGCTAACCCCTAAGGTTATCACAATTCTTCTCATATTTTCTACCAGTTTACATACAATTAAGGCATTTACCAATACACAAGTCTAAATGCGACGATACCACAATCAATTTTCTCAAAATCATTACACAACTTTCTTAACCAGGTCACTTCAAGTTAGACCACCGATAACACCCAAATTTCTATCTGTAAGCCATGACCCAGAGCCTAATTATGCAACCTCTCATTAAATCCTTTTTTATACTACACAATGGATATAGAATTAACTACTCAAATAAGAAAAACATAGCCTACCTGGGCGCCAAGAAACTATGGAGAGATAATACGGCTCCAATCCTTGGTTCCAGATGTCTGAGGGGCAAAATAGGCCTG
The DNA here is from genome assembly GCF_947179165.1 of Solanum dulcamara. Lineage (NCBI taxonomy): Eukaryota > Viridiplantae > Streptophyta > Magnoliopsida > Solanales > Solanaceae > Solanum > Solanum dulcamara. Next base: position 65,614,451 of record NC_077246.1, on the reverse strand, counting down.
AATTCTGCCGGTTGGAAACCTTCTAGTTCTGAGATTCCTTCCCCTTCTATTTCCAAGTCAGGAGCATCCTTTGGAGGATTTTTACAGTAACCCTCACCTCTAATTACCCTTTAGAAGAAGTGGGGAAAAAAGAAAATCGCGACTTAAGTTCTGTCCCACGTTCTCCCTCTCTAGCGATCGGAATCCCGTTGGAGTGGCCCCGCTGTGGAGAGACTATCCCGCTCTAGTGGGATAGTGGGGACCAGTTGAACTATTTTTCTTGCGATGTCTCCTGGTCTTAATTTACGACGGTTCAGGTTGTTACACAACGTGAAAGTGCAAAGTATACCAAAAGGAGCCAATAATAATAATAAAATAATGTGATAATCGAAACACAGAAAACAATATACTAGGATAAATTATTAAAAATAATAATAAATAATGATAAAAATCAAAAACATAAACCATAATAATACAACTAGTACCATAGAAAACAACAGACACTCTAAGCAATGTAACACTGCACTACCTACTACCCTTCTACGCTAATACATGTCATTCATACCCTCCAATCTAAGGTCAGTCCTCGGTAACCTGAAGCTGCATCATATCCTGTCTTATCACCTCTTCCCAATACCTCTTTGGTCTGCCTCTGCCTCTCCTTGTATCCTCTATAACCAATCTCTCACACCTCTTCACTGGTGCGTCTACGCATCTCCTCTTTGCATGTCCAAATCATCTTAATCTCGCTTCCCTCATCTTATTCATCATAGAAGTCACTCCCACGTTATCGAGGATATCCTTATTCCTAATCTTATCGATCCTAGTATAACCATATCTACCTTAACATCCTAATCTCTCAAACATGCATCTTCTAGACATGAGAGTTTTTGATTGACCATCACTTTGCTTCATACAACAATGTCGATCTAACTACCACTCTATAGAACTTACTTTTGAGATTCGGCGGTACCTATTTATCATACAAGAATACAGAGACAAGCCTCCACTTCATCTACACAGCACCAATACGATGTGTGATATCATCATCGATTATCTAATCTCCTGGATTGGCCATCATTTTACTTCATACAATAATATCGATCTAACCACTACTCTATAAAACTTACTTTTGAGATTCAGCGGTACCTATTTATCACTCAAGACTATAAAGATAAGCCTCCACTTCATCTAAATAACACCAATACGATGGTGATATCATCGTCGATGTACCTACTCTCTTGGATTATAGACCTAAGATACTTGAAATTGTCTCTCTTGGAGATTTTTTGTGTGTAAAGCCTCACTTTCACGCCTACCTCATATATCATATTTATTGAATTTGCAGTCCACATACTCTGTCTTGGTCTTGTTCAACCTGAATCTTTTAGTCTCTAAAGTTTATCTCCACACCTCTAACTTAGCGTTATCCATTGCGCGTTTTATCAATTAATATTATGTCATCTACAAATAATATACACCATAACACCTAATTTTAAATATGTCATAATCTGAATCCGGGTGTGATGACACATGTCCTTTCTCACCGGACAAGTCAATCTAAAATTCAATATTTACGGAGAAATAAGCGGAAACAATCTAAACAAGTAAATGATAAATCAAAAGCGGAAGTCTTTCAACTTAAATTACCCTTAAAGATTGGTTGTCACATGTACAAACCGCTAAATAATGAAACTGAAATGAAAGTACAAGCCTCAATATGTCTTCAACTATCAAACAGAGTAAGCATAAAAAAATATAGAAAGTACGAGAGTTCGCTGGATATCAATGGCTATCTCTCTCAACTCCTAGAAGCCTTGAATAATCAAGAAAAGAGACGGTGATCAAAGTCCAAGATTGAAACCTACACAAGTGTAGAAGCAAAGGTGAGTACCAAACAACACGGTACTCAACAAGCTAACCAGAAAAATTAAGTACATCTAATAGAAATCACGAACTCCTTTTCCAACCTAACCCAACCTCTAAACTACAACCTGCACGAAAATTAGCCCAACCTAACAGTTCATACTATACAGTTTAATAAGGTTCAGATTAAAGCTCAATATCATAAGATGTATCGTACAAATACTTACAAGTCATAAGTAGGCATCAAACTATCAACATAGATATGCAGAATATATATATGCACATTCAATGATCATGCATGTGTGCAATTGCCGGCAAAGACCTCAGTATAATAAATTCGCTGGAAATGACCTCTGCAATATAATCCTGCTGAAAATAAACTCGGCAGTATAATCCCACCAAAAATAACCTCGGCAATATAATCCCACCAAAAATAACCTCGGCAATATAATCCCGCTGGAAATGACCTCGGCATATATCATATCTCTGACCAAAACTGACATCGATCTCACAATCATATGCCTCTCATAACTGTGTTTCAGAACCAATGCAAATAGCATGCTCACACAAATAATGAGGAATAATCAATTCAGACAAACCGCAATCACAATTAGACTATCAAGTATTTCATCAAATACACATAGATATCTAGATTACGGCAAGTATGATTCAATACTCAACAATATCACACATCGTCTTTTATTATTTCCTTCTATTCATTTTAGATTAGTTCATATCACAATTAAACTCGTAACCTCCTCTCCATTACACACCAACACATATACAACAGAATATTCGAGAATTCTAAGAGATTCACAGAGTTTTAAGAGTCTATTTGCCTTATTCAACATGCGCTCGATCAATCTTCGTGAGCCTTTCCCTTCTGAATGCACTCCAAATCCCCACAACCTATGCAATTTCAAGTTTCCAATCAAAATACGAAACTAACGATATCTATATTATACTTTGAAACCCGGGCCGAAATTGACTAGATATGTCTGAAAAAAACCTAATTTCGAAATGAGTAGAAAATTTTAGAAATTTTTACATAAACAAGATCCTAAAGGTATTTGGATTTTACTAGTGAAAATGGAAGTGGATTTAGACTTAAAATGAGCTCACAATCATCAAAGCATTGAAACTAATTCAAGTTATTGAAAACCCCAAATTCTCCAATTAAAAGACCTCAATTTCATGGTATAAATCTTAAATAATCAATGGGTAATGGTAGAAATGAGTCAAAACAACTTACCCACGAAGTTCCCACGAGGAATTCCTCTCCAAAAATCATCCTTACCATGCTCCAAGTTCAAAAATGGAGTAAAATATCCCTTTCCCATCCTTTTTGGAGAAACACTGTTTCAAAACAAAAAAAACCTTCGCAATCGTGGCTCATAAGTCCGTGAATGCGATGAAGAGTGGCTGGATTCTTTGCAAACACGGACAAAGTCCCGCGAACGCAAAGGTCACTGTCCCCAACCCTTCATGAATGCGACGAATCCTCCGTGAATGCGAAGGTCAAGGAGATGACCCCTCACGAACGCGGTCAGACGGGTCCGCAAACATGAAGTATAACTACACCAGTTGACAGCAACTCTACCAAAACTCAAAATCTCGGAATCAACCCTCAGAATTCATTTGGAACTCCATACAAACCAACCTTATATGCAACCCTACTAAACTCGAAGTTTCAGACTCAATGGAACCATCAGAATTTGGTTTTGAGGTCTCTTTGACCCGAAAACCAAAAAGTTGCAACTAAATCAACTTTATACCTCAAAAGACCATAACACCCTCGGAGCTTCCGAAAAATATACAAGAACTCTCCCTAGGCATAAAATCACCATTTGAATCCAACAGAGTTGTCTGAATTCAATTTTGAGTATTCGATCCTCAAATGTTGACCAAAGACAAATCTATGGACAAAAACTCAACTATTTTTGACTCAACCTCTCAAATCCACGATATGACCCCAAATATGATTTTGTCAAATTTTTAAAACCAATTTCAATGTTCCCGAACTGATGAAATCAATAAAATTTTGTTCTGAGACTCAAAACTCCAAATGACCTCAAATACCACTTTTGAGTCATTCTAAACCTCCAAAAACTCAAAGTTTACCAAAAATCTCAATTTTTCAAGAAAAATGCTGAGCCGACATTAGATATCATTCAACTGTGACTCGGGAAAACTACCAGGAGGGGTAAAATGGTATTTTTATGCAAATTTCTAAAAATAACCTTAGGGTCATTACATCTTCCACCACTAAAAACAATATTCGTCCTCGAACATAAAGTAAAAGAAAGTACCTAAAGTCTCAAAAAGTTATGGATATCGGGCCTACATATCATCCTTTGACTCCCAAGTCGACTCTCCGACTGAGCGATGCCTCCACTGTACCTTCACTAAAGATATCTCCTTGGTCCTAAACTTATGGACCTGTTTATCAAGAATGACTATGAACTCCTCCTCAAAAGTCAAATTTGGACCCAACTCTACCGTGTCAAGAGATAACACATGAGACTCATCCAGTACATAATTCTAGAGCATGGATACATGAAATACAGGATGTACTACTGATAAGCTAGGCGACAAAGCCAATCTGTAAGCCACCTCTCCCACTCGCCCCAAAATCTCAAATGGTCCAATAAATCAAGGGCTAAGCTTAACCTTCTTTCCGAAGTGAATCACACCCTTCATTGGCGACACTCAAAGCCAAACATGGTCACCCTCTATGAAATCCAATGGTCGAACCCTCTTGTCTCCATAGCTCTTTTTCCTACTCTGGGCTGTCAAGAGCTTACCCTGGATAATTCAAACCTGCTTCATAGCATCTCTAAGCAAGTTCATGTCTAAGGATTCCATCTCAACTGAGTTGAACCACCTAATAGAAGATCGACATCACCTATCATACAATGCCTCGAATGGAGCCATCTGAATGCTGGAGTGATAATTGTTGTTGTAGGGAAACTCTACTAAGAGCAAATGCTGATCCCACCTAGCACCAAAATCAATAAGACAATCTCGGAGCATATCCTCCAACACCTGAATCGTCCGCTCAGACAGACCATCCATTTGTGGGTGAAAAGTTGTACTCATATCAAGTCTAGTGCCCAGGTGTCACGACCCAAGCCTAGGGCATGGGCATGACACGGAGAATAAGAAACCCGAAAGTACCTCAAATAAACCTCGTAGCATTCATTTAGCCTTTTGTAGGTAATGATAAAAAAAATAAGCGGAAACCATAATAGTAAATCTTCAACTTACATATGTCCAACAATACTTCTGACTTTTAGATTTAACGGGGCTAAGACAAGTCCCTAGATCACCCTTAATCATAATAAAAAGAAATGTCATAGTATGTGTCTAAAGATCTCAATATATCATAAGCTAGAAAGATAAAAGAGTATTATTCCAGGAACATGGGAACTCACCAAAAGTAGTCTTCAAACGAAATCTCAACTAGCCACGTAAAGGAGAATGAGGAGGAGAATCGATCCCTACATGATAATATCATGTTGACAAAAGAGTATGCGTTAGTACTTTGAATGTATTAAGTATGTAGGCCTGCATGAACATTAAGGAAACATTAAAACATTTATATAATATGAAAAATAATGCAATGCATACATAATCAATCATATAGATATCCTTTAAAATATTTATTTTATGGGAAGATGACCATAACCGATATTTAAAACCATGAGAGCTATTATATGGAATCCAACATAACCCTCTACGTTGGCCGGGGAGACAACTTGTCGAATAGAACTCCGTTAACTTCATTCATTTCTTTAACTTTAATTTTAAGGGTTATTTGTGGATTCATTAACCTAAGCCTACATGGGCTCCTATGTTGGCACATAGTTAATGAGACAAAGGGTTGCTACTAGGATTCCCTTACAGAATCCCTTCTCAATGACCCATTCGGTGCTGTCAATCCCACGGAATAGTTTGAATCTGAACGACAATTCATATCAAGTCTTAATACTTGAAAATAGTGATAACATATAGCTTGAGAATTCAAAACATCATATTTGGTAGAATAGCTCATTAAAATCTCTGGTGATTCAAATAGCAAGAATTGTCCTTATTGCATAAAGAATTCATAATTCATATCATTTCATCATTCTTTTATTTCATAAGACTCTATTTTTATATAAACATTACTTTCATAAACATTCATTCGGAGTCAAAGTTTTCAAGTCAAACTTTATTGAAAATATAGTAAAATTAGGTGGGTTCAAATCACTTCAATTTTCAAACATGAATGTAAATGAAATCATGCATAAATACTTTGAAATCCATCAATTAAAAATCATGCTTTAAATAACCCACCATGAATTTCAAAAACCTTTAAAGAGCTAAATAGAGAAAATACTTGCAAATCATCAATTCATACATATGAAATTATTTTGTATCAAAATAGATCAATAATCATTAGTTTAACCATGATTCGTACTATTAAGTAGAAATAAGAATTACCTATAAGAAAATCTTATTTGAAATCAAGATATTTAGTTTAAAGAGTTTTGGACTAAATGGGTATGGGTGGAAGAATTCATGAATAAACACACACATATCTTAGAGTAAAGCTTGAAAAGAATTGGGTAAATAAACATAATTTTTATCATATAATCAAAATAATTTAGGCATTAGAGTGGAATGAATACTCTCATTGAAGCCTCACATACCTGAAATCCGAAGCTTTACTCAGAATCAAAGGATTTAATAAACACTCTTGAATCCTAGCATCTTCTTCTTGCTGGAGCGTTTTATGTACTACCTGGAATATATGAATCACCGAAATAGTATTTCTACAGTACTAAGAACTAAAACTATATTTTGAGAATGAGTAAAGAAGTGAAGAACTAAAACGATATTTTGAGAATGAGTAAAGAAGTGTAGAAAAAGAAGAGTTCCTTGAGAAAGCTTGATGAATAAAATAATGAAATAAGGTGGGTATTTATAGGTGTGAAGGAGAGACCTAACAATAATTAAAATAATTATAAAGAAAAATCTAAAAATTTAATGGAGGATTGTGATGTCATGGGTGATGTCAAATGGAGAACTATTGATGTCATGGGTGATGTCAAATGGATCTAGATCTTCTATGGTTTGTGAGATGAATCTTTTTTTTACGGAATACCCTTTTTCGGAGCTATGTTTGAAAAAAATAACTTCCTAATTAGGATTTGATGTCTACATATGAATTTTAGCTCTAGAAGTCTATTTTATGTCCATTAAGAATAAACTGATTTGAAGCATCCTACAGTGAGATATGAGTTTTCTTCTACAAATAATCCATTTCGTCACAACACCAAGTCTTGCAAAGATTAATTTATTTGACCTATTTAGCCTCCGAATCTTAAGCTATGGTCTTCACAAAAGTTGTAGGTAATGACGTTGGAATTATTCAGAAATTTGAATCACCTAATGTAGGCCAACCTATGAAAAGTTATTCCAAAAATACAGAAACAGTATTATTTTCATTGAGAATTGGAACACCATATACAATATTTTTTTAGAGGGTGTTACACCAGGCCCTGCTGTAAGGCCTGCCAAAAGTGCAAAGTAAACACTGAACATCGATTGAAAACAATGTATGTGTTATACCCCGCACTTTTGTACATCGAAACATTTTTTTTCTAAATGAGTGCCATGTGGTCCATGTTATCTATGAAGTTCTATCTGAGTAGCGAGGGTTGAAAACAGGTTTGGAAGGATTTGAAAGGAGTTGGAAGACAAATAAGGAGTCGTGGTAATTAACCTACTTGCGTAAGCTACCGACTTAGATGTCTTACATAATTAAGATACTTGAGTACATGTTGAGCTTAAGTAGCAAGGATTACATAGGTTCTTAAAGTGAGACGAGATTACGAACCCACGAAAGAGGAATAACGAGGCGATGCGCCTACTTGGAATAAGTAGGTGATGCACCTGCTTGGGTGGACCCCACCACACCACGTAGAAGCCATGGGGTGGATGCATGGATGAGGTGGCCAAATAAGGGATGTACACATGTCACCCTTAGGGGATGCCATGTGTCACCCTCTAAGGAAGGATATATATACATGTGTTGATGACTAAGGGTCTTATTTTCATCTTTAACTTAGCCAAAATTGAGAGAAAAACCTTGAGAGAAAGAAAAGAGAGCTACGGCTAGGGTTCCTCCAAGGTAAGCCCTAGACTTTTACTCCATAAATTAATTATCTAAGGTATTCTTCGATTAAGTAATGGTGTTTAACAACATAAATTAATAGTTGGGGCAGCAAGGAAGTTCAACGTGAGCCTACAACTTTCGGCAAGTTTCGGAAGCTCGTTTGTTAAGGTATGGCTTGATTCCCTTTTCATACGTTTGAGTAAGGGTTTAAACATGTTATGGATGTGTAAATATGGACTGGAAACATAAAATTATGCCAGTTACTGTTGAAGGGTGTTGAAAATCGTGTAAGAGTTGTTTTGAAGCTATTCTAGTGAATTAAAGTTTGGTTAGTGTTGTCGTTGTTATGGTGTGGTATTTGAAGGTGGTTTGTATATATTGAAGGACTGGAAACGTGGTTAAAAATGGGTATAAGTGCTGCCGTGTGCAGCCATGTTGTGCTCCTTTCCGTGTGGTTGTGATTTTATGAAATAAAGACCGAAAACCATATTTTAAGGTCATGGTTTTGAGCGGGCTATTTGGAACTCGTATTGAATAGGGTTGTAGTAGTTGTAGTGAATATGTATTGTGGTTATTGTTGTTGGTATGGCTGCGCTAATTGGAGGTTAATTGGAAGTTCGGATAGGACGAGTTATAGGGGAAATGCTTCCTGATTTCAGATAACTTTTTAACTAATCGACATACTAGTTGAGAAGTGTGAATAAGGAAGTAATTCCTATGGATAATTGGTTGTAGGTTTAGAAGCTGGAAAGTCGAAGGTTATTAATAATAATGTTACCTTCGTGTTAAATAGGTTAAGGAGTAACGAAGCAAGCTTGGTTGCGGGTGATCTAGAAAAAGGTATGTAAAGCCTATCCCTTCTTTCCTTTTGTCATATCTTAGATATAAGTGAAATGTGATATGAGATTTGAGGATAATTCCATTCATATGCTCCGAGTATAACTCGTGACTCTTGTTCACTTCTGAATGTTAAAGTTCTTAAAGTAATTGAACTACTACCCTCAAGCCTTCTATATGTTGAATGGTAGTTGGAGGTATAAACTCTCATTCCTAAGGACTTTACGGTGACCAATGTCTTTGATTCCATAAGTTGTTTAGCATTGACTTGATATATGTCCATGATTTCTGAGGCTCCATTTGATATGACCCCTAATGACATTTAGAGAGTACTTAAGACGATTACTACCCTGATCTTCAAGTGATGGTTTGCTTGATTACTCTATTGAGTCTCAGATGATGATTTAATTTGCATATGATTACTTACTACTCTGCTCGTGCATACTATAACACCTCTTTCACCGAGTCTCGGGCCGGGTATGTTATCGTGCTCAGTTTTACTGCATGGTTCATCGAGTCCCTCACTAGAGGGCCGGGTACGGTATATATATATATATATATATATATATGAATCGGGACATACGTTCCTCGGCATTATTATGATGACATGATGATGTGATAATGGCGCCGATCCCCAAGATGGGACATGCATATGAAAGATTCACCGAGTCCATAATGGGCCAGATATGATATATGATATGATCATGCATGATTTAAGTTTATAAGGCATATGTATAGTGATTTCTTGAGTATCATACTTATCTCTTGAATTTCTACTTCTGATGTGATCTCATTTATGATATTTTATGCTTTATATACTCAGTGCATATATCGTACTGACCCCCTTTCTTCAGGGGGGCTACATTTCATGCCGGCAGGTACAAACACATATTTTGGGGATCTGCCAGCTTAAAATTTCCCTCAGCGAGTTCAGAAGTGCTCTATTGTGCCGGAACCTAGAGTTTTGGTACTGATCTTTTGATGTATATATTCATTTATTAAAGAGTACGATGGGGGCCCTGTCCTGCCATATGATACTGTTGACACTCTTAGAGGTCTGTAGACATATGTGTATGTTGTATGTATATGTGTGTTCAGTTGTGTCCATATGACTTACATTTTGGGACGTTCCCTTTTTCGTGGTAGCCTTGTCGGCTCGCATATATGTATATAATGGGATGACCCCACATGCTATAACAGCCTCGTTGTCTTATGTACAATGTTACCTATTGATAAGTTATGACCCTTCGAGAGATGGGCTGTGCCAATATATGAACATGTGACGGTTGGAGATAACCTTCTATTTCCTTAAGTTCTAAGGGGTGTGTGGTTTACTTATAGTTAGCAGAGGTGTACACGAGTATCCATCTTGGACACCAGTCGCGACCTATGGGGTTGGGTTGTGACAGTATGCTGAAACTCCATAAAGCCAAACGATCTGGTTGATATACAACTGAGCTAATTTGTCGGCCGTGTACTTCACCTTAGCTAGAATAAAATGGACAGAGTCTGTTGACCACCACCCATATAGAATCATAACCACCCATGGTGGGAGGAAAACCCACAACGAAGTCAATGGTGATTCTCTCCCACTTCCAAGTAGGAATGGGCATCTTCTGACTCACACCTCTAGGCCGCTGATGCTCACACTTGACCTGTTGACAGGTCAAACACTTGGACACAAACTTTGTGATATCCCTCTTCATCCCACACAATCAATAATGCTGACTAAGGTCATGATACATCTTTTCTGCACTCGGATGAACAGAATATCGAGAACAATGAGCCTCCTCTAGTATCAATCTGATCAAGTTGCCCACCTTAGGCATACAAATATGGCACTCAATCCTCAAGACACCCTCTAAATCAAGTCTATCCTCCTTGGATTCATCTCTCAACACCTTGTATCGAATGAGGCATAAATTCTCATTATCAAACTACTTCTCCCGAATCTGCTCAACTAAGGAAGAGCGGGCCTCAACAGAAGCAATAAATCCTCCACCCTCCTCAGAAACTCGCAATCAGACAAGGCTATTATCTAACCTCTGAACATCTCTAGCTAAGGGCCTCCTATCAACAGAAATCAATGTAAGACTCCCCATACTAGGAGCCTTCCTACTCAAATCATCGGTCACCGTATTAGCCTTTCTCGGATGGTACAAGATAGTCATGTCATTTCCTTTAGTAGCTCAAGTCATCTACGTTGTCTCAAATTCAAATCCCTCTAATTGAAAATATATTGAAGACTTCGGTGATCAGTGAATACCTTACAATGCACACCATATAAGTAATGGCGTCATAGCTTCAACAAAAACACCACTGCCGCTAACTCTAGATCATGGGTAAGGTATTTCTTCTCATAAGCCTTCAGTTGTCTAGACACATATGCAACTACCTTTCCTTTATGTATTATAACTCTACCCAAACCAACACCAGAAGCATCAGAATACATGGTGAAGTCTACGCCCTCCTCGGGTAAGGTCAAAATAGGAGCTGAAGTCAACAAGGCCTTGAGCTTTTGAAAGCTTGCCTCACACTCATCGGACCAATGAAAATCTATCAAATTTTAAGGCAGTCTAGTAGAGAATCCCTGGATGAAGCCTTGATAATATCCATCCAAACCTACAAAACTCTGAATCTCAATGGGGAAGTAGACCTGGTTCAGCCTCTAACTGCCTTAATCTTGGCCGGATCCACCCTAATACCCTCCTCCTAGAAATGCCATAGAATCAAGCTAAAACTCACATTTAGAGAACTTGGCATACAACCTTTGCTCCCTCAACTTCTGAAGCACCAACCTCAAATGACTAGATTGATCCTCCTCTGTCTTAGAGTACACCAAGATATCATTAATGAAAACAATCACAAATGAGTCCATATACGGCCTAAACACCCCATTCATCAACTCCATGAATGTTGTTGGAGCATTGGTCAGCCCAAATAACATAATAGCCATAACGAGTTCAGAAAGCGGTCTTAGGAATATCCGATGGTCTAATCCTCAACTGATGATACCCAGATCTCAAATCTATCTTGGAGAACAAGGCCGCTCCTTGAAGTTGATCAAATAAATTATCAATACGAGGAAAGGGATATTTTTTCTTAATTTTCAACTTGTTCAACTGTCTATAGTCGATGCACATCATCATAGACCTATCATTCTTCTTCATAAACAGAACCGGTGCTCCCCAAGGTGACACACTAGGGAGAAGAAAACCTTTACTCAAAAAATCCTACAACTGGTCCTTCAACTCTGCCGGAGCCATGCGATAAGGTGGAATAAAGATAGGCTTAGTGCCCAGCTCCAACTCAATAGTAAAGTCAATATCCCTATCTGGAGGAACTCCCGGAAGATCAGTAGGAAACACATCGATGAACTCCTGAACTACGGGAATAGACTCCATGGGAGGTGACTCAACACTAGTATCCCAAATAAAAGCCAAATAGGACATTCACCCTCTATCAATCAATCTCTAAGAAAGCATATATGAGATGACCTTACTAGGATAAGAACCACTAGTGCCCTTTCTCTCGATCCTTGAAACACCTAGTATCGCTAAGGTCATAGTCTTAGTATAGAAATCCAGAATAGGACGGTAAAGAGAAAGCCAATCCATACCCAATTTCACATCAAAGTCTACCATCCCCAGTATAATCATGTCTACCTAAGTATCATACCCGACTAAAGAAACAAGACAGGATCGATACACTCAATCCATCACTAAGGGCTCACCCATGGGTGTAGAGACATGTACAGGCACGGGCATGCGATCACAAGTCAAATCAACTCCAGATACAAAATAGGTAGACACATAAGAGAATGTAGATCCAGGATCAAATAACACAGATGCAGGTCGATAGCAAATTGAAATAATACCTGTAATGATCGCATCAGAAGTCTTAACCTCAGGTCTCCCCAAAAAAGTATAGCACTGAGCTCCTCTACCACCGCCCACCTAAATCGTACCCTTACCTCACAAAACTGTAGCACCACTACCATAGGCTCTACACACCTCTACCTATCTGAGCTATATCCAGACCTCTAGTCGGAGGCATTGAATAAGTGCGCTAAGGCCCTGAATGAGTTTGTAGTGGGCACTAGAGCATCAGATGACCCAGATTTCCATAACTAAACCACGAACTCGGGATAAAAGACTGCTCGAACGACCTTGAAAAAATACCATAACCACCTCAGCCCGAACTCTGAGACCCTCAGACTAACTGCCCACTATCAGCTGCGGGCATAGAAGCATGACCAAGTCTCTGGAACTGAAACTGAATGTCGCCTCTATGTAAGCCTCTATCTCCAGATGAGGTACCCAAAAACTATCCATTAGCATGGGCCATCTTGGGGTCCCCAAACTTCTCTTTAACAATCAATTTTTCCTCCTTGGCGGTGCTCACAATGGACTGGAAGTAAGCCCCCTCATGGGCTGATCTGAACACATAAGATTGAATAGAGAAGGTCAAACCCTTCACAAACCTGCGAACTCTCTCCGCATCATCTGGGATCAACGTTGTAGCATGCCTCAATAACTGGCAGAAATAGGCCTCATACTCGGCAACTAACATGCTACCCCTGAGTCAAACTCTCAAATCTCAGTCTACTCTCCTCCTGTATGCTCCATGGATAAAGCGATCCTCAAAGGCACTAGCAAAAAATCCCCACTCAACAAAAGGGTATCCAACTGATTGGGACCTCACGAATGTCCTCCACCACTCTCTGGCTGAACCACAGAGCTGGAGTGCAATAAATCGAATACCCCAGGCATCATCCATGCTCACTGCCTCCAACATCTCACGACACAATGTCAAAAACTCATGTGCATCCTCGCTTTTACCACCCTAGAACTGAAGTGGTTTTATCCTCTGAAACCTCTTATAGCACTGCTGATCAGCTATAGTAATAACCATATTTGGAGCAATCTGCGCATCGGTAGATGGTGCGGGAACCAATGGTAGCTAGCCCACCTGAACCTAAACTAGAACCACTGAGACCTGATGCTCCTCGGGAGTCTGTACACCAATCCTAGTCTGTGAACCCTGTGGCGTGCCTGCAGTACCCTAAGTACAACTCTCCAACATACCCAGCAATCTCAACTTGTGGCTCTAGAGAGGCCTCTCTAGCATGACCTCGAGTAGGTGTCGCTCCTCTGGCACGGCCTATCCCGGCAACCGATCCACGGCCTCAGCTTCTCACTCGGCCTCTACCTTTAACCCTAGCTGGGGTCTCAACAGCTGCCTTGGAGACTGTCTCCCCTTACCAATAGACATAGATCTAGTCCTCGACATTTGCCAAAACAACGTGTCAGACTCAGCACTAGCTATAATGACTTGGCACAATAAGAAAGAATGAATAAAGAAAGTTTCCTAACAGTCTTTATAGGCTCTTGAAGATAAGTATAGATGTCTTCGTATCGATCCTCTAGACTCTACTTAGACTATGCTTCTTCGTCTGTTTTTTCTCCTTTTGGAGCCTCTCTCATCGTCCATGCATCGAATGAGACCAATTTTGATAAGGAGGTTTTTTATTCTCCCCAGTCCCTATCTATGGTATCCTCATAGTAGGCTGGACCAAGATCCAGTCGAGAGAGGATAGTCTTTAGAAATAACTGGTTGGAAAATTATATACGTGAGACCTATGAACCTAGGGTTCTGATACCAATTTATCATGAACTGAATCCAAATATGATGGCACATGTCCTTTCCCATCGGACAAGTCAGCCTAAAACCCAATATTTATGGGAAATAAGTGAAAATAGTCTAAAAAGTAAATAATAAATCAAAAGCGGAAGTCTTTCAACTTAAATTACCTCCAAAGATTGATTGTCGCATGTATAAGCCGTTGAATAACGAAACTGAAATAAAAGTACAAGTCTCAATATGTCTTCAACTCTCAAATAGAGTAAAGCATAAAAAAAATACAGAAAGTACGAGAGTTCGCTGGATATCAATGGCTACCTCTCTCAACTCCCAAAAGCCTCGAATGATCAAAAAAAAAGACGGTGATAAAAATCCAGGCTCAGAACCTACACAAGTGTAAAAGCAAGGGTGAGTACCAAACAACACGATACTCAGCAAGCTAACTAGAAAAACTAAGTAAATCTAATAGAAATCACGAACTTCTTTTCCAACCCAACTGAACCTCCAGACTAAAACCTACACGAAAATCAGCCCAACCTAATAGTTCATACTATACAGTTTAATAAGGTTCAGATTACAGCTCAATATCATAAGATATGTTGCACAAATACTCACAAGTCACAAATAGCCATCAAACTGTCAACACAGTTATGCAGAATATGTATATTCACACTCAATGATCATGCATGTGTGCAATTTCCAGCAAAGACCTCGGTATCACAATCATATGCCTCTCATCACTGTGTTTCAGAACTAATGCAAATAACATACTCACACAAGTAATGAGCACTAATCAATTCAGACAAACTGCAATTACAATTAGACTATCAAGTATTTTATCAAATACACATAGATATCTAGCTTACGACAAGTAAGATTCAATACTCAATAATATCACACGTCGTATTTTATTAACCTCGTCTATTTATTTTAGATTAGTTCATATCATAATTAAATCCGTAACCTCATCGCCATTACACCCTAACACATATACAACGAGATATTTGGAAATTCTAAGAGATTCATAGAGTTCTAAAAGTCCACTTGCCTTAGTCAACACACGCTCTATCAATCCTCGTGAGCCTTTTTCTTCCAAATGCGCTCCAAATCCCCACAACCTATGCAATTTCAAGTTACTTATCAAAATACGGAACTAACAATATCCATATAATATTTTTAAAACCTAGGCTGAAACTGACCCGAAATGCCCAAAAAATATCCAATTTTGAAACGAGCAGAAAATTTTAAATTTTTTTACATAAAAAATATCCTCAAGGTATTTGGAGTTTACTAATGAAAACGGAAGTGGATTTGGACTTAAAACGAGCTCACCATCATCAAAAGATTGAAACTAATTCAAGTTCTTGAAAACCCCAATTTCTCCAATTCAAAAACCTCAATTTCATTCTAAAAATCTTAAATAATCAATGGGTAATGATATAAATGAGTCAAAACAATTTACCCACGAAGTTCCCACGAAACATTCCTCTCTAAAAATCGTCCTTACCAAGCTTCAAGTTCAAAAATGGAGTAAAATAATCCTTTTCCGTCGTTTTTGGAGAAACATTATTTTAGGCCACAAATTGTCCTTCGCGATCGCGGCTCATCAAGTCCGCAAACGCGATGAAGAGTGGCTGGACTCTTCTCAAACGCGGACAAAATCCCGCGAATGCGAAGGTCACTGTCTCCAAACCTTCGCTAACGCGATGAATCCTCCGCAAACGAGAAGGTCAAGGAGCTGACCCATCGCGAATGCGGTCAGAAGGGTCCGCAAATACGGAGTATAACTGTATAGTTGACAACAACTCTACCAAATCTGAAAATCTCAAAATGAACCCTCGAGATTCGTTCGGAACCCCGCACAGACAAACCTTATATGCAATCTTACTAAACTAGACGTTTCAGACTCAATGGAATCATCAAAATTCGATGTTGAGGTCTCATTGACCCAAAAACTAAAAAATCACAACTAAATCAACTTTATGACTCAAAAGACCAAATCGTCTCGGAGCTTCCAAAAAATATACAGGAACTTTTCTTAGGCCTAAAATCACCCTCTGAATCCAACAGAGTCGTCGGAATTTAATTCTGACCATCCAATCTTCAAACGATGACCAAAGTCAAACTTATGGCCAAAAACTCAATTATTTCCAACTCAACCCCTCAAATCCACGATATGACCCCAAATATGATTTCGTCAACTCTCCTAGACCAATTTCAATGTTCTAGAACTGATGGAATCAATAGAATTTTGTTTCGAGATTCAAAACTTCAAATGACCTCAAATATCACTTTTGAGTCATTCTAAACCTCTAAAACTCAAAGTTTACCAAAATTCTTAACTTTTCAAGCAAACTACATAACCGACATCAGATATCATTCAAATATGACTCGAAAAAACTAATGAGAGGGGTAAAATGGTCTTTTTATGTAAATTTCCAAAAATGACTTCAGGGTCCTTACAGAATATCTCGCTTCAATCCATCCATCACCAAGGAAAATAGCAATAAACTAAGAGTTGATCCCTAATGTAATCCCATCTCCATAGGAAAGTGCTCCAAGTCTCCTTCCATCATTCTTACCCACGTCTTATCTCCTTCATATATGTTTTTTATCTCCCTAATGTAGGACATCATTATACATCTTGCCTCCAGGCATCTCCACAATAATTTCCCCAAAACTTTGTTGTATGCCTTCTCAAGGTCAATGAATACCATATGTAAGTCCCACTTTCTTTTCTTATATTTCTCCATCAGTCTCCTCACAAGATAGATGACTTCTGTGATCTTGTCGCTTGGATCTCATCTGGTCTTGTCGCTTTACCCTTGCTCATCCTACTAATAACATGCTTCACCTTCTCAACCTTAATATATTTACAATATCCGAAATTTTGATGTCTCTCAGAGTGCTCCAACTCACCCATCATAATGTCTTTGACCCTCCTTCGTTCAATAGTTTGAGAAAGTATGTTTTCCATCTTTGCTTAATGATGATCTCCTCCGTCAACACCTTGCCTTCTTCATCTTTGATGCACTTTACTCTCCACGTGGCATGGTTAAGACAACACGATTAAAGTACATTTTAATGCATTGTACATATCTTTAATTTAAGACTACAAAATTGAAAAATCTTTCTTTCTTAAATTATGTCAAATCATTATAAGACAAATTGATATAAAGTGTTGGTGCAAATGTCAATCTTGGTGAAACAGGACAAACTAGAAATGTCATAAATGCTAGTATGATGAAAGCTTGGTGATTTTCATTGGAAACTAACAATGTTGCTGCAATCTTGAGCGGAGGAAGAGGATTTGAATTTCTCCCAAATAACGTTAATCCTTCTAACAGCTCTATGTTAATGAACATGAACAATATTGGTGATGAATTTGCAAAACAAGCATGTTACTATACAATAGGTCTCCTGGTTGCTAGCCTACCACAATTGTAGAATGAGAAGTTTTATTACTTGTAGAATTTAAAATTCTATAATAATGACTATCTTTTAATAATAAATATTAAAAAGTGATTCTTTGTGAATTTTACCTGAAACAAACAAGGTGAAATGTGAGTGCTCACCAAAGGAGATGGCTCTCAATGATAAGCAGAATTACACTTCACTCTCACTCAAAAATAATGAGAAATTTTTTCATAAACAACGCTATTAACATGTGTTTTTGAAGAAGCAATGAAATGTATGTGTGACAACTATATGTGTGTGTATGTTATTTCAAAACAGAAACTTGATGTATGTGTAGCCAACTAGATTCAATGTATATGTTTTTATACACAATATTGATCAATTGTATGGAAAATTAATTGTATGTGAAGGGTATGTAAAGTGTATGTTGTATGTATGGTGATCCCCGCGAATTAGCATCAATTTTTCAACGGCCAACAAAAACACCAATGAACCCCAACAATAATGAATAACTAAGGTAGTGGTGGCTAGAGTTTTTAGATATACAGATACATATTTAAGTGTACATATGCTATATAATAGCATGATCTTACTTCGTTTTTGTAACGATCTATTCCGTCGTTACTAAAAATATCTGTGATAAAGGTATACGAATCTCATTCGTTATAAGGTTATGATCAATTCTTTGGTACGCGAGTATATTTGTTGTGAATTAAAATCATACGATGCCCATATCACAAAGTTAAGTTGAAAGTGTCTTTACGATTTAATTTTGGACTTGAGTTTAAACTAAGGTCAACTTCAAATAACCATAGCCATCAGCCTATAATAAATTAGATGGCCCATGAGCTATCCAATTAAAGGTCTATGAGTCTTATTTCCAACTCCGCTAGTTTCACCTTATTTGGAGTTCGAAATAAAAAGTTATGCCCATTTTACTGAGCACTACCGTGCTGAGGCTGTTGTGGCGACTATTAGGCCGCCTAGCGGGATTTGACAGGCCAAAAAGAAAAAGGGGCGGATTTTTATTATCTCCTTCTTCTCTTAAGTGCCAAAATAGATGAGGATTAGCCTAGAAACCCCCAAAATGATGCTCTAGGCTTGGAGAGAAAGGAATAATAGAATTATAGCGCAAGGAAGGATACAACCCACATATTTCAGACCCGTTTCCATAGTTTCTCCTTCCGAAAGTCAGAGATTGTGATATAATCCTTTTAAAATTGCTTGGCGCCCAAGTAGGCTAGACTTTCTCAATTGAATAGTTATAAATTCATTTTCATTGCTTAATATAATGTCGATTGGCGGGAGATTTCATGCGTACTCCTTCAGACAAAGAGTCTAAGAGCCCGTTTGGATGGGCTTTAAGTTGGTCAAACCAACTTAAAGCCCCTTTTTAGCTTTTGGACGTGTTTGCCTAATGCTAATTTTAAGCCATAAAGTTCTTAAAGTCAGTCAAAAATGAAAAGTTAGGATTCCTAACTTTTTTTTCTAAGTGCTTAAAGTCATTTTCTTTGACCATGGAAATTACTTTTATATCCCTTATATTTTAACTAAATTTCCAAACTACCCTTTTTATTTTCTTAACCCTAAAATTTGCATCATTTTCCTCATTTAAGCACTTTTATCCAAACACTCAACTGCTTATTTATAAAAATAATTTGCCAAAGCACAACAAGCCTACCCATCATCAAAGAAATCCCAAGCCCATGCAAGAATGACCTCATTGTCATGGAAGCCCAGCACTTCAAAGATCTAAAAGCACTTTATACATAAAAGTTAATTTTTTTAAGCTCATCCAAACAGGATCTAAATGGTTAAATGATTGCCTATTGTTGTTTTAGAGTGGAAATGTATGATGTGGGTATGATGATTATGTGACTAGTGATAAAGGTCCAATCTTTGAATGTTAATTTTGGTGAAACTGTTTAGAAGGCCAATGACTCTTGTGAGATTAAGTGTAGGGAATAGCTCGGTCATAACAGAATCTCGATACTTGGGGGTTATGGGCTATTGATGTGTATATGGGGATGTGTTTATACAAATAATTGTGTGTGTTCTTGCTGATTATTCCCAGTGAATTACTTGAGTAATACAAATTATAAACCGTTCTGAATTCTTATTACCACGCTCAACAACCCTTGCCATCATCACGAAGTTAATCTTATTGTCGACGTGATATCTCAAACTTGTTATATAGTCTAATCTCATGAATTAACCAATTCCATACATACTTTTTCACTAGTACACTCACTTGCCTTCACACAAATATACTTGTTGGAACTTTCTTTACCCATAGGCTTGTTATTTCAATATTAGTCCACTCCTTTTGGTTTAAAATGAAGTTGTATGTCCCTAATTAGTTCCTGGAAATACACTTCACACACTAATACCATACCAAGATCCACCGCTATAATATTTCTTATAAATCATTCCCAACTTAAATATATGTGGTAACAACCAGTTGGTTTCTTAGATGTGAATGTACATCAACCTCATTAGCCGAGTAGGTAAAACAACTGATAGTTTCCTTAAGTAATTATGCATCACGCTCAATAACCAACGTTTATGTTTTCATGTATCACTAGTACTACATCGTGAAAGTCCGATAGATCCACCACTAGAACACATCCTACTTACCAAAAAAATTATACCCAGATAGTCTACACCTTTTTAGCCATTACGTAACTGCCATACAATATCAAAGCATTTCAATCTCCAGTGAAAAGCGATATGCACCATTTCGTAAGCCAGGTTGATAGTAGAAGCAACATAATCCATAACCCTAATCGAGTAAACACAAGTACCGCGGTAGTAGACTTATAAAAATCCTTTCTGATATACACCCACTCTATAAAACCATTGTAGAAATTCTAATCTCGATTGTGGCAACATGATCCTCATTATACACTATACAACTCATTCTTTTATAACGAACTTCACATATTGTAGTCTCCAAAGTCACAGTGCTCACAACATAGTCATTTTCCTAATTATACCATTCTCAATTGTTGAACCGAGTAGGTTACATAAGCACCATTCTCAATGTTAAACCAATCAGAAAGATAATATGTCTATACGATCCTTCATACCATTGTTTTCTTTTCCATACCATATTCTCAAAGTACATCATTGAACCACAACTTTGCACACTCTTTTCGAATCGCAACGCCTTACAAGTCTGACCACACATGATTTTCATAATTCTATCACTTCCGCCTCAAAATAATAGTTAACACCAAAACCATACAGTGACATCTCAATTGTACGCACGCAGAATCAAACACGAGTCATCACTATAAGTGAGAGAATAGAGTGAAGCGACAATAATTAGATTAGATAAAAAACGCATGATAGAGAATCAAGAAGTGAAGATTTTTTCTAACAGTCTTCATAGCCTCTCGAATATAAGTACAGATGTCTCCATATCGATCATCGAGATCTAATCAGACTTAGCTTGTATACATGTGAGATCTATAAACCTGTGGCTCGGATACTATTTTGTCACGATCCAAAATTGGACGTGATGGCACCCTTCTTATCCTACCAAGACAAGTGAGCCTAAAATTCAAACGTTATAATAAAATACAGAAGTAAAACCAAAAGTGAAAGTTTAACAATAAAATAAAAATAAGGATAACAAAGTCAACTTAATTAAACCCCTAAAATATAATTGTCACGTGTACAAGCCTCTAATGTAGAATAACAAACTTGAAAGAAAAACACAAGCCTCAAATGACATTGTCTCTAAAGTAGAACCAAATCATAAATAAGAGTAATAAGGTCCGCTAAGATGGCAAACAACTACCTAAAAAATCTCCACAGCGAGCCTCAGACAACAAGAGAAGAGGCGGTATTACGAAGATCCAGGCTCGTAACCTACACAAATGTAGAGGTAAAGGGTGATTACCAAATAACACGATACTCAACAAGTCAACTAACAAAACTAGGCAAATCTAAAGAATACAGGAACTCCTTTCATCCCTACCGAACCTCCATAACTACAATCTGCACAGAAAATCAGTCCAACCTAGATTTCATAATACATAATTCAAAAATATTCCACAATCACAGTTGAGTCCTCACAAGATAGAAATCATAAGTATCTCATGAATCAAACACAAGAATCAATACACCACAAATAACTATGCAAGGATGCTCATTCACAATCAATAATCGAGCATCAGTTACATTTGCCGGCAATGACCTCGGCAACACACTCCCACAAGCAATGACTTTGGCATCACACTCTCGCCGTAAATGACCTCGGCATAACACTCACCATCTCATCACAATGTCTAAGAACAAAATGCAATTTGGCATGTTCACAAAATAATGAGGAAATGACAAGTTCAAGAAATTCACAATCACAATGGGACTATCAAGGCATATCATAAGATTCACAGTAATGTCAATATCAAGCATTTCACACTTTTCAATCACAATCATGGCAACACATTGCCTTTTTATTAACCCGTTCATTTATTAAGATCAACTCATATGAATACATAATCCGTCACCTTATTAACATTACTTCCCAACGCATACAATAAAAGAAAATTCGAGGATTCTAAAGATATACAGAGCTTTAGAAGTTCACTTGCCTCAAATAATCGAACAATAACTCATGGACTTGAGCCTTTCCCTTTCGGTGGGCTTCCAAATCAATGCAATCTATTCAAATAAATAATCACAATAATATTTCGAAACTAACAACACTCATATTACTATATGTCTAGCCTAGACACAAAAACTCACTTAAATCTATAATCAAGTTCTTATTCTTGATGCCAATTAATATGTCAACTCTCATATTTTCCAAAATTTAAACCTAGGGTTAAGTTTCAATTTATTCAAATAACATAAATTTAAAAAAAATTCATATAATACAATACATCTAATATTTAATCATCTATCTCAATATATCAAAACTTGAATTATAGTATGATAACCATAAAAAAAGTTGCAACCCCAAACTGATTAAGCCTCCAGTAACTCCGACCACGAAATTAATATGCAAGCAAAACCCATCACAATCTAATGTCCCCAGCGATTAACTCATTATTGGCCATCATTTTCTATTTCAATATTTGTCATCATAACTTAATCACTGAAACTATTTAGTTCACTAAATTTGGCCACAACTCAAACGTAACACCTATATGCATGCTTTAGTGTCTTTTTTCCAAAGAAATAATATTATATTAATGTAGACATAGTATGATACAATTCATAAGAAGTTAAAAGAAGATGGATCATTAATTATTTACAATTGCTTCATACGAACCGGCAACGGTTTCCTATTCTCTCATCTCTTTCTTTTCTTTTATTTATAAAATAATTGTGTAGTGACAAATTTTATTAATTTATTTTAATAAATAAAATGGTATACGATATTAAATAAATTAATAATTTAGTTTATTAATTAAATTAATTATTTAAATTATCCATCAACTAATTAACCATTTTGTTGAATTCAAGACATAAACTTATATATTTGCATCATAAGACTCTATAAATTATGCCTCAGGCTCTTAAAAAAGTTATGCCTTTTAAAATATATTGCTTAGACATAGTATGTTACGAGAGGCAATACAAAAAAAAAACTATCCTTGTCCCAATTTATGTGGCCTTTTTGCGTCTTGGGATTTAAACTAGGAAAATTTTGATTGATATTTTAAAATATATTTCATCTTATTGACATGCGAAAAAATTGCAACTTATAGTATTAATCATATAGTTTTTAAATATTTAAATTTTAATTATTTTAAACTATTGATTTGTTTCAATTTAGCGTTAAGAATTAGTTAAAATCTATATATATATATAATAGGAGAGATAAAGCGCCTACGTGTCAGCGACACAATTAATCTCTAATTTTTACTTTTAGAATATTAATTCAATTTTTTATTAAAGAAAGCCACATGTCATCACCTAAGACAAAAATGACAAATGTCAACACACACAAAAAATATATTTAATATTTTAACATTATATTATTAGTTTTCTCCTCTAAAAAGACAAATAAGAAAACAAATAGAAAAAGAAAAAGAAAAACAGTAACCAACCTCACGTCCCTTACCCCTAATAATAATCAGCACATAAAAAATTTACAAAAAATCTGCCAAATAATTAAATTAAAATAAAATGAAACTGCCAATTCAAAACAAGCGAAACTTCCTCCCACGTTTGCAGGAATTTTAAATACCTACTTTTAAAATTAAAATACATTTTTAAAAAATCTTATATATATATATATATATATATATATATATATATATATATATAATAGGAGAGGTAAAAGCACCTACGTGTCAAGCGCCACAATTAATCTCTAATTTTTACTTTTAAAATATCAATTAATTAAATAATATTAATTCAATTTTTTATTAAAGAAAGCCACATGTCATTACCTAAGACAAAAATGACAAATGTCAACACACAAAAAAAAAAATTTTAACTTTATATTATTAGTTTTCTCCTCTAAAAAGACAAATAAGAAAATAAATAGAAAAAGAAATAGAAAAAGAGTAACCAACCTCACGTCCCTTACCCCTATAATAATAATCAGCGCATAAAAAATTTACAAAAAATCTGTCAAATAATTAAATTGAAATAAAATGAAACTGCCAATTCAAAACAAGCGAAACTTCCTCCCACGTTTGCAGGAATTTTAAATACCTACTTTTAAAATTAAAATACACAAAAAGATTTTATATATATATATATATATATATATATATATATATATATAATATGAGAGGTAAAAACACCTACGTGTCAAGCGTCATAATTAATCTCTAATTTTTACTTTTAAAATATCAATTAATTAAATAGTATTGATTCAATTTTTTATTAAAGAAAGCCACATGTCATCACCTAAGACAAAAATGACAAATGTCAACACACAAAAAAAAACATATTTAATATTTTAACATTATATTATTAGTTTTCTCCTCTAAAAAACAAATAAGAAAATAAATTGAAAAAAGAAAAAGAAAAAGTGTAACTAACCTCACGTCCCTTACCCCTATAATAATAATCAGCGCATAAAAAATTCACAAAAAATCTGTCAAACAATTAAATTGAAATAAAATGAAACTCACAATTCAAAACAAGCGAAACTTCCTCCCACGTTTGCAGGAATTTTAAATACCTACTTTTAAAATTAAAATACATTTTAAAAAAATCTTATATATATAATAGGAGAGGTAAAAGCATACGTGTCAAGCACCACAATGAATCTCTAATTTTTACTTTTAAAATATCAATTAATTAAATAATATTAATTCAATTTTCTATTAAAGAAAGCCACATGTCATCACCTAAGACAAAAATGACAAATGTCAACGCACACAAAAAAACATATTTAATATTTTAACATTATATTATTAATTTTCTCCTTTAAAAAGACAAATAAGAAAATAAATAGAAAAAAGAAAAAGAAAAACAGTAACCAACTTCACGTCCCTTACCCCTAATAATAATCAGCACATAAAAAATTTACAAAAAATCTGTCAAATAATTAAATTAAAATAAAATGAAACTGCCAATTCAAAACAAGTGAAACTTCCTCCCACGTTTGCAGGAATTTTAAATACCTACTTTTAAAATTAAAATACATTTTTAAAAATGAAACTTCACCATGAAAAACAACTGAATTTAACCCACGTTGGCATTGTTTTTTAAAAATAAAATAATCATCAAATAGAATTTTTACAATAACTCTGTCAAAAAAAAAAAAAAACTGCCAATTCAAAATAATTGAAACTTCCTCCCATGTTTGAAGTCATATAGTATTTTATATCTTTTTCCACAATTTCTTTTCCCATTTTCGGAAACACAAAATCAGAGTATGTTGAAAGCTTTAAACCTTTTCTCTTTATGGTCTATTGTTTTTCTCCGTTTCTTACTTAATTAGGGCTGCTAAAGTTTTGTAGTGGAAGACAATGAAAATGTTTTACCCAAAAAACAAGAATGGAGAACATATATTTGTTCTCAGTTTAATATTTATGTTATTACAAAATGAGTTTTAATGCATTTTAAAATGATACATCATTTTTTTATGTATTCGTATTATTTTCATCCACACAAAAAAATGAGAATCTTGATTATGTAAGATTGAAGTATTTTTGGGACTTCATTACAGATTGAAGAATTTTCCATCAAACAGGTGAATCTCAAAACTTGAGAATCTTTATTTTTTTTCCTGTTATATTCTTTCCTTATTGTTAATAAAATCTAAATTGTATAAGAATTCTTATTAAAAATCTAATTTTAAAAAATTGGACTGTTATAGGACAAACCTTAGAAAGATTTGTATTTTATAAAAATAAAAGTTTTTAAAGAAAAATTGATGGAAAAATTAAATAGCCAGTTTTAAAAATTTCCATTACATGCTCAATTATATATTGATTTATTTTCATAAGTATTCTATCATAACATATCTAGGTACTAAAATAAATAAATTATTTTTTTAATTAAAAGAATGCTAACATTCTCTAAGGTAAATTCTACAATATTATTTTATAATAAATTGAATTTTTAAGTTGTCAATAAATCAGTATTTATAATTATATTATTAATTAATCGTGTAACACACAAATACATATACTAATTTACTTTAAAAAATTGAAAAATGTCATATAAATTGAGGTAATTCGTATTAGAAAAATGCACATATGTTTGCATTTATCCTTCTTTTTGTCTTCTTTCATTGGAGATAAGGGTTATCTTGACTTATATGAAGATGAAGAAAAAAAACTAACATAAGTTTGGACTTGTATAGTTTCTTTGAAATGGTCCAAAAGGCAAAAGATAATAATAACATCCACAAATTCCGCGTTTACTTCCACGTTTCAATTTCTTATTATACGTAATATATACTACCAAAAATAAAGTCATCCCACCAAACTTGGGATAAATGAATCATGTTATTACTGTAATGACTTGAATATGTTAAAATTTATCATAAAAAGAAAAAAGTTATTATTTGTTAGGTGTAGAGAATAATTTATTTATATTTAAAGGACTAAAATTAATAAGTGTATAGTCAAGGGACTACAACCGGTAAGTGTATAATTAAGGGACCAAATTTGATAAGTTTTTGAATAAAAACGACTAAATCCGATAAATGCATAGTTAAGAAATTATTTTAGATCTACTCCTATCGTTAAAGGACTATTTATAACATTTTCTCAATTTTCATATATTAGTTATACAAACCTTAATACCAAATAGAGTTTATATATATATATATATATATATATATATATATATATATAAAGTTAATACATATATTATTTTTTGTAATGCGCACTACCAAATGACATTTAGTTCATTTTTATTGGTTTAATTTGAATTTTCATACTCTTTGAGAAATAGCAATTGATATGACCATTATATTATAATATTGATATTAATATTAATTGATGTTTATTTTTAGAGGTTTTGAAAAATAATTAGAGAATAAGTAAACATCGGTAGTTAGAGGCCACCTTTGAGATCATTTACTTAGCACTTAAGTTTATTTAATTAATTCATATATATATCTACATCTAAGTGATTTGGAAAATTTGTTTATTTAAAATGTTAATTAAAGAAAAGGTTGCAAGAAGCAACTGTTCATCAAAGGTGTCCTTTTTCTGATTCTATAAATACGAACAGTACCTAGTACTCAATTGCAAATAAAGCCATAACTTGTGTGTTTTCTTTTGTTTTCCAATGGAAGTTATTGTAGTCATGGTGCCATATCCTGGATTTAGCCATGTCAATCAACTCTTCATCCTTGCTCGTCTCATTGCTTCCCATAATATACCAGTACACTTGATTTGCCTTGCTGAATTCAATCAAGATTTAAATCCCCGCCTCAAAAGTTCAAAATATATCCATTTCAATGACATTTTGCTTACTCAAGCTGATGGCGAAATCACGGAAGAATATGATCGTGTGGTTTCGATTACAGAGTTGTTGGAAAAACACAACGAGCCCATTCGAAAAACTTGCCTTCAACTCTCTATCAATGCTAAGAAATTGGTCATAATTTATGATTCCGTAATGAAGAATTATATGGGGGATGTCCATTCAATTCCTAACGTCGAGACTTGTATTTTTCACTCTGGGTCTGCTATAAGTAAATATTATTTGCTCCAACAAAGTGTCCATGACTTAGACGTTGTTGTTGATGTTGGTCACGAGTTCCCGGCTATGGATAGTTGTTATCCACCGCTTATGGAAGTATTCTTAAGAGATTTACATGAATGGGATCTCAACTCAGGAGAATTCATGATTTCTTCTAGAGAAATCGAAGGTAAGTACTTAGATTTACTCGCTAATGTGAAAAACACGAAACCGTTGTGGGCACTTGGTCCACTTCATATGCTACTACAATCACATGATCATGACTCCTCTTCTTATTCTTCTCCTAGGGACAAGCCTCCTCGTCATGAATCTCTTGAATTCCTCGACAATCAACATGTTAATTCAGTAATTTATGTTTCGTTTGGAACAACCCCTAAATTATCACAAGAGCAAGTCAATGAGCTTGCACTTGGTCTAGAAAAGAGCAATCAAAGGTTTATTTGGGTAATAGGAAAAGGAGATCATAATACTACTACTAATAACAATAATACTAAAAATAACAAGAAAGGTGTGGAGAAATTTGAGAAGAAATTTGGGAAGATTGAATTACCACAAGGGTTTGAAGAGAGGGTGAAAGGAAGAGGAATGGTTGTGCGAAATTGGGTGCCCCAATTGGAAATCTTGGGCCATCCATCTACCGGTGGATTTTTAAGTCATTGCGGGTGGAATTCTTGTATGGAAAGCATTAGCCTAGGAGTTCCAATAATAGCTTGGCCAAACGAGTGGGACCAACCCTATAACGCTCTCCTTGTAACTAATGTACTAAAAATCGGAATCTCAGTATTTAGCTGGACTCACAAGGATGAGTTAGTGACATCAAAATCGATCGAGAAATCTGTCAAAATTTTGATGGATACAACGGAAGGGGAAGAGATGCGGAAGAGGGCGGTGGAGTTGAGCAATAAGATCAAGAGTTCGGTTAGCCCCGGAGGTGTGACGGCCAAGGAAGTTGAATCTTTCATATCCTATATTACCAAATAACTTTGTAGCTTAACAAAGCCATCGTCATATTGCTTCCTTTAATTTTAGACTTAATGATATTACGTTGAAAATGTTCCACCTTACTTTATGTCTCTTTTATCTTTTTCGTTTAATAAGAGACGTACTAATCGTCTTTGTTGTTTTTACTTTATCCATTTTATAAACTTGTTCATAGGCTACATGAGGTAAATATGCTAGAAGAAAGCAATTTCATATCCTTGATCATCTTTTTCCAGATTAGTAAATCTTCTTCGTTTTTGTGTCTTTCATTTGCAAGTGGGCAAATTGATTGATGGTTTCCCCTTATTAGCTTCCAATTCATAACATCCACTTTCCTCGATCATTTTCAAATATTCCTACGAAGGCGGTGTTTTTTTTTTTTTTTTACATCTTGACATTTTCATTAATAGGTAAAAAAAACAAAACAAAACAAAAAAAAAAATTTGGTACACTCAGTTCATGCTATGCGCGAGGTCTAAGAAAGGATCGGATATAACTTTGATAGACAAATGTAATAAATCACCCAAAAAAGGAAAATTAATAGAAATGTCCATGAGGCAAAAGATATCCATTCTATCACAAGATATTATAAATTATACATATTTAGGGAAAATATATACACTTAAATATTCAATAGATAGGGATCAGAATGAAGAAAGATGAATAAAGGTTAAGAAATTTTTTATCAAAATTTTCAAATGCTCGAACCTTGACTCCAAAAAATCTGGAATAAATGGTCAAAGATGTGTTTCCAAGAGGTTGGTCTAGATTTATATGGATTTGGGGATGTGAAATTGTGAAATGACCATTGTTTCCTCTGCTTTGCACTTTTATCAAAGAATTGTATTATGTATATAAAAAAGGTAGTCACACTACGTAATTGCGATCTTTAACTTGATTTTAGCTGATATTTATATATATTTTTTAAGTTAGGTTGTGCACAAGTAGTCAATTAAATTTGTAAGCAGACATATGTTTCCTACCTGTCATAATACACATAAGACGCCTCATAGGACATGAATTGCCACATAGGAAGCCATTATAGAACGTATGTGTCTACTTGTTCAACTTTATACAGTTTAAGTATCTATTTGTTCACACCCAAAATTGAAATACATAGATATCAATTGAAGGTAAAGTTAAAAGGCTCATTTATGTACATAAACTTGTGCACATTTATGTACATTCTTTAAGAAATTTCTAATTTTTCCATTGTTTGTGACTTGTTGTTGTTGTTTTAGTTAGTAGGGCTATCACTTTTAGTACTTAATTAATTAGAAAAGAGAAGAAAAAAAAGGGGAGGAACTCTGCGGCGGACAAGAGGAGAACAACGATTCAGGTAAGAGGGTTATGCTCTGTTTCCACAATTAGTTATGAGCATGACATTATAGTGTACATGTGATATAAAGTAGTAGAATTTTAATATAGTTGGATAGATAGGAGTTAAGATTGAAAGGTTGAAGGTAAAAGTTTATGGTTATACTCTGCTTTTGTTTGTATCCTCGTGGACATACTTTCTTTCTTTTTCATTGTTAGATTCCTTAGTTTATTAGTTTATTTTTATTTTTCTTGGTCATAGATCTATAAGGACTTGCTCTGCACTGAAGGTATTAATTGTTAGATACATGATTTATTATTATTATATTATTATTTGGATAGTAAAGAAATTAACTTGCAATTGAATTGTCAAAAATATATAAAATACTAATAAAAAAGGGATGTTGGTGTAGTTAATGCATAATAGGTGATGACAATGAACTTAATCACTTTGTTATTAGGATATAATGAAATTATTATGGGTAGAAAAGATAAAATGCTAAATGATAAAATTCAGGCATATAGGTAAGTGTACCGGGAAATTTTGGTGGGATAATTAAGTGTGTTCGTGGTTTAAGTACTGTTTTGTGTAGTTAAGTCCTAGTTATCACATTATAATTCAAGTTTTGATATATTAAGATAGATAATTAAACAATAGGTATGAGTCTAGGCTAAACATATATATAGTATGAGTGTCTACGAACTTGTTTACTTATGAATATTGAATACTTGTTAGATTGGGGACGTTCTGGGGCATTAAAGAAAGGGAAATCACCAGTGAATTAGTTTGCTTGACTTTGGTTCTTTAATTGAGGTAGGTTATGGTTTATTCTATATCATAGATAGACTCTTAATAGCGATTGATAGTCATTGAGTAATGTGTGAAGTTCACTATGCATTTAATTTTTGTGGTTTGGATGGTTGATATGTTGTTGTGATTGGTCTGAAATTTCAAGATCGTGAAATCCATAATCTTGAACTTGCCCTATCAAAAATGGTGTCTTGAATAAAAAAAGCTTGATGAAATATTGTTAATGAAGTGGAATGTAATAATAAAGAATGATAAATTAATTATATTTAGATCGGGTGTCATGAACTGACACGGTATATTTGGATCGGGTGTCACGTTCCAACACGGTATATTTAGATCGGGTGTCACATTTCGACAAGATAATATTAAAGAAAAATAATTTAAAATAACTTAATGCTATCCAATCTCTAATAACTCATTTTCCAAAAGAGCGTGATGTGGAGGCCTGAGTCCTCATGTGTGATCTTGATATTATTGATTGGTTATGAAATTGTTCATTGTGTTGTCACTTGATCTTGATCTTGATCTTGTTGGTTTCTACCTGTTAAGTGCTATGGCTGATTTTCCGCTATTACTTTATGCATATTGATTTCTATTTTGAGTCGGTCAATGATACCTACTCAGTACATGTTGTCCTGTACTGATCCCTACTTGTATGTTTCTTTGTTTTATTTTTTGGAGTACAACGAGTGTTCCATCAACTTCGACTAGACCTCAGCTCTAGCCAGTGTCCAGCACATCAGGTTCCAGGGTGAACTATTCCTTCTAGCTCTTGTTGAATTCTCTCGGGCATGGCATGATGTCCTTAGTTTCAGACACATTAAGTTATTTATTTATTCTGGTGTTTGATATTTTCAGACGTAGTATTTTAGAATTACATGTCCTTGAAGTGATAACTTTCAGGTTTTGAGAATGGTATGTAATGAACCTAGTGGATTGTTATTTTTTCCTTCCATAAGTTGGGCTTCCACATTATTATCGGATTTTATAAGTTGAACAACTAATTAAGTTGGGGTTGTATCATTGGTTCTCCCACCTAGGAGGTTAAGTGTGGGTGTCACTCATGGCCCATTTTTGATCGTGACAGCAACAGGAGTTTGATAAACTCCAAAGTCGGTGAAGCATCTTCATCCGCCCAAAGAAAGATATTCCTTCGATCGGTCTGGAAGATATTCTAGAAGACAGTCCATTATATGGGCAATTAAAAAC
Source organism: Solanum dulcamara (assembly GCF_947179165.1). Taxonomy (NCBI): domain Eukaryota; kingdom Viridiplantae; phylum Streptophyta; class Magnoliopsida; order Solanales; family Solanaceae; genus Solanum; species Solanum dulcamara. The sequence continues at coordinate 65,582,091 of NC_077246.1, read as the reverse complement.
CTATTTGGAATCCAAAAATCAAAAAGATATTTTTGCTTCTATGGTTAAAGAAACTGAGGAAAACAAAAATTATGAAGAAGGATCTACAAAAGAAATTATATTTCTTTTAGAAAACTCTGATATTCAGAGGCAAAACGACCCGTCGAAGATTTTTTAGAGGTATTTGGTATGGGGATTATATTTTTCAGGAGAGTCATATAAGACTCGAACATATTATGAAACCATATTGATAAAAACTGGAAGTGCTGAATTTCAACACTTCACAATAAAAGAGAACGTTTATAACTTCTCAAAAGTAATCATCAAACAGATTACATCTGTTGAAGAGTGGGGAATCTCCACGATGAATGAATGACATGTTTGTGTTAATAACATGAACATTAATTTGACATACTGGGATTATATCTAAGCATTCAACAAAGTTTTTTATTATAATAATGATAAACACAAGCATACTTGGTTCATAAAATTTGTGCAAAAATTTTCGATGGACCAATTCCAAACTGGTTTATCAGATGGTGGACATTCTACGGACCTACGGTAAAGATTTTTTCGTATGAATACCTCAACTTATACAAGAAATGGATGAAGGTTTTCCCATTTCTCACGGAGTTATACCTCTCCGATCATGTTTGTAACTTGGATAAAATTGACCAGATGTACTTTTTTTATTGAATTCTCAATACCATAGATTCATAAATAGCTCCCGAAAATGGATATAACCCAGAAGAAAAAATTCCATATTTATATCGTGTATATTATAATAATTTTTGGGATAAATTAACCTGGAAAAGATCCCAAGACTAAGCAAGCCTATGGCCAAGAGCTTATTGACAGTATTCAAGTAAACATTCAGGATTATACGGAGCTACCCCAAAAGAAATTGGTAGCTGATAACTTAGTCAAACATATTGCCCGAACAATTTTGGTCCAGCAAGGTGATAAGCATGAAATGATTAATGAATACCTTGAAGAGGTTAAGAGAAATTTACTTCAAACTCTTAACCAATAAGACAAATCTGACACTTCGATAAAGAGTGAAGCGAGCGATGATATCGTTGATGCCCAGTCAGATGGACCCAGGCCTATATTGTTCGAAATTGAACTTGAAAAGATAGAAGAATTCCTCGAGTCCTTACACGACAAGGAAGATTTCCTGAAGACAACTATCAAAGGTAAGGGAAAAGCAGAATGAGACAGTCATTACGCACCCTGAAGCAGTTGAAAAGACACCGGGACATGCAAGGATATATTCCAAGTACCATCAAAATGAATAAAGTCATTTTTATATCAACAATTAAAACAATGTATATTAACACTACATACACTTTTCTACGGACCCACATAAGGGACCCACTTTTATTAGTTGTGTCTCCTTAAGCCCTCTTATATAAAGGCATTTATTTTAAGTTTTAGGCAGAAGTTTTTAGACTTCATTCTCTTATTCTTATTCTTATTATTATTATTATTGTTGTTGTTGTTGTTGTTGTTCTTGATGTTGTTGCTGCTATTATTATTGTTATTATTGTTATTGTTATTATTATTGTTATTATTGTTATTCTTATTGTTATTCTTATTGTTATTCTTATTGTTATTCTTATTGTTGTTATTCTTGTTATTATTATTGTTATTATTGTTGTTATTATTGTTGTTACTGTTATTGTTGTTATTGTTATTGTTGTTATTGTTATTATTGTTATTTTTATTATTGTTATTGTTATTATTGTTATTCTTATTGTTGTTGTTGTTGACACCCAATTTTGATCATCCACAACGCAAATTAGCTATCGAGTTTTTTTTGAATTCGAACATTTTGAAATAATTAGTTTTTATAAAAAAAAATAAAAAATAATAATATATGTATATATATATATATATATATTTTCATATTATTCTTAACTACTTTTATCTTTATATAAATTTTAGTATAACATACATATTTCTATATAACTATATCTTTGATTACTATTTATGTGATTATTCAAAAATTATCTCAAAAGATTTTTTTTTACTAAATAAATTTTAGTTAGGTTAGTTTAATTATGGTTTGTATTTTTGAAAATTTATGTTTTTTCTAAAAATAAAAATAAATAAATAAATAAAAAATATCCTTTCTTTTCTTTTTCCATTATCAAACAACTATCCCTCTCTCTAAACTCTCTTCTTCACTATCTCTCTCTCTCTCAAAAACTCTCTTCTTCACTATCTCTCTCTCTCTCTAAACTCTCTTCTTCACTATCTCTCTCTCTCTCAAAAACTCTCTTCTTCACTATCTCTCTCTCTCAAAAACTCTCTTCTTCTCTCTCTCTCTCTCTCTCTACACTCTCCTCATCTTCTCAAAAAGAGAAAACAAGACAAGGTTACCAACCTCACCATTCTCTCCCCTCATCTCTCAATCTCTCTCCTCTTACACACCACCGAATACTTCTCTTCCACTCATCTCCGGCGAGAGCTCCGACGAACCACGCAGGAAAAGCCACCAAGCCGCCGCTAGACTAACAAGACGAGAGGTTTAAGACGAATCTTTTACAAATTCGTCTAGGTATGGTTTCATTAACTTTATTTTACTATATATGTTGTGTTCTTTTAGATCTAAAAGTTCATTTTTTTTATTATTGTGTATATGTTGGGTTGATTACATCTTGTGTTTGGTGTTCTTGATAAGTTTTTTTGCTTAGAAGATTTAGATCTTTCTCATGTTAGATTCCTTTTACTAATTTTGTTTTCATAACAAATGTTGGGCTGATCAATTACTCTAACCATTATTGTTATTTTCTTGCTTATAAGATTCATATTGTTTACATGTTACTACATCACTTTAGTTCTTTATTTTTTGCTCCAAATGATTTGATAAACTCGAGATTCAAAGATTTTTTATTCATTCATAATTGATTAAGATTGCAAAGAATATTTATGTTATTTTTGTTATTGTTGTTGTTGTTTATGTTCATGTTCATGTTCATGTTCATATTTATTTCATGTTTATGTTTATGTTTATGTTCATGTTCATATTTATGTTCTTACACTTTAATTATGTTCATGTTTATATTCTTGTATTTAATTAAGGTTTCATGTTCTTACATTTTAATTATGTTCATGTTTATATTCTTGTATTTAATTAAGGTTTCGCGTTCTTACATTTTAATTATGTTCATGTTTATATTCTTGTATTTAATTAAGTTTTTTACGGCGAGATTGTTATTATTTGCTATTGTCTAAATGCATATCTTTTAATTTGGGTATCTATTTGATTAGCTAATTGATAACCGATATTTTATTTTCTTGATTTAGATTTAGAAAATGTTTAATATTTTGCTAATCAGGCATAATTTGTTGATTGAAATATTTGACTGTTAGGAAATAATTATAGTATTTTTTTTACAAAATTTGCTAGCATGTAGTAATTATTTTGGCATTTATCACAATTAATTTTGTCTCCCTTTATTAAATTTGAAATAAAGTTATTAACCTACTACTTTAAATAAAGTTATTTCACCACTACTTTAAATAAAATTATTACCCTACTACTTTAAATAAAGTTATTACCCTACTACTTTAAATAAAGTTATTACCCTACTACTTTAAATAAAGTTATTACCCTACTACTTTAAATAAAGTTATTTCACCACTACTTTAAATAAAATTATTACTCTACTACTTTAAATAAAGTTATTACCCTACTACTTTAAATAAAGTTGTTACCCTACTACCTTAAATAAAGTTATTATCCTACTACTTTAAATAAAGTTATTTCACCACTACTTTAAATAAAGTCATTACTCTACTACTTTAAATAAAGTCATTACCCTACTACTTTAAATAAAGTTATTTTACTACTACTTTAAATAAAATTATTACCCTACTACTTTAAATAAAGTTAGTACCCACTTTTTTAAAATAAGTTTTAAATAGTTTTTTTTTATTATTTGGAGGGATGATTACATGTCTACTACTTATGTAATAGACTTTATTTTGGCCAATGAAAAATCTCTCCGTCGGGTTTCGAGGCCTCTCCATTTTAAAGACGAAAATTTTAATTTAAGTTTACATTATATATTATATATTACAAGTTCAAATTGGCCGATGAAGAAATTACCGTTGCTTTCCAAGGCCTCCCATGTTCATAAGACGGGTTTTATTTTTGTATTATTATTATTATTATTATTGTTATTATTTGTATTATTACTATTCATATTATTTATTATTAACATGTTTACTAAGTATTTCTACAGACGCTGGAGCAAAATTGACTGATATGCAATTTTATATATATTTGATATACAAGAAAACTGTTGGTTGTATGCACTAATATACAGTGTATATACAGTTGTGATATACATCAGAATTGGCCCAAAAGCCCAAAACGCAGGTGGCCCAACAGCTTAGTCCAGGCGTACAGAAACTAAGTGTCGGGTTATATTTTTATATGTTCATTACTTATTTTTATTTATTATTTTATTGATTCGGTTTGTAATAATTAATTTATTTATGTCGTTCATGATTTCCTTAGCTATTAATTTTAATTTGTTTTAACCTAATTAGATTCCCCTAAAGATAAACCAATTCATGTTAATTTATTCTTAAAATAATTTTCTATATTTACTTAGTCATTGATAAACTTTTACTTCTTTATATATATATATATATATATATACATGTATATTATAATCAAATGTTTAAGTTTTATCAATTTTGTTATTTTTTTTATTATTATTTTTTAAAAAAATAATTTCAAAGTCTTCGTTTTCTTTTAAATTAATATTTCCCAAAATTAGTCAAATAAATTTCAAATCGTTGGATAACCGCATGTTAGCGGCTATTTTAAGTGCTAAAACCTTCTTAAAATAGTAATATGAACCTCGTACCCTTTTTTTCTAAATTTTTAAGACTTAAATCTGTTAGAGTCTTTTAAATTAAGTTTTCTTAATTTTTTTAAAAAATTAAGTGGCGACTCTTTTTTTACTAAAATTGATTTTTTCTTATAAAGATGAAATTAATTTTGCACTTTGTCCATTTTTCGACATAACAGAAATGGCGACTCTGCTGGGGACTAATTAGGTTCTAACCATTAGATTTGATTGCTTATTTGACTAACTATTTGGGTTTGTAATAATTAGTACTTTTTGTTTTCCTTAATTGTGCAATTATGTGTTTAATTTATATATTAAATTGTTATTTTCATTCCATAGCATTTTTCCTATTTAATGTATAGTATATTAAAGAACGATTTTGCGGTACCGCAGTCGGGCTTTTATACTTAACCCTTTTCGGAACAATCGACAATTTATTGATACGTCATGCGTCCAATGGTTGTCGTAAGTTTCAGTCTGAGTTGTCCGCTTGGGTTACCAGTTTTGCAAACGTCACTCTTAATCAACCTAGCGTAGAGCCAAAGCCAAATCCCTAATTTAGTACATTGGCCTAAGACGACCCAATACCCAAGGCGTATTGGGCCCATTAGAAAGACCACCTTGAGTTCAAAACGGCCCTCGGCCTAAATGGACAATCATACCTATATGTTTAAATTTGAAGGTTTTATACGCGGTTTGGCAAACCATTGTCCCTCGGGGCTGGGAGTTTTTTTTTTGTAGCTTAGTCTAGTCAAAGAAGGACCTTCAGTAAATGACACTTCATCCAAAAGGCGTTGGCGTTCGGAGATGTCAAGAAATCAAGAAAGAAGGATTTTCCACAAAGGCTTAGTTAGGATTGTACCCCTGCGTGGGACTGATTATTTATATCCCTTTTTTCCATTTATGTATCCCCATTCAAATTATTCATAATATTTGTATAAATATAAGTTTTGGGGCAATGGAATGTTTCAAATGACGTAATACATCCTTCAAATCGTTAGACCTACCTTTGGCACAAAAAGAGTCACATATCTGTTAAGGATGCACAATAATTGTTTGTGTGCTATATGCTATAACTGTTTTGTAAATATGTTGCTTTATTTGGAGACATGCTAGTCCACTCTTTTAATTTTTTTTTTATTTTTTTAGAGCCTCATAGGCATAAATATCGAGTCACTATCGATAGTGCGTCCAAATATTCAATGAGTCTTTAATTTCCCAACAAAATTCGAATTTTACATCAAGTCATAAACTTTGTTTTCTCATCTCCACAAAAAAATAATCAAATGGCCGAACTATGTAGGACCTGAATTCTCCTTTGTGAGATATGTAGGCAGTCTTTCAAGGCTCGGTCCCTGTTTTTGAAGTTTTCAGTTTTCCTCATTCTTTCAAAAAAAATGAGAACTTTTTCTGCATCTAAGAAAAATAAGGGTACAAAAGTTGAAACGCAAAAAAATCTGTGATTCACAAGTCAACTTTTCTCACACATTTATCATAAAATTAATTTTTGTCCGTTTACTCTTTCTTCACCCATAGATTAGTTTGTCTTAAAACAAAGCAACATTTATGTGTTTAGTTCTTTATGTGATATTTTGCATTAATTATTACAAGCACAGACTAATACTTTGGCTTTTGAGTTATTCTTCTTTTTCAGGGAAAGACTAATTTATGTCGGAAAATAAACTTGCTTACTTCTCAAAGATCGAGGGTTCAACAAAGTTGTTTCTTTCTTTGTAGGGGCTGTTATCAAAGGACATCATGCGATAAATGAAAGGATCTCAATTTTGAGGTCAATTCCCTCTCCCTAACTAAGAAGTTTTCTTTGTACACAGAAGAGACGACATTATTTCAAGAGAGGGGATCATGGGACAAAGAGTTCATGGGAAATAACAATGACATTAAATTTCACAAGACACCAATACACAGCCTGAAAGATAAATCGGGGGAGTCTTTGACTATGAAATCTTACTCATATATCTTGTTACTTATTTTTTTTATAATGGCCCCGCTTTCACACTTTTCTCATATTTTTGCAGGAAAACTGTCCCCGACAATAGTCGGGGATGGTTATAACAATGTATGATTCTTTGAATAGTTGGAAGAATTCAAATCATAAGAGACAATCCTCAAGAAAAACACAACAACAATAACCAGAGCTCAATAAATTGGATTTATTGGAGAAGTATCAATTTGAGGAAGAAAGATATAGGGTGATAAACATCCAACCTCTATATTGGATGAAGAATTAAAGAGATACATATTCCAAGAGTTTCCTAAAAATGATGTAAAAATTCAAGATAAACAAGAAATAGATACTGAAT